>NW_026646483.1:5000-305000 GCF_949987535.1 Balaenoptera acutorostrata
TAAGGAACACACCCATTATCAAGAAATCACATTAGGATTCTCTTTTTAACCTGTTCCTTAAAACACTAGTGCTTAGGAAATCTATTGGAGGCAGAAGCCGTCAAGGGTAGCTTAGGGTTAGGGTTAGGGTTAGGGTGAGGGTTAGGGTACGGTTTAGGGTACGGGTTCAGGGAGGGGTTCGGGTAGGGCGTAGGGTATGGGTTAGGGTTAGGTTTAGAGTTAGTGTTAGGGTTAGGGTTAGGGTTAGGGTTAGGGTTAGGGTGAGGGTTAGGGTATGGCTTAGGGTACGGGATCGGGGAGGGGTTCGGGTAGGGCGTAGGGTATGGGTTAGAGTTAGGGTTAGGGTTAGTGTTAGGGTTAGGGCTCGGTTTAGGGTACGGGTTAGGATTAGGGTACGCGTTAGGGTTAGGGTAGGGGTTAGGGTTAGGGTACGCGTTAGGGTGGGGGTAGTTATTAAACCTATCACACTCTCTAGATACCCCTTAGCACGTAAAGGAATATTATTTGGGGGTCCAGACATGGAGAAGAGTTTAGATACTAGGAGAAGATAAGGAACACACCCATTATCACGAAATCACATTAGGATTCTCTTTTTAACCTGTTCCTTAAAACACTAGTGCTTAGGAAATCTATTGGAGGCAGAAGCAGTCAAGGGTAGCTTAGGGTTAGGGTTAGGGTTAGGGTGAGGGTTAGGGTACGGCTTAGGGTATGGGTTCGGGGAGGGGTTCGGGTAGGGCGTAGGGTATGGGTTAGGTTTAGGGTTAGGGCTAGTGTTAGGGTTAGGGCTCGGTTTAGGGTACGGGTTAGGATTAGGGTACGCGTTAGGGTTCGGGTAGGGGTTAGGGTTAGGGTACGCGTTACGGTGAGGGTAGTTATTAAACCTATCCCACTCTCTAGATACCCCTTAGCACGTAAAGGAATATTATTTGGGGGTCCAGCCATGGAGAAGAGTTTAGACACGAGGAGAAGATAAGGAACACACCCATTATCAAGAAATCACATTAGGATTCTCTTTTTAACCTGTTCCTTAAAACACTAGTGTTTAGGAAATCTATTGGAGGCAGAAGCCGTCAAGGGTAGCTTAGGGTTAGGGTTAGGGTTAGGGTGAGGGTTAGGGTACGGCTTAGGGTACGGGTTCGGGGAGGTGTTCGGGTAGGGCGTAGGGTATGGGTTAGGGTTAGGGTTAGGGCTAGTGTTAGGGTTAGGGCTCGGTTTAGGGTACGGGTTAGGATTAGGGTATGCGTTAGAGTTAGGGTAGGGGTTAGGGTTAGTGTACGCGTTAGGGTGAGGGTAGTTATTAAACCTATCACACTCTCTAGATACCCCTTAGCACGTACAGGAATATTATTGGGGGTCCAGCCATGGAGAAGAGTTTAGACACTAGGAGAAGATAAGGAACACACCCATTATCACGAAATCACATTAGGATTCTCTTTTTAACCTGTTCCTTAAAACACTAGTGCTTAGGAAATCTATTGGAGGCAGAAGCAGTCAAGGGTAGCTTAGGGTTAGGGTTAGAGTTAGGGTGAGGGTTAGGGTATGGCTTAGGGTACGGGTTCGGGGAGGGGTTCGGGTAGGGCGTAGGGTATGGGTTAGGGTTAGGGATAGGGTTAGTGTTAGGGTTAGGGCTCGGTTTAGGGTACGGGTTACGATTAGGGTACACGTTAGGGTTAGGGCAGGGGTTAGGGTTAGGGTACGCGTTAGGGTGGGGGTAGTTATTAAACCTATCACACTCACTAGATACCCCTTAGCACGTAAAGGAATATTATTTGGGGGTCCAGCCATGGAGAAGAGTTTAGACACGAGGAGAATATAAGGAACACACCCATTATCAAGAAATCACATTAGGATTCTCTTTTTAACCTGTTCCTTAAAACACTACTGCTTAGGAAATCTATTGGAGGCAGAAGCCGTCAAGGGTAGCTTAGGGTTAGGGTTAGGGTTAGGGTGAGGGTTAGGGTACGGCTTAGGGTACGGGTTCGGGGAGGGGTTCGGGTAGGACGTAGGCTATGGGTTAGGGTTAGTGTTAGGGTTAGGGCTCGGTTTAGGGTACGGGTTAGGATTAGGGTACGCGTTAGGGTTAGGGTAGGGGTTAGGGTTAGGGTATGCGATAGGGTGAGGTTAGTTATTAAACCTATCCCACTCTCTAGATACCCCTTAGCACGTAAAGGAATATTATTTGGGGGTCCAGCCATGGAGAAGAGTTTAGACACTAGGAGAAGATAAGGAACACACCCATTATCAAGAAATCACATTAGGATTCTCTTTTTAACCTGTTCCTTAAAACACTACTGCTTAGGAAATCTATTGGAGGCAGAAGCCGTCAAGGGTAGCTTAGGGTTAGGGTTAGGGTTAGGGTGAGGGTTAGGGTACGGCTTACGATACGGGTTCGGGGAGGGGTTCGGTGGTAGGGCGTAGGGTATGGGTTAGGGTTAGGGTTAGGGCTAGTGTTAGGGTTAGGGCTCGGTTTAGGGTACGGGTTAGGATTAGGGTATGCGTTAGGGTTAGGGTAGGGGTTAGGGTTAGGATACGCTTTAGGGTGAGGGTAGTTATTAAACCTATCCCACTCTCTAGATACCCCTTAGCACGTAAAGGAATATTATTTGGGGGTCCAGCCATGGAGAAGGGTTTAGACACTAGGAGAAGATAAGGAACACACCCATTATCAAGAAATCACAATATGATTCTCTTTTTAAACTGTTCCTTAAAACACTAGTGCTTAGCAAATCTATTGGAGGCAAAAGCCGTCAAGGGTAGCTTAGTGTTAGGGTTAGGGTTAGGGTGAGGGTTAGGGTACGGCTTAGGGTACGGGTTCGGGGAGGGGTTCGGGTAGGGCGTAGGGTATGGGTTAGGGTTAGGGTTAGGGTTAGTGTTAGGGTTAGGGCTCGGTTTAGGGTACGGGTTAGGATTAGGGTACGCGTTAATGTTAGGGTAGGTGTTAGGGTTAGGGTACGCGATAGGGTGAGGTTAGTTATTAAACCTATCCCACTCTCTAGATACCCCTCAGTACGTAAAGGAATATTATTTGGGGGTCCAGCCATGGAGAAGAGTTTAGACACTAGGAGAAGATAAGGAACACACCCATTATCAAGAAATCACATAAGGATTCTCTTTTTAACCTGTTCCTTAAAACACTAGTGCTTAGGAAATCTATTGGAGGCAGAAGCAGTCAAGGGTAGCTTAGGGTTAGGGTTAGGGTTAGGGTGAGGGTTAGGGTATGGCTTACGGTACGGGTTCGGGGAAGGGTTCGGGTAGGGCGTAGGGTATGGGTTAGGGTTAGGGTTAGGGTTATTGTTAGGGTTAGGGCTCGGTTTAGGGTACGGGTTAGGATTAGGGTACGCGTTAGGGTTAGGGTAGGGGTTAGGCTTAGGGTACGCATTAGGGTGGGGGTAGTTATTAAACCTATCACACTCTCTAGATACCCCTTAGCACGTAAAGGACTATTATTTGGGGGTCCAGCCATGGAGAAGAGTTTAGACACGAGGAGAAAATAAGGAACACACCCATTATCAAGAAATCACAATGTGATTCTCTTTTTAAACTGTTCCTTAAAACACTAGTGCTTAGGAAATCTATTGGAGGCAGAAGCAGTCAAGGGTAGCTTAGGGTTAGGGTTAGGGTTAGGGTGAGTGTTAGGGTACGGCTTAGGGTATGGGTTCGGGGAGGGGTTCGGGTAGGGCGTAGGGTATGGGTTAGGGTTAGGGTTAGGGCTAGTGTTAGGGTTAGGGCTCGGTTTAGGGTACGGGTTAGGATTAGGGTATGCGTTACGTTTAGGGTAGGGGTTAGGGTTAGGATACGCGTTAGGGTGAGGGAAGTTATTAAACCTATCCCACTCTCTAGATACCCCTTAGCACGTAAAGGAATATTATTTGGGGGTCCAGCCATGGAGAAGAGTTTAGACACGAGAAGATAAGGAACACACCCATTATCAAGAAATCACATTAGGATTCTCTTTTTAACCTGTTCCTTAAATCACTAGTGCTTAGGAAATCTATTGGAGGCAGAAGCCGTCAAGGGTAGCTTAGGGTTAGGGTTAGGGTTAGGGTGAGGGTTAGGGTACGGCTTAGGGTACGGGTTCGGGGAGGGGTTCGGGTAGGGCGTAGGGTATGGGTTAGGGTTAGGGTTAGGGCTAGTGTTAGGGTTAGGGCTCGGTTTAGGGTACGGGTTAGGATTAGGGTACGCGTTAGGGTTAGGGTAGGGGTTAGGGTTAGGGTACGCGTTAGGGTGAGGGTAGTTATTAAACCTATCCCACTCTCTAGATACCCCTTAGCATGTAAAGGAATATTATTTGGGGGTCCAGCCATGGAGAAGAGTTTAGACACGACGAGAAGATAAGGAACACACCCATTATCAAGAAATCACATTAGGATTCTCTTTTTAACCTGTTCCTTAAAACACTACTGCTTAGGAAATCTATTGGAGGCAGAAGCCGTCAAGGGTAGCTTAGGGTTAGGGTTAGGGTTAGGGTGAGGGTTAGGGTACGGCTTAGGGTACGGGTTCGGGGAGGGGTTCGGGTAGGACGTAGGCTATGGGTTAGGGTTAGTGTTAGGGTTAGGGCTCGGTTTAGGGTACGGGTTAGGATTAGGGTACGCGTTAGGGTTAGGGTAGGGGTTAGGGTTAGGGTATGCGATAGGGTGAGGTTAGTTATTAAACCTATCCCACTCTCTAGATACCCCTTAGTACGTAAAGGAATATTATTTGGGGGTCCAGCCATGGAGAAGAGTTTAGACACTAGGAGAAGATAAGGAACACACCCATTATCAAGAAATCACATAAGGATTCTCTTTTTAACCTGTTCCTTAAAACACTAGTGCTTAGCAAATCTATTGGAGGCAAAAGCCGTCAAGGGTAGCTTAGTGTTAGGGTTAGGGTTAGGGTGAGGGTTAGGGTACGGCTTAGGGTACGGGTTCGGGGAGGGGTTCGGGTAGGGCGTAGGGTATGGGTTAGGGTTAGGGTTAGGGTTAGTGTTAGGGTTAGGGCTCGGTTTAGGGTACGGGTTAGGATTAGGGTACGCGTTAATGTTAGGGTAGGTGTTAGGGTTAGGGTACGCGATAGGGTGAGGTTAGTTATTAAACCTATCCCACTCTCTAGATACCCCTTAGTACGTAAAGGAATATTATTTGGGGGTCCAGCCATGGAGAAGAGTTTAGACACTAGGAGAAGATAAGGAACACACCCATTATCAAGAAATCACATAAGGATTCTCTTTTTAACCTGTTCCTTAAAACACTAGTGCTTAGGAAATCTATTGGAGGCAGAAGCAGTCAAGGGTAGCTTAGGGTTAGGGTTAGGGTTAGGGTGAGGGTTAGGGTATGGCTTACGGTACGGGTTCGGGGAGGGGTTCGGGTAGGGCGTAGGGTATGGGTTAGGGTTAGGGTTAGGGTTAGTGTTAGGGTTAGGGCTCGGTTTAGGGTACGGGTTAGGATTAGGGTACGCGTTAGGGTTAGGGTAGGGGTTAGGCTTAGGGTACGCATTAGGGTGGGGGTAGTTATTAAACCTATCACACTCTCTAGATACCCCTTAGCACGTAAAGGACTATTATTTGGGGGTCCAGCCATGGAGAAGAGTTTAGACACGAGGAGAAAATAAGGAACACACCCATTATCAAGAAATCACAATGTGATTCTCTTTTTAAACTGTTCCTTAAAACACTAGTGCTTAGGAAATCTATTGGAGGCAGAAGCAGTCAAGGGTAGCTTAGGGTTAGGGTTAGGGTTAGGGTGAGTGTTAGGGTACGGCTTAGGGTATGGGTTCGGGGAGGGGTTCGGGTAGGGCGTAGGGTATGGGTTAGGGTTAGGGTTAGGGCTAGTGTTAGGGTTAGGGCTCGGTTTAGGGTACGGGTTAGGATTAGGGTATGCGTTACGTTTAGGGTAGGGGTTAGGGTTAGGATACGCGTTAGGGTGAGGGAAGTTATTAAACCTATCCCACTCTCTAGATACCCCTTAGCACGTAAAGGAATATTATTTGGGGGTCCAGCCATGGAGAAGAGTTTAGACACGAGAAGATAAGGAACACACCCATTATCAAGAAATCACATTAGGATTCTCTTTTTAACCTGTTCCTTAAATCACTAGTGCTTAGGAAATCTATTGGAGGCAGAAGCCGTCAAGGGTAGCTTATGGTTAGGGTTAGGGTTAGGGTGAGGGTTAGGGTACGGCTTAGGGTACGGGTTCGGGGAGGGGTTCGGGTAGGGCGTAGGGTATGGGTTAGGGTTAGGGTTAGGGCTAGTGTTAGGGTTAGGGCTCGGTTTAGGGTACGGGTTAGGATTAGGGTACGCGTTAGGGTTAGGGTAGGGGTTAGGGTTAGGGTATGCGTTAGGGTGAGGGTAGTTATTAAACCTATCCCACTCTCTAGATACCCCTTAGCATGTAAAGGAATATTATTTGGGGGTCCAGCCATGGAGAAGAGTTTAGACACGACGAGAAGATAAGGAACACACCCATTATCAAGAAATCACATTAGGATTCTCTTTTTAACCTGTTCCTTAAAACACTACTGCTTAGGAAATCTATTGGAGGCAGAAGCCGTCAAGGGTAGCTTAGGGTTAGGGTTAGGGTTAGGGTGAGGGTTAGGGTACGGCTTAGGGTACGGGTTCGGGGAGGGGTACGGGTAGGACGTAGGCTATGGGTTAGGGTTAGTGTTAGGGTTAGGGCTCGGTTTAGGGTACGGGTTAGGATTAGGGTACGCGTTAGGGTTAGGGTAGGGGTTAGGGTTAGGGTATGCGATAGGGTGAGGTTAGTTATTAAACCTATCCCACTCTCTAGATACCCCTTAGCACGTAAAGGAATATTATTTGGGGGTCCAGCCATGGAGAAGAGTTTAGACACTAGGAGAAGATAAGGAACACACCCATTATCAAGAAATCACATTAGGATTCTCTTTTTAACCTGTTCCTTAAAACACTACTGCTTAGGAAATCTATTGGAGGCAGAAGCCGTCAAGGGTAGCTTAGGGTTAGGGTTAGGGTTAGGGTGAGGGTTAGGGTACGGCTTAGGGTACGGGTTCGGGGAGGGGTTCGGGTAGGACGTAGGCTATGGGTTAGGGTTAGTGTTAGGGTTAGGGCTCGGTTTAGGGTACGGGTTAGGATTAGGGTACGCGTTAGGGTTAGGGTAGGGGTTAGGGTTAGGGTATGCGATAGGGTGAGGTTAGTTATTAAACCTATCCCACTCTCTAGATACCCCTTAGTACGTAAAGGAATATTATTTGGGGGTCCAGCCATGGAGAAGAGTTTAGACACTAGGAGAAGATAAGGAACACACCCATTATCAAGAAATCACATAAGGATTCTCTTTTTAACCTGTTCCTTAAAACACTAGTGCTTAGGAAATCTATTGGAGGCAGAAGCAGTCAAGGGTAGCTTAGGGTTAGGGTTAGGGTTAGGGTGAGGGTTAGGGTATGGCTTACGGTACGGGTTCGGGGAGGGGTTCGGGTAGGGCGTAGGGTATGGGTTAGGGTTAGGGTTAGGGTTAGTGTTAGGGTTAGGGCTCGGTTTAGGGTACGGGTTAGGATTAGGGTACGCGTTAGGGTTAGGGTAGGGGTTAGGCTTAGGGTACGCATTAGGGTGGGGGTAGTTATTAAACCTATCACACTCTCTAGATACCCCTTAGCACGTAAAGGACTATTATTTGGGGGTCCAGCCATGGAGAAGAGTTTAGACACGAGGAGAAAGTAAGGAACACACCCATTATCAAGAAATCACAATGTGATTCTCTTTTTAAACTGTTCCTTAAAACACTAGTGCTTAGGAAATCTATTGGAGGCAGAAGCAGTCAAGGGTAGCTTAGGGTTAGGGTTAGGGTTAGGGTGAGTGTTAGGGTACGGCTTAGGGTATGGGTTCGGGGAGGGGTTCGGGTAGGGCGTAGGGTATGGGTTAGGGTTAGGGTTAGGGCTAGTGTTAGGGTTAGGGCTCGGTTTAGGGTACGGGTTAGGATTAGGGTATGCGTTACGTTTAGGGTAGGGGTTAGGGTTAGGATACGCGTTAGGGTGAGGGAAGTTATTAAACCTATCCCACTCTCTAGATACCCCTTAGCACGTAAAGGAATATTATTTGGGGGTCCAGCCATGGAGAAGAGTTTAGACACGAGAAGATAAGGAACACACCCATTATCAAGAAATCACATTAGGATTCTCTTTTTAACCTGTTCCTTAAATCACTAGTGCTTAGGAAATCTATTGGAGGCAGAAGCCGTCAAGGGTAGCTTAGGGTTAGGGTTAGGGTTAGGGTGAGGGTTAGGGTACGGCTTAGGGTACGGGTTCGGGGAGGGGTTCGGGTAGGGCGTAGGGTATGGGTTAGGGTTAGGGTTAGGGCTAGTGTTAGGGTTAGGGCTCGGTTTAGGGTACGGGTTAGGATTAGGGTACGCGTTAGGGTTAGGGTAGGGGTTAGGGTTAGGGTACGCGTTAGGGTGAGGGTAGTTATTAAACCTATCCCACTCTCTAGATACCCCTTAGCATGTAAAGGAATATTATTTGGGGGTCCAGCCATGGAGAAGAGTTTAGACACGACGAGAAGATAAGGAACACACCCATTATCAAGAAATCACATTAGGATTCTCTTTTTAACCTGTTCCTTAAAACACTACTGCTTAGGAAATCTATTAGAGGCAGAAGCCGTCAAGGGTAGCTTAGGGTTAGGGTTAGGGTTAGGGTGAGGGTTAGGGTACGGCTTAGGGTACGGGTTCGGGGAGGGGTTCGGGTAGGACGTAGGCTATGGGTTAGGGTTAGTGTTAGGGTTAGGGCTCGGTTTAGGGTACGGGTTAGGATTAGGGTACGCGTTAGGGTTAGGGTAGGGGTTAGGGTTAGGGTATGCGATAGGGTGAGGTTAGTTATTAAACCTATCCCACTCTCTAGATACCCCTTAGCACGTAAAGGAATATCATTTGGGGGTCCAGCCATGGAGAAGAGTTTAGACACTAGGAGAAGTTAAGGAACACACCCATTATCAAGAAATCACATTAGGATTCTCTTTTTAACCTGTTCCTTAAAACACTACTGCTTAGGAAATCTATTGGAGGCAGAAGCCGTCAAGGGTAGCTTAGGGTTAGGGTTAGGGTTAGGGTGAGGGTTAGGGTACGGCTTAGGGTACGGGTTCGGGGAGGGGTTCGGGTAGGGCGTAGGGTATGGGTTAGGGTTAGGGTTAGGGCTAGTGTTAGGGTTAGGGCTCGGTTTAGGGTACGGGTTAGGATTAGGGTACGCGTTAGGGTTAGGGTAGGGGTTAGGGTTAGGGTACGCGTTAGGGTGAGGGTAGTTATTAAACCTATCCCACTCTCTAGATACCCCTTAGCATGTAAAGGAATATTATTTGGGGGTCCAGCCATGGAGAAGAGTTTAGACACGACGAGAAGATAAGGAACACACCCATTATCAAGAAATCACATTAGGATTCTCTTTTTAACCTGTTCCTTAAAACACTAGTGCTTAGCAAATCTATTGGAGGCAGAAGCCGTCAAGGGTAGCTTAGGGTTAGGGTTAGGGTTAGGGTAAGGGTTAGGGTACGGTTTAGGGTACGGGTTCAGGGAGGGGTTCGGGTAGGGCGTAGGGTATGGGTTAGGGTTAGGGTTAGAGTTAGTGTTAGGGTTAGGGCTCGGTTTAGGGTACGGGTTAGGATAAGGGTACGCGCTAGGGTTAGGGTAGGGGTTAGGGTTAGGGTACGCGTTAGGGTGAGGGTAGTTATTAAACCTATCCCACTCTCTAGATACCCCTTAGCACGTAAAGGAATATTATTTGGGGGTCCAGCCATGGAGAAGTGTTTAGACACTAGGAGAAAATAAGGAACACACCCATTATCACGAAATCACATTAGGATTCTCTTTTTAACCTGTTCCTTAAAACACTAGTGCTTAGGAATTCTATTGGAGGCAGAAGCCGTCAAGGGTAGCTTAGGGTTAGGGTTAGGGTTAGGGTGAGGGTTAGGGTACGGCTTACGATACGGGTTCGGGGAGGGGTTCGGGTAGGGCGTAGGGTATGGGTTAGGGTTAGGGTTAGGGCTAGTGTTAGGGTTAGGGCTCGGTTTAGGGTACGGGTTAGGATTAGGGTATGCGTTAGGGTTAGGGTAGGGGTTAGGGTTAGGATACGCTTTAGGGTGAGGGTAGTTATTAAACCTATCCCACTCTCTAGATACCCCTTAGCACGTAAAGGAATATTATTTGGGGGTCCAGCCATGGAGAAGGGTTTAGACACTAGGAGAAGATAAGGAACACACCCATTATCAAGAAATCACAATATGATTCTCTTTTTAAACTGTTCCTTAAAACACTAGTGCTTAGCAAATCTATTGGAGGCAAAAGCCGTCAAGGGTAGCTTAGGGTTAGGGTTAGGGTTAGGGTGAGGGTTAGGGTACGGCTTAGGGTACGGGTTCGGGGAGGGGTTCGGGTAGGGCGTACGGTATGGGTTAGGGTTAGGGTTAGGGTTAGTGTTAGGGTTAGGGCTCGGTTTAGGGTACGGGTTAGGATTAGGGTACGCGTTAATGTTAGGGTAGGTGTTAGGGTTAGGGTACGCGATAGGGTGAGGTTAGTTATTAAACCTATC
Source organism: Balaenoptera acutorostrata (assembly GCF_949987535.1). Classification (NCBI taxonomy): domain Eukaryota; kingdom Metazoa; phylum Chordata; class Mammalia; order Artiodactyla; family Balaenopteridae; genus Balaenoptera; species Balaenoptera acutorostrata. The sequence continues at coordinate 15,525 of NW_026646483.1, forward strand.
CCACTGTCTAGATACCCCTTAGTACGTAAAGGAATATTATTTGGGGGTCCAGCCATGGAGAAGAGTTTAGACACTAGGAGAAGATAAGGAACACACCCATTATCAAGAAATCACATAAGGATTCTCTTTTTAACCTGTTCCTTAAAACACTAGTGCTTAGGAAATCTATTGGAGGCAGAAGCAGTCAAGGGTAGCTTAGGGTTAGGGTTAGGGTTAGGGTGAGGGTTAGGGTATGGCTTACGGTACGGGTTCGGGGAGGGGTTCGGGTAGGGCGTAGGGTATGGGTTAGGGTTAGGGTTAGGGTTAGTGTTAGGGTTAGGGCTCGGTTTAGGGTACAGGTTAGGATTAGGGTACGCGTTAGGGTTAGGGTAGGGGTTAGGCTTAGGGTACGCATTAGGGTGGGGGTAGTTATTAAACCTATCACACTCTCTAGATACCCCTTAGCACGTAAAGGACTATTATTTGGGGGTCCAGCCATGGAGAAGAGTTTAGACACGAGGAGAAAATAAGGAACACACCCATTATCAAGAAAGCACAATGTGATTCTCTTTTTAAACTGTTCCTTAAAACACTAGTGCTTAGGAAATCTATTGGAGGCAGAAGCAGTCAAGGGTAGCTTAGGGTTAGGGTTAGGGTTAGGGTGAGTGTTAGGGTACGGCTTAGGGTATGGGTTCGGGGAGGGGTTCGGGTAGGGCGTAGGGTATGGGTTAGGGTTAGGGTTAGGGCTAGTGTTAGGTTTAGGGCTCGGTTTAGGGTACGGGTTAGGATTAGGGTATGCGTTACGGTTAGTGTAGGGGTTAGGGTTAGGATACGCGTTAGGGTGAGGGAAGTTATTAAACCTATCCCACTCTCTAGATACCCCTTAGCACGTAAAGGAATATTATTTGGGGGTCCAGCCATGGAGAAGAGTTTAGACACGAGAAGATAAGGAACACACCCATTATCAAGAAATCACATTAGGATTCTCTTTTTAACCTGTTCCTTAAATCACTAGTGCTTAGGAAATCTATTGGAGGCAGAAGCCGTCAAGGGTAGCTTAGGGTTAGGGTTAGGGTTAGGGTGAGGGTTAGGGTACGGCTTAGGGTACGGGTTCGGGGAGGGGTTCGGGTAGGGCGTAGGGTATGGGTTAGGGTTAGGGTTAGGGCTAGTGTTAGGGTTAGGGCTCGGTTTAGGGTACGGGTTAGGATTAGGGTACGCGTTAGGGTTAGGGTAGGGGTTAGGGTTAGTGTACGCGTTCGGGTGAGGGTAGTTATTAAACCTATCCTACTCTCTAGATACCCCTTAGCACGTACAGGAATATTATTGGGGGTCCAGCCATGGAGAAGTGTTTAGACACTAGGAGAAGATAAGGAACACTCCCATTATCACGAAATCACATTAGGATTCTCTTTTAAACCTGTTCCTTAAAACACTAGTGCTTAGCAAATCTATTGGAGGCAGAAGCCGTCAAGGGTAGCTTAGGGTTAGGGTTAGGGTTAGGGTGAGGGTTAGGGTACGGTTTAGGGTACGGGTTCAGGGAGGGGTTCGGGTAGGGCGTAGGGTATGGGTTAGGGTTAGGGTTAGAGTTAGTGTTAAGGTTAGGGCTCGGTTTAGGGTACGGGTTAGGATTAGGGTACGCGCTAGGGTTAGGGTAGGGGTTAGGGTTAGGGTACGCGTTAGGGTGGGGGTAGTTATTAAACCTATCACACTCTCTAGATACCCCTTAGCACGTAAAGGAATATTATTTGGGGGTCCAGCCATGGAGAAGTGTTTAGACACTAGGAGAAAATAAGGAACACTCCCATTATCACGAAATCACATTAGGATTCTCTTTTTAACCTGTTCCTTAAAACACTAGTGCTTAGGAAATCTATTGGAGGCAGAAGCCGTCAAGGGTAGCTTAGGGTTAGGGTTAGGGTTAGGGTGAGGGTTAGGGTACGGCTTAGGGTACGGGTTCGGGGAGGGGTTCGGTTAGGGCGTAGGGTATGGGTTAGGGTTAGGGTTAGGGTTAGTGTTAGGGTTAGGGCTCGGTTTAGGGTACGGGTTAGGATTAGGGTACGCGTTAGTGTTAGGGTAGGTGTTAGGGTTAGGGTACGCGATAGGGTGAGGTTAGTTATTAAACCTATCCCACTCTCTAGATACCCCTTAGTACGTAAAGGAATATTATTTGGGGGTCCAGCCATGGAGAAGAGTTTAGACACTAGGAGAAGATAAGGAACACACCCATTATCAAGAAATCACATTAGGATTCTCTTTTTAACCTGTTCCTTAAAACACTAGTGCTTAGGAAATCTATTGGAGGCAGAAGCAGTCAAGGGTAGCTTAGGGTTAGGGTTAGGGTTAGGGTGAGGGTTAGGGTATGGCTTAGGGTACGGGTTCGGGGAGGGGTTCGGGTAGGGCGTAGGTTATGGGTTAGGGTTAGGGTTAGGGTTAGTGTTAAGGTTAGAGCTCGGTTTAGGGTACGGGTTAGGATTAGGGTACGCGTTAGGGTTAGGGTAGGGGTTAGGCTTCGGGTACGCATTAGGGTGGGGGTAGTTATTAAACCTATCACACTCTCTAGATACCCCTTAGCACGTAAAGGATTATTATTTGGAGGTCCAGCCATGGAGAAGAGTTTAGACACGAGGAGAAAATAAGGAACACACCCATTATCAAGAAATCACAATGTGATTCTCTTTTTAAACTGTTCCTTAAAACACTAGTGCTTAGGAAATCTATTGGAGGCAGAAGCAGTCAAGGGTAGCTTAGGGTTAGGGTTAGGGTTAGGGTGAGTGTTAGGGTACGGCTTAGGGTACGGGTTCGGGGAGGGGTTCGGGTAGGGCGTAGGGTATGGGTTAGGGTTAGGGTTAGGGCTAGTGTTAGGGTTAGGGCTCGGTTTAGGGTACGGGTTAGGATTAGGGTATGCGTTAGGGTTAGGGTAGGGGTTAGGGTTAGGATACGCGTTAGGGTGAGGGAAGTTATTAAACCTATCCCACTCTCTAGATACCCCTTAGCACGTAAAGGAATATTTTTGGGGGGTCCAGCAATGGAGAAGAGTTTAGACACGAGAAGATAAGGAACACACCCATTATCAAGAAATCACATTAGGATTCTCTTTTTAACATGTTCCTTAAATCACTAGTGCTTAGGAAATCTATTGGAGGCAGAAGCCGTCAAGGGTAGCTTAGGGTTAGGGTTAGGGTTAGGGTGAGGGTTAGGGTACGGCTTAGGGTACGGGTTCGGGGAGGGGTTCGGGTAGGGCGTAGGGTATGGGTTAGAGTTAGGGTTAGGGTTAGTGTTAGTGTTAGGGCTCGGTTTAGGGTACGGGTTAGGATTAGGGTACGCGTTAGTGTTAGGGTAGGGGTTAGGGTTAGGGTACGCTTTAGGGTGAGGGTAGTTATTAAACCTATCACATTCTCTAGATACCCCTTAGCACGTAAAGGAATATTATTTGGGGGTCCAGCCATGGAGAAGAGTTTAGACACTAGGAGAAGATAAGGAACACACCCATTATCACGAAATCACATTAGGATTCTCTTTTTAACATGTTCCTTAAAACACTAGTGCTAAGGAAATCTATTGGAGGCAGAAGCAGTCAAGGGTAGCTTAGGGTTAGGGTTAGGGTTAGGGTGAGGGTTAGGGTACGGCTTAGGGTACGGGTTCGGGGAGGGGTTCGGGTAGGGCGTAGGGTATGGGTTAGGGTTAGGGTTAGGGCTAGTGTTAGGGTTAGGGCTCGGTTTAGGGTACGGGTTAGTATTAGGGTACGCGTTAGGGTTAGGGTAGGGGATATGGTTAGGGTACGCGTTAGGGTGAGGGTAGTTATTAAACCTATCCCACTCTCTAGATACCCCTTAGCACATAAAGGAATATTATTTGGGGGTCCAGCCATGGAGAAGAGTTTAGACACGACGAGAAGATAAGGAACACACCCATTATCAAGAAATCACATTAGGATTCTCTTTTTAACCTGTTCCTTAAAACACTAGTGCTTAGGAAATCTATTGGAGGCAGAAGCAGTCAAGGGTAGCTTCGGGTTAGGGTTAGGGTTAGGGTGAGGGTTAGGGTACGGTTTAGGTTACGGGTTCAGGGAGGGGTTCGGGTAGGGCGTAGGGTATGGGTTAGGGTTAGGGTTAGAGTTAGTGTTAGGGTTAGGGCTCGGTTTAGGGTACGGGTTAGGATTAGGGTACGCGCTAGGGTTAGGGTAGCGGTTAGGGTTAGGGTACGCATTAGGGTGAGGGTAGTTATTAAACCTATCCCACTCTCTAGATACCCCTTAGCACGTATAGGAATATTATTTGGGGGTCCAGCCATGGAGAAGAGTTTAGACACGAGGAGAAGATAAGGAACACACCCATTATCAAGAAATCACATTAGGATTCTCTTTTTAACATGTTCCTTAAAACACTAGTGCTTAGGAAATCTATTGGAGGCAGAAGCCGTCAAGGGTAGCTTAGGGTTAGGGTTAGGGTTAGGGTGAGGGTTAGGGTACGGCTTAGGGTACGGGTTCGGGGAGGGGTTCGGGTAGGGCGTAGGGTATGGGTTAGGGTTAGGGTTGGGGCTCGGTTTAGGGTACAGTTTAGGATTAGGGTACGCGTTAGGGTTAGGGTAGGCGTTAGGGTTAGTGTACGCGTTCGGGTGAGGGTAGTTATTAAACCTATCCCACTCTCTAGATACCCCTTAGCACGTACAGGAATATTATTGGGGGTCCAGCCATGGAGAAGAGTTTAGACACTAGGAGAAGATAAGGAACACACCCATTATCAAGAAATCACATTAGGATTCTCTTTTTAACCTGTTCCTTAAAACACTAGTGCTTAGGAAATCTATTGGAGGCAGAAGCAGTCAAGGGTAGCTTAGGGTTAGGGTTAGGGTTAGGGTGAAGGTTAGGGTATGGCTTAGGGTACGGGTTCGGGGAGGGGTTCGGGTAGGGCGTAGGGTATGTGTTAGGGTTAGGGTTAGAGTTAGTGTTAGGGTTAGGGCTCGGTTTAGGGTACGGGTTAGGATTAGGGTACGCGTTAGTGTTAGGGTAGGTGTTAGGGTTAGGGTACGCGATAGGGTGAGGTTAGTTATTAAACCTATCCCACTCTCTAGATACCCCTTAGTACGTAAAGGAATATTATTTGGGGGTCCAGCCATGGAGAAGAGTTTAGACACTAGGAGAAGATAAGGAACACACCGATTATCAAGAAATCACATTAGGATTCTCTTTTTAACCTGTTCCTTAAAACACTAGTGCTTAGGAAATCTATTGGAGGCAGAAGCAGTCAACGGTAGCTTAGGGTTAGGGTTAGGGTTAGGGTGAGGGTTAGGGTATGGCTTAGGGTACGGGTTCGGGGAGGGGTTCGGGTAGGGCGTAGGGTATGGGTTAGGGTTAGGGTTAGGGTTAGTGTTAGGGTTAGGGCTCGGTTTAGGGTACGGGTTAGGATTAGGGTACGCGTTAGGGTTAGGGTAGGAGTTAGGCTTAGGGTACGCATTAGGGTGGGGGTAGTTATTAAACCTATCACACTCTCTAGATACCCCTAAGCACGTAAAGGACTATTATTTGGGGGTCCAGCCATGGAGAAGAGTTTAGACACGAGGAGAAAATAAGGAACACACCCATTATCAAGAAATCACAATGTGATTCTGTTTTTAAACTGTTCCTTAAAACACTAGTGCTTAGGAAATCTATGGGAGGCAGAAGCAGTCAAGGGTAGCTTAGGGTTAGGGTTAGGGTTAGGGTGAGGTTTAGGGTACGGCTTAGGGTACGGTTTCGGGGAGGGGTTCGGGTAGGGCGTAGGGTATGGGTTAGGGTTAGAGTTAGGGTTAGGGCTCGGTTTAGGGTACGGGTTAGGATTAGGGTACTCGTTAGGGTTAGCGTAGCGGTTAGGGTTAGGCTACGCGTTAGGGTGAGGGTAGTTATTAAACCTATCACATTCTCTAGATACCCCTTAGCACATAAAGGAATATTATTTGGGGGTCCAGCCATGGAGAAGAGTTTAGACACTAGGAGAAGATAAGGAACACACCCATTATCACGAAATCACATTAGGATTCTCTTTTTAACCTGTTCCTTAAAACACTAGTGCTTAGGAAATCTATTGGAGGCAGAAGCAGTCACGGGTAGCTTAGGGTTAGGGTTAGGGTTAGGGTGAGGGTTAGGGTACGGCTTAGGGTACGGGTTCGGGGAGGGGTTCGGGTAGGGCGTAGGGTATGGGTTAGGGTTAGGGTTAGGGCTAGTGTTAGGGTTAGGGCTCGGTTTAGGGTACGGGTTAGGATTAGTGTACGCGTTAGGGTTAGGGTAGGGGTTAGGGTTAGGGTACGCGTTAGGGTGAGGGTAGTTATTAAACCTATCCCACTCTCTAGATACCCCTTAGCACGTAAAGGAATATTATATGGGGGTCCAGCCATGGAGAAGAGTTTAGACACGACGAGAAGATAAGGAACACACCCATTATCAAGAAATCACATTAGGATTCTCTTTTTAACCTGTTCCTTAAAACACTAGTGCTTAGGAAATCTATTGGAGGCAGAAGCCGTCAAGGGTAGGTTAGGGTTAGGGTTAGGGTTCGGGTGAGGGTTAGGGTACGGTTTAGGGTACGGGTTCAGGGAGGGGTTTGGGTAGGGCGTAGGGTATATATTAGGGTTAGGGTTAGAGTTAGTGTTAGGGTTAGGGCTCGGTTTAGGGTACGGGTTAGGATTAGGGTACGCGCTAGGGTTAGGGTAGCGGTTAGGGTTAGGGTACGCGTTAGGGTGAGGGTAGTTATTAAACCTATCCCACTCTCTAGATACCCCTTAGCACGTATAGGAATATTATTTGGGGGTCCAGCCATGGAGAAGAGTTTAGACACGAGGAGAAGATAAGGAACACACCCATTATCAAGAAATCACATTAGGATTCTCTTTTTAACATGTTCCTTAAAACACTAGTGCTTAGGAAATCTATTGGAGGCAGAAGCAGTCAAGGGTAGCTTAGGGTTAGGGTTAGGGTTAGGGTGAGGGTTAGGGTACGGCTTAGGGTACGGGTTCGGGGAGGGGTTCGGGTAGGGCGTAGGGTATGGGTTAGGGTTAGGGTTAGGGCTCGGTTTAGGGTACAGGTTAGGATTAGGGTACGCGTTAGGGTTAGGGTAGGGGTTAGGATTAGTGTACGCGTTCGGGTGAGGGTAGTTATTAACCCTATCCCACTCTCTAGATACCCCTTAGCACGTACAGGAATATTATTGGGGGTCCAGCCATGGAGAAGAGTTTAGACACTAGGAGAAGATAAGGAACACTCCCATTATCACGAAATCACATTAGGATTCTCTTTTTAACCTGTTCCTTAAAACACTAGTGCTTAGGAAATCTATTGGAGGCAGAAGCCGTCAAGGGTAGCTTAGGGTTAGGGTTAGGGTTAGGGTGAGGGTTAGGGTACGGCTTAGGGTACGGGTTCGGAGAGGGGTTCGGGTAGGGCGTAGGGTATGGGTTAGGGTTAGGGTTAGGGCTAGTGTTAGGGTTAGGGCTCGGTTTAGGGTACGGGTTAGGATTAGGGTACGCGTTAGTGTTAGGGTAGGTGTTAGGGTTAGGGTACGCGATAGGGTGAGGTTAGTTATTAAACCTATCCCACTCTCTAGATACCCCTTAGTACGTAAAGGAATATTATTTGGGGGTCCAGCCATGGAGAAGAGTTTAGATACTAGGAGAAGATAAGGAACACACCCATTATCAAGAAATCACATTAGGATTCTCTTTTTAACCTGTTCCTTAAAACACTAGTGCTTAGGAAATCTATTGGAGGCAGAAGCAGTCAAGGGTAGCTTAGGGTTTGGGTTAGGGTTAGGGTGAGGGTTAGGGTACGGCTTAGGGTACGGGTTCGGGGAGGGTTTCGGGTAGGGCGTAGGGTATGGGTTAGGGTTAGGGTTAGTGTTAGGGTTAGGGCTCGGTTTAGGGTACGGGTTAGGTTTAGGGTACTCGTTAGGGTTAGGGTAGCGGTTAGGGTTAGGGTACGCGTTAGGGTGAGGGTAGTTATTAAACCTATCACACTCTCTAGATACCCCTTAGCACGTAAAGGAATATTTTTTGGGGTCCAGCCATGGAGAAGAGTTTAGACACTAGGAGAAGATAAGGAACACACCCATTATCACGAAATCACATTAGGATTCTCTTTTTAACCTGTTCCTTAAAACACTAGTGCTTAGGAAATCTATTGGAGGCAGAAGCATTCAAGGGTAGCTTAGGGTTAGGGTTAGGGTTAGGGTGAGGGTTAGGGTACGGCTTAGGGTACGGGTTCGGGGAGGGATTCGGGTAGGGCGTAGGGTATGGGTTAGGGTTAGGGTTAGGGCTAGTGTTAGGGTTAGGGCTCGGTTTAGGGTACGGGTTAGGATTAGGGTACGCGTTAGGGTTAGGGTAGGGGTTAGGGTTAGGGTACGCGTTAGGGTGAGGGTAGTTATTAAACCTATCCCACTCTCTAGATACCCCTTAGCACGTAAAGGAATATTATTTGGGGGTCCAGCCATGGAGAAGAGTTTAGACACGAGGAGAAGATAAGGAACACACCCATTATCAAGAAATCACATTAGGATTCTCTTTTTAACCTGTTCCTTAAAACACTAGTGCTTAGGAAATCTCTTGGAGGCAGAAGCCGTGAAGGGTAGCTTAGGGTTAGGGTTAGGGTTAGGGTGAGGGTTAGGGTACGGCTTAGGGTACGGGTTCGGGGAGGGGTTCGGGTAGGGCGTAGGGTATGGGTTAGGGTTAGGGTTAGGGCTCGGTTTAGGGTATAGGTTAGGATTAGGGTACGCGTTAGGGTTAGGGTAGGGGTTAGGGTTAGTGTACGCGTTCGGGTGAGGGTAGTTATTAAACCTATCCCACTCTCTAGATAACCCTTAGCACGTACAAGAATATTATTGGGGGTCCAGCCATGGAGAAGAGTTTAGACACTAGGAGAAGATAAGGAACACTCCCATTATCACGAAATCACATTAGGATTCTCTTTTTAACCTGTTCCTTAAAACACTAGTGCTTAGGAAATCTATTGGAGGCAGAAGCAGTCAAGGGTAGCTTAGGGTTAGGGTGAGGGTTAGGGTATTGCTTAGGGTACGGGTTCGGGGAGGGGTTCGGGTAGGGAGTAGGGTATGGGTTAGGGTTAGGGTTAGGGCTAGTGTTAGGTTTAGGGCTCGGTTTAGGGTACGGGTTAGGATTAGGGTACGCGTTAGGGTTAGGGTAGGGGTTAGGGTTAGGGTACGCGTTAGGGTGAGGGTAGTTATTAAACCTATCCCACTCTCTAGATACCCCTTAGCACGTAAAGGAATATTATTTGGGGGTCCAGCCATGGAGAAGAGTTTAGACACGAGGAGAAGATAAGGAACACACCCATTATCAAGAAATCACATTAGGATTCTCTTTTTAACCTGTTCCTTAAAACACTAGTGCTTAGGAAATCTATTGGAGGCAGAAGCCGTCAAGGGTAGCTTAGGGTTAGGGTTAGGGTTAGGGTGAGGGTTAGGGTACGGTTTAGGGTACGGGTTCAGGGAGGGGTTCGGGTAGGGCGTAGGGTATGGGTTAGGGTTAGGGTTAGAGTTAGTGTTAGGTTTAGGGCTCGGTTTAGGGTACGGGTTAGGATTAGGGTACGCGCTAGGGTTAGGGTAGGGGTTAGGGTTAGGGTACGCGTTAGGGTGAGGGTAGTTATTAAACCTATCACACTCTCTAGATACCCCTTAGCACATAAAGGAATATTATTTGGGGGTCCAGCCATGGAGAAGAGTTTAGACACGAGGAGAAGATAAGGAACACACCCATTATCAAGAAATCACATTAGGATTCTCTTTTTAACATGTTCCTTAAAACACTAGTGCTTAGGAAATCTCTTGGAGGCAGAAGCCGTGAAGGGTAGCTTAGGGTTAGGGTTAGGGTTAGGGTGAGGGTTAGGGTACGGCTTAGGGTACGGGTTCGGGGAGGGGTTCGGGTAGGGCGTAGGGTATGGGTTAGGGTTAGGGTTAGGGCTCGGTTTAGGGTATAGGTTAGGATTAGGGTACGCGTTAGGGTTAGGGTAGGGGTTAGGGTTAGTGTACGCGTTCGGGTGAGGGTAGTTATTAAACCTATCCCACTCTCTAGATACCCCTTAGCACGTACAAGAATATTATTGGGGGTCCAGCCATGGAGAAGAGTTTAGACACTAGGAGAAGATAAGGAACACACCCATTATCACGAAATCACATTAGGATTCTCTTTTTAACCTGTTCCTTAAAACACTAGTGCTTAGGAAATCTATTGGAGGCAGAAGCAGTCAAGGGTAGCTTAGGGTTAGGGTTAGGGTTAGGGTGAGGGTTAGGGTATTGCTTAGGGTACGGGTTCGGGGAGGGGTTCGGGTAGGGCGTAGGGTATGGGTTAGGGTTAGGGTTAGGGCTAGTGTTAGGGTTAGGGCTCAGTTTAGGGTACGGGTTAGGATTAGGGTACGCGTTAGGGTTAGGGTAGGGGTTAGGGTTAGGGTACGCGTTAGGGTGAGGGTAGTTATTAAACCTATCCCACTCTCTAGATACCCCTTAGCACGTAAAGGAATATTATTTGGGGGTCCAGCCATGGAGAAGAGTTTAGACACGAGGAGAAGATAAGGAACACACCCATTATCAAGAAATCACATTAGGATTCTCTTTTTAAACTGTTCCTTAAAACACTAGTGCTTAGGAAATCTATTGGAGGCAGAAGCAGTCAAGGGTAGCTTAGGGTTAGGGTTAGGGTTAGGGTGAGGGTTAGGGTATGGCTTAGGGTACGGGTTCGGGGAGGGGTTCGGGTGGGGCGTAGGGTATGGGTTAGGGTTAGGGTTAGTGTTAGGGTTAGGGCTCGGTTTAGGGTACGGTTTAGGTTTAGGGTACTCGTTAGGGTTAGGGTAGCGGTTAGGGTTAGGGTACGCGTTAGGGTGTGGGTAGTTATTAAACCTATCACACTCTCTAGATACCCCTTAGCACGTAAAGGAATATTATTTGGGGTCCAGCCATGGAGAAGACTTTAGACACTAGGAGAAGATAAGGAACACACCCATTATCACGAAATCACATTAGGATTCTCTTTTTAACCTGTTCCTTAAAACACTAGTGCTTAGGAAATCTATTGGAGGCAGAAGCATTCAAGGGTAGCTTAGGGTTAGGGTTAGGGTTAGGGTGAGGGTTAGGGTACGGCTTAGGGTACGGGTTCGGGGAGGGATTCGGGTAGGGCGTAGGGTATGGGTTAGGGTTAGGGTTAGGGCTAGTGTTAGGGTTAGGGCTCGGTTTAGGGTACGGGTTAGGATTAGGGTACGCGTTAGGGTTAGGGTAGGGGTTAGGGTTAGGGTACGCGTTAGGGTGAGGGTAGTTATTAAACCTATCCCACTCTCTAGATACCCCTTAGCACGTAAAGGAATATTATTTGGGGGTCCAGCCATGGAGAAGAGTTTAGACACGAGGAGAAGATAAGGAACACACCCATTATCAAGAAATCACATTAGGATTCTCTTTTTAACCTGTTCCTTAAAACACTAGTGCTTAGGAAATCTATTGGAGGCAGAAGCCGTCAAGGGTAGCTTAGGGTTAGGGTTAGGGTTAGGGTGAGGGCTAGGGTACGGTTTAGGGTACGGGTTCAGGGAGGGGTTCGGGTAGGGCGTAGGGTATGGGTTAGGGTTAGGGTTAGAGTTAGTGTTAGGGTTAGGGCTCGGTTTAGGGTACGGGTTAGGACTAGGGTACGCGCTAGGGTTAGGGTAGGGGTTAGGGTTAGGGTACGCGTTAGGGTGAGGGTAGTTATTAAACCTATCACACTCTCTAGATACCCCTTAGCACATAAAGGAATATTATTTGGGGGTCCAGCCATGGAGAAGAGTTTAGACACGAGGAGAAGATAAGGAACACACCCATTATCAAGAAATCACATTAGGATTCTCTTTTTAACATGTTCCTTAAAACACTAATGCTTAGGAAATCTCTTGGAGGCAGAAGCCGTGAAGGGTAGCTTAGGGTTAGGGTTAGGGTTAGGGTGAGGGTTAGGGTACGGCTTAGGGTACGGGTTCGGGGAGGGGTTCGGGTAGGGCGTAGGGTATGGGTTAGGGTTAGGGTTAGGGCTCGGTTTAGGGTATAGGTTAGGATTAGGGTACGCGTTAGGGTTAGGGTAGGGGTTAGGGTTAGTGTACGCGTTCGGGTGAGGGTAGTTATTAAACCTATCCCACTCTCTAGATACCCCTTAGCACGTACAAGAATATTATTGGGGGTCCAGCCATGGAGAAGAGTTTAGACACTAGGAGAAGATAAGGAACACTCCCATTATCACGAAATCACATTAGGATTCTCTTTTTAACCTGTTCCTTAAAACACTAGTGCTTAGGAAATCTATTGGAGGCAGAAGCAGTCAAGGGTAGCTTAGGGTTAGGGTGAGGGTTAGGGTATTGCTTAGGGTACGGGTTCGGGGAGGGGTTCGGGTAGGGAGTAGGGTATGGGTTAGGGTTAGGGTTAGGGCTAGTGTTAGGGTTAGGGCTCGGTTTAGGGTACGGGTTAGGATTAGGGTACGCGTTAGGGTTAGGGTAGGGGTTAGGGTTAGGGTACGCGTTAGGGTGAGGGTAGTTATTAAACCTATCCCACTCTCTAGATACCACTTAGCACGTAAAGGAATATTATTTGGGGGTCCAGCCATGGAGAAGAGTTTAGACACGAGGAGAAGATAAGGAACACACCCATTATCAAGAAATCACATTAGGATTCTCTTTTTAAACTGTTCCTTAAAACACTAGTGCTTAGGAAATCTATTGGAGGCAGAAGCCGTCAAGGGTAGCTTAGGGTTAGGGTTAGGGTTAGGGTGAGGGTTAGGGTACGGTTTAGGGTACGGGTTCAGGGAGGGGTTCGGGTAGGGCGTAGGGTATGGGTTAGGGTTAGGGTTAGAGTTAGTGTTAGGGATAGGGCTCGGTTTAGGGTACGGGTTAGGATTAGGGTACGCGCTAGGGTTAGGGTAGGGGTTAGGGTTAGGGTACGCGTTAGGGTGAGGGTAGTTATTAAACCTATCACACTCTCTAGATACCCCTTAGCACATAAAGGAATATTATTTGGGGGTCCAGCCATGGAGAAGAGTTTAGACACGAGGAGAAGATAAGGAACACACCCATTATCAAGAAATCACATTAGGATTCTCTTTTTAACCTGTTCCTTAAAACACTAGTGCTTAGGAAATCTATTGGAGGCAGAAGCAGTCAAGGGTAGCTTAGGGTTAGGGTTAGGGTTAGGGTGAGGGTTAGGGTACGGCTTAGGGTACGGGTTCGGGGAGGGGTTCGGGTAGGGCGTAGGCTATGGGTTAGGGTTAGTGTTAGGGTTAGTGTTAGGGTTAGGGCTCGGTTTAGGGTACGGGTTAGGTTTAGGGTACGCGTTAGGGTTAGGGTAGGGGTTAGGGTTAGGGTATGCGATAGGGTGAGGTTAGTTATTAAACCTATCCCACTCTTTAGATACCCCTTAGCACGTAAAAGAATATTATTTGGGGGTCCAGCCATGGAGAAGAGTTTAGACACTAGGAGAAGATAAGGAACACACCCATTATCAAGAAATCACATTAGGATTCTCTTTTTAACCTGTTCCTTAAAACACTACTGCTTAGGAAATCTATTGGAGGCAGAAGCCGTCAAGGGTAGCTTAGGGTTAGGGTTAGGGTTAGGGTGAGGGTTAGGGTACGGCTTATGATACGGGTTCGGGGAGGGGTTCGGTTAGGGCGTAGGGTATGGGTTAGGGTTAGGGTTAGGGCTAGTGTTAGGTTTAGGGCTCGGTTTAGGGTACGGGTTAGGATTAGGGTATGCGTTAGGGTTAGGGTAGGGGTTAGGGTTAGGATACGCTTTAGGGTGAGAGTAGTTATTAAACCTATCCCACTCTCTAGATACCCCTTAGCACGTAAAGGAATATTATTTGGGGGTCCAGCCATGGAGAAGAGTTTAGAAACGAGGAGAAGATAAGGAACACACCCATTATCAAGAAATCACATTAGGATTCTCTTTTTAACATGTTCCTTAAAACACTAGTGCTTAGGAAATCTCTTGGAGGCAGAAGCCGTGAAGGGTAGCTTAGGGTTAGGGTTAGGGTTAGGGTGAGGGTTAGGGTACAGGTTAGGATTAGGGCACGCGTTAGGGTTAGGGTAGGGGTTAGGGTTAGTGTACGCGTTCGGGTGAGGGTAGTTATTAAACCTATCCCACTCTCTAGATACCCATTAGCACGTAAAGGAATATTATTTGGGGGTCCAGCCATGGAGAAGGGTTTAGACACTAGGAGAAGATAAGGAACACACCCATTATCAAGAAATCACAATATGATTCTCTTTTTAAACTGTTCCTTAAAACACTAGTGCTTAGGAAATCTATTGGAGGCAGAAGCAGTCAAGGGTAGCTTAGGGTTTGGGTTAGGGTTAGGGTGAGGGTTAGGGTACGGCTTAGGGTACGGGTTCGGGGAGGGTTTCGGGTAGGGCGTAGGGTATGGGTTAGGGTTAGGGTTAGTGTTAGGGTTAGGGCTCGGTTTAGGGTACGGGTTAGGATTAGGGTACTCGTTAGGGTTAGGGTAGCGGTTAGGGTTAGGGTACGCGTTAGGGTGAGGGTAGTTATTAAACCTATCACACTCTCTAGATACCCCTTAGCACGTAAAGGAATATTATTTGGGGTCCAGCCATGGAGAAGAGTTTAGACACTAGGAGAAGATAAGGAACACACCCATTATCACGAAATCACATTAGGATTCTCTTTTTAACCTGTTCCTTAAAACACTAGTGCTTAGGAAATCTATTGGAGGCAGAAGCATTCAAGGGTAGCTTAGGGTTAGGGTTAGGGTTAGGGTGAGGGTTAGGGTACGGCTTAGGGTACGGGTTCGGGGAGGGGTTCGGGTCGGGCGTAGGGTATGGGTTAGGGTTAGGGTTAGGGCTAGTGTTAGGGTTAGGGCTCGGTTTAGGGTACGGGTTAGGATTAGGGTACGCGTTAGGGTTAGGGTAGGGGTTAGGGTTAGGGTACGCGTTAGGGTGAGGGTAGTTATTAAACCTATCCCACTCTCTAGATACCCCTTAGCACGTAAAGGAATATTATTTGGGGGTCCAGCCATGGAGAAGAGTTTAGACACGAGGAGAAGGTAAGGAACACACCCATTATCAAGAAATCACATTAGGATTCTCTTTTTAACCTGTTCCTTAAAACACTAGTGCTTAGGAAATCTATTGGAGGCAGAAGCCGTCAAGGGTAGCTTAGGGTTAGGGTTAGGGTTAGGGTGAGGGTTAGGGTACGGCTTAGGGTACGGGTTCGGGGAGGGGTTC
The DNA here is from genome assembly GCF_949987535.1 of Balaenoptera acutorostrata. Taxonomy (NCBI): domain Eukaryota; kingdom Metazoa; phylum Chordata; class Mammalia; order Artiodactyla; family Balaenopteridae; genus Balaenoptera; species Balaenoptera acutorostrata. Next base: position 30,720 of record NW_026646483.1, read on the forward strand.
GGGTAGGGCGTAGGGTATGGGTTAGGGTTAGGGTTAGGGCTCGGTTTAGGGTATAGGTTAGGATTAGGGTACGCGTTAGGGTTAGGGTAGGGGTTAGGGTTAGTGTACGCGTTCGGGTGAGGGTAATTATTAAACCTCTCCCACTCTCTAGATACCCCTTAGGACGTACAAGAATATTATTGGGGGTCCAGCCATGGAGAAGAGTTTAGACACTAGGAGAAGATAAGGAACACTCCCATTATCACGAAATCACATTAGGATTCTCTTTTTAACCTGTTCCTTAAAACACTAGTGCTTAGGAAATCTATTGGAGGCAGAAGCAGTCAAGGGTAGCTTAGGCTTAGGGTTAGGGTTAGGGTGAGGGTTAGGGTATTGCTTAGGGTACGGGTTCGGGGAGGGGTTCGGGTAGGGCGTAGGGTATGGGTTAGGGTTAGGGTTAGGGCTAGTGTTAGGGTTAGGGCTCGGTTTAGGGTATGGGTTAGGAGTAGGGTACGCGTTAGGGTTAGGGTAGGGGTTAGGGTTAGGGTACGCGTTAGGGTGAGGGTAGTTATTAAACCTATCCACTCTCTAGATACCCCTTAGCACGTAAAGGAATATTATTTGGGGGTCCAGCCATGGAGAAGAGTTTAGACACGAGGAGAAGATAAGGAACACACCCATTATCAAGAAATCACATTAGGATTCTCTTTTTAAACTGTTCCTTAAAACACTAGTGCTTAGGAAATCTATTGGAGGCAGAAGCCGTCAAGGGTAGCTTAGGGTTAGGGTTAGGGTTAGGGTGTGGGTTAGGGTACGGTTTAGGGTACGGGTTCAGGGAGGGGTTCGGGTAGGGCGTAGGGCATGGGTTAGGGTTAGGGTTAGAATTAGTGTTAGGGATAGGGCTCGGTTTAGGGTACGGGTTAGGATTAGGGTACGCGCTAGCGTTAGGGTAGGGGTTAGGGTTAGGGTACGCGTTAGGGTGAGGGTAGTTATTAAACCTATCACACTCTCTAGATACCCCTTAGCACATAAAGGAATATTATTTGGGGGTCCAGCCATGGAGAAGAGTTTAGACACGAGGAGAAGATAAGGAACACACCCATTATCAAGAAATCACATTAGGATTCTCTTTTTAACATTTTCCTTAAAACACTAGTGCTTAGGAAATCTATTGGAGGCAGAAGCCGTCAAGGGTAGCTTAGGGTTAGGGTTAGGGTTAGGGTGAGGGTTAGGGTACGGCTTAGGGTACGGGTTCGGGGAGGGGTTCGGGTAGGGCGTAGGGTATGGGTTAGGGTTAGGGTTAGGGCTCGGTTTAGGGTACAGGTTAGGATTAGGGTACTCGTTAGGGTTAGGGTAGCGGTTAGGGTTAGGGTACGCGTTAGGGTGAGGGTAGTTATTAAACCTATCACACTCTCTAGATACCCCTTAGCACGTAAAGGAATATTATTTGGGGTCCAGCCATGGAGAAGAGTTTAGACACTAGGAGAAGATAAGGAACACACCCATTATCACGAAATCACATTAGGATTCTCTTTTTAACCTGTTCCTTAAAACACTAGTGCTTAGGAAATCTATTGGAGGCAGAAGCATTCAAGGGTAGCTTAGGGTTAGGGTTAGGGTTAGGGTGAGGGTTAGGGTACGGCTTAGGGTACGGGTTCGGGGAGGGGTTCGGGTCGGGCGTAGGGTATGGGTTAGGGTTAGGGTTAGGGCTAGTGTTAGGGTTAGGGCTCGGTTTAGGGTACGGGTTAGGATTAGGGTACGCGTTAGGGTTAGGGTAGGGGTTAGGGTTAGGGTACGCGTTAGGGTGAGGGTAGTTATTAAACCTATCCCACTCTCTAGATACCCCTTAGCACGTAAAGGAATATTATTTGGGGGTCCAGCCATGGAGAAGAGTTTAGACACGAGGAGAAGGTAAGGAACACACCCATTATCAAGAAATCACATTAGGATTCTCTTTTTAACCTGTTCCTTAAAACACTAGTGCTTAGGAAATCTATTGGAGGCAGAAGCCGTCAAGGGTAGCTTAGGGTTAGGGTTAGGGTTAGGGTGAGGGTTAGGGTACGGCTTAGGTTACGGGTTCGGGGAGGGGTTCGGGTAGGGCGTAGGGTATGGGTTAGGGTTAGGGTTAGGGCTCGGTTTAGGGTATAGGTTAGGATTAGGGTACGCGTTAAGGTTAGGGTAGGGGTTAGGGTTAGTGTACGCGTTCGGGTGAGGGTAATTATTAAACCTATCCCACTCTCTAGATACCCCTTAGCACGTACAAGAATATTATTGGGGGTCCAGCCATGGAGAAGAGTTTAGACACTAGGAGAAGATAAGGAACACTCCCATTATCACGAAATCACATTAGGATTCTCTTTTTATCCTGTTCCTTAAAACACTAGTGCTTAGGAAATCTATTGGAGGCAGAAGCAGTCAAGGGTAGCTTAGGCTTAGGGTTAGGGTTAGGGTGAGGGTTAGGGTATTGCTTAGGGTACGGGTTCGGGGAGGGGTTCGGGTAGGGCGTAGGGTATGGGTTAGGGTTAGGGTTAGGGCTAGTGTTAGGGTTAGGGCTCGGTTTAGGGTATGGGTTAGGAGTAGGGTACGCGTTAGGGTTAGGGTAGGGGTTAGGGTTAGGGTACGCGTTAGGGTGAGGGTAGTTATTAAACCTATCCCACTCTCTAGATACCCCTTAGCACGTAAAGGAATATTATTTGGGGGTCCAGCCATGGAGAAGAGTTTAGACACGAGGAGAAGATAAGGAACACACCCATTATCAAGAAATCACATTAGGATTCTCTTTTTAAACTGTTCCTTAAAACACTAGTGCTTAGGAAATCTATTGGAGGCAGAAGCCGTCAAGGGTAGCTTAGGGTTAGGGTTAGGGTTAGGGTGTGGGTTAGGGTACGGTTTAGGGTACGGGTTCAGGGAGGGGTTCGGGTAGGGCGTAGGGCATGGGTTAGGGTTAGGGTTAGAATTAGTGTTAGGGATAGGGCTCGGTTTAGGGTACGGGTTAGGATTAGGGTACGCGCTAGGGTTAGGGTAGGGGTTAGGGTTAGGGTACGCGTTAGGGTGAGGGTAGTTATTAAACCTATCACACTCTCTAGATACCCCTTAGCACATAAAGGAATATTATTTGGGGGTCCAGCCATGGAGAAGAGTTTAGACACGAGGAGAAGATAAGGAACACACCCATTATCAAGAAATCACATTAGGATTCTCTTTTTAACATTTTCCTTAAAACACTAGTGCTTAGGAAATCTATTTGAGGCAGAAGCCGTCAAGGGTAGCTTAGGGTTAGGGTTAGGGTTAGGGTGAGGGTTAGGGTACGGCTTAGGGTACGGGTTCGGGGAGGGGTTCGGGTAGGGCGTAGGGTATGGGTTAGGGTTAGGGTTAGGGCTCGGTTTAGGGTACAGGTTAGGATTAGGGTACGCGTTAGGGTTAGGGTAGGGGTTAGGGTTAGTGTACGCGTTCGGGTGAGGGTAGTTATTAAACCTATCCCACTCTCTAGATACCCCTTAGCACGTACAGGAATATTATTGGGGGTCCAGCCATGGAGAAGAGTTTAGACACTAGGAGAAGATAAGGAACACACCCATTATCAAGAAATCACATTAGGATTCTCTTTTTAACCTGTTCCTTAAAACACTAGTGCTTAGGAAATCTATTGGAGGCAGAAGCAGTCAAGGGTAGCTTAGGGTTAGGGTTAGGGTTAGGGTGAGGGTTAGGGTATGGCTTAGGGTACGGGTTCGGGGAGGGGTTCGGGTAGGGTGTAGGGTATGGGTTAGGGTTAGGGTTAGGGTTAGTGTTAGGGTTAGGGCTCGGTTTAGGGTACGGGTTAGGATTAGGGTACGCGTTAGGGTTAGGGCAGGGGTTAGGGTTAGGGTACGCGTTAGGGTGGGGGTAGTTATTAAACCTATCACACTCTCTAGATAACCCTTAGCACGTAAAGTAATATTATTTGGGGGTCCAGCCATGGAGAAGAGTTTAGACACGAGGAGAAGATAAGGAACACACCCATTATCAAGAAATCACATTAGGATTCTCTTTTTAACATTTTCCTTAAAACACTAGTGCTTAGGAAATCTATTTGAGGCAGAAGCCGTCAAGGGTAGCTTAGGGTTAGGGTTAGGGTTAGGGTGAGGGTTAGGGTACGGCTTAGGGTACGGGTTCGGGGAGGGGTTCGGGTAGGGCGTAGGGTATGGGTTAGGGTTAGGGTTAGGGCTCGGTTTAGGGTACAGGTTAGGATTAGGGTACGCGTTAGGGTTAGGGTAGGGGTTAGGGTTAGTGTACGCGTTCGGGTGAGGGTAGTTATTAAACCTATCCCACTCTCTAGATACCCCTTAGCACGTACAGGAATATTATTGGGGGTCCAGCCATGGAGAAGAGTTTAGACACTAGGAGAAGATAAGGAACACACCCATTATCAAGAAATCACATTAGGATTCTCTTTTTAACCTGTTCCTTAAAACACTAGTGCTTAGGAAATCTATTGGAGGCAGAAGCAGTCAAGGGTAGCTTAGGGTTAGGGTTAGGGTTAGGGTGAGGGTTAGGGTATGGCTTAGGGTACGGGTTCGGGGAGGGGTTCGGGTAGGGTGTAGGGTATGGGTTAGGGTTAGGGTTAGGGTTAGTGTTAGGGTTAGGGCTCGGTTTAGGGTACGGGTTAGGATTAGGGTACGCGTTAGGGTTAGGGCAGGGGTTAGGGTTAGGGTACGCGTTAGGGTGGGGGTAGTTATTAAACCTATCACACTCTCTAGATAACCCTTAGCACGTAAAGTAATATTATTTGGGGGTCCAGCCATGGAGAAGAGTTTAGACACGAGGAGAAGATAAGGAACACACCCATTATCAAGAAATCACATTAGGATTCTCTTTTTAACCTGTTCCTTAAAACACTAGTGCTTAGGAAATCTATTGGAGGGAGAAGCAGTCAAGGGTAGCTTAGGGTTAGGGTTAGGGTTAGGTTGAGGGTTAGGGTACGGCTTAGGGTACGGGTTCGGGGAGGGGTTCGGGTAGGGCGTAGGCTATGGGTTAGGGTTAGTGTTAGGGTTAGTGTTAGGGTTAGGGCTCGGTTTAGGGTACGGGTTAGGATTAGGGTACGCGTTAGGGTTAGGGTAGGGGTTAGGGTTAGGGTATGCGATAGGGTGAGGTTAGTTATTAAACCTATCCCACTCTCTAGATACCCCTTAGCACGTAAAGGAATATTATTTGGGGGTCCAGCCATGGAGAAGAGTTTAGACACTAGGAGAAGATAAGGAACACACCCATTATCAAGAAATCACATTAGGATTCTCTTTTTAACCTGTTCCTTAAAACACTACTGCTTAGGAAATCTATTGGAGGCAGAAGCCGTCAAGGGTAGCTTAGGGTTAGGGTTAGGGTTAGGGTGAGGGTTAGGGTACGGCTTACGATACGGGTTCGGGGAGGGGTTCGGGTAGGGCGTAGGGTATGGGTTAGGGTTAGGGTTAGGGCTAGTGTTAGGGTTAGGGCTCGGTTTAGGGTACGGGTTAGGATTAGGGTATGCGTTAGGGTTAGGGTAGGGGTTAGGGTTAGGATACGCTTTAGGGTGAGGGTAGTTATTAAACCTATCCCACTCTCTAGATACCCCTTAGCACGTAAAGGAATATTATTTGGGGGTCCAGCCATGGAGAAGGGTTTAGACACTAGGAGAAGATAAGGAACACACCCATTATCAAGAAATCACAATATGATTCTCTTTTTAAACTGTTCCTTAAAACACTAGTGCTTAGGAAATCTCTTGGAGGCAGAAGCCGTCAAGGGTAGCTTAGGGTTAGGGTTAGGGTTAGGGTGAGGGTTAGGGTACGGCTTAGGGTACGGGTTCGGGGAGGGGTTCGGGTAGGGCGTAGGGTATGGGTTAGGGTTAGGGTTAGGGCTCGGTTTAGGGTACAGGTTAGGATTAGGGTACGCGTTAGGGTTAGGGTAGGGGTTAGGGTTAGTGTACGCGTTCGGGTGAGGGTAGTTATTAAACCTATCCCACTCTCTAGATACCCCTTAGCACGTACAAGAATATTATTGGGGGTCCAGCCATGGAGAAGAGTTTAGACACTAGGAGAAGATAAGGAACACTCCCATTATCACGAAATCACATTAGGATTCTCTTTTTAACCTGTTCCTTAAAACACTAGTGCTTAGGAAATCTATTGGAGGCAGAAGCAGTCAAGGGTAGCTTAGGGTTAGGGTTAGGGTTAGGGTGAGGGTTAGGGTATTGCTTAGGGTACGGGTTCGGGGAGGGGTTCGGTTAGGGCGTAGGGTATGTGTTAGGGTTAGGGTTAGGGCTAGTGTTAGGTTTAGGGCTCGGTTTAGGGTACGGGTTAGGATTAGGGTATGCGTTAGGGTTAGGGTAGGGGTTAGGGTTAGGATACGCTTTAGGGTGAGGGTAGTTATTAAACCTATCCCACTCTCTAGATACCCCTTAGCACGTAAAGGAATATTATTTGGGGGTCCAGCCATGGAGAAGAGTTTAGACACGAGGAGAAGATAAGGAACACACCCATTATCAAGAAATCACATTAGGATTCTCTTTTTAACATGTTCCTTAAAACACTAGTGCTTAGGAAATCTCTTGGAGGCAGAAGCCGTGAAGGGTAGCTTAGGGTTAGGGTTAGGGTTAGGGTGAGGGTTAGGGTACAGGTTAGGATTAGGGTACGCGTTAGGGTTAGGGTAGGGGTTAGGGTTAGTGTACGCGTTCGGGTGAGGGTAGTTATTAAACCTATCCCACTCTCTAGATACCCATTAGCACGTAAAGGAATATTATTTGGGGGTCCAGCCATGGAGAAGGGTTTAGACACTAGGAGAAGATAAGGAACACACCCATTATCAAGAAATCACAATATGATTCTCTTTTTAAACTGTTCCTTAAAACACTAGTGCTTAGGAAATCTATTGGAGGCAGAAGCAGTCAAGGGTAGCTTAGGGTTTGGGTTAGGGTTAGGGTGAGGGTTAGGGTACGGCTTAGGGTACGGGTTCGGGGAGGGTTTCGGGTAGGGCGTAGGGTATGGGTTAGGGTTAGGGTTAGTGTTAGGGTTAGGGCTCGGTTTAGGGTACGGGTTAGGATTAGGGTACTCGTTAGGGTTAGGGTAGCGGTTAGGGTTAGGGTACGCGTTAGGGTGAGGGTAGTTATTAAACCTATCACACTCTCTAGATACCCCTTAGCACGTAAAGGAATATTATTTGGGGTCCAGCCATGGAGAAGAGTTTAGACACTAGGAGAAGATAAGGAACACACCCATTATCACGAAATCACATTAGGATTCTCTTTTTAACCTGTTCCTTAAAACACTAGTGCTTAGGAAATCTATTGGAGGCAGAAGCATTCAAGGGTAGCTTAGGGTTAGGGTTAGGGTTAGGGTGAGGGTTAGGGTACGGCTTAGGGTACGGGTTCGGGGAGGGGTTCGGGTAGGGCGTAGGGTATGGGTTAGGGTTAGGGTTAGGGCTAGTGTTAGGGTTAGGGCTCGGTTTAGGGTACGGGTTAGGATTAGGGTACGCGTTAGGGTTAGGGTAGGGGTTAGGGTTAGGGTACGCGTTAGGGTGAGGGTAGTTATTAAACCTATCCCACTCTCTAGATACCCCTTAGCACGTAAAGGAATATTACTTGGGGGTCCAGCCATGGAGAAGAGTTTAGACACGAGGAGAAGATAAGGAACACACCCATTATCAAGAAATCACATTAGGATTCTCTTTTTAACCTGTTCCTTAAAACACTAGTGCTTAGGAAATCTATTGGAGGCAGAAGCCGTCAAGGGTAGCTTAGGGTTAGGGTTAGGGTTAGGGTGAGGGTTAGGGTACGGTTTAGGGTACGGGTTCAGGGAGGGGTTCGGGTAGGGCGTAGGGTATGGGTTAGGGTTAGGGTTAGAGTTAGTGTTAGGGTTAGGGCTCGGTTTAGGGTACGGGTTAGGATTAGGGTACGCGCTAGGGTTAGGGTAGGGGTTAGGGTTAGGGTACGCATTAGGGTGAGGGTAGTTATTAAACCTATCACACTCTCTAGATACCCCTTAGCACATAAAGGAATATTATTTGGAGGTCCAGCCATGGAGAAGAGTTTAGACACGAGGAGAAGATAAGGAACACACCCATTATCAAGAAATCACATTAGGATTCTCTTTTTAACATGTTCCTTAAAACACTAGTGCTTAGGAAATCTCTTGGAGGCAGAAGCCGTGAAGGGTAGCTTAGGGTTAGGGTTAGGGTTAGGGTGAGGGTTAGGGTACGGCTTAGGGTACGGGTTCGGGGAGGGGTTCGGGTAGGGCGTAGGGTATGGGTTAGGGTTAGGGTTAGGGCTCGGTTTAGGGTATAGGTTAGGATTAGGGTACGCGTTAGGGTTAGGGTAGGGGTTAGGGTTAGTGTACGCGTTCGGGTGAGGGTAGTTATTAAACCTATCCCACTCTCTAGATACCCCTTAGCACGTACAAGAATATTATTGGGGGTCCAGCCATGGAGAAGAGTTTAGACACTAGGAGAAGATAAGGAACACTCCCATTATCACGAAATCACATTAGGATTCTCTTTTTAACATGTTCCTTAAAACACTAGTGCTTAGGAAATCTCTTGGAGGCAGAAGCCGTGAAGGGTAGCTTAGGCTTAGGGCTAGGGTTAGGGTGAGGGTTAGGGTATTGCTTAGGGTACGGGTTCGGGGAGGGGTTCGGGTAGGGCGTAGGGTATGGGTTAGGGTTAGGGTTAGGGCTAGTGTTAGGGTTAGGGCTCGGTTTAGGGTACGGGTTAGGATTAGGGTACGCGTTAGGGTTAGGGTAGGGGTTAGGGTTAGGGTACGCGTTAGGGTTAGGGTAGTTATTAAACCTATCCCACTCTCTAGATACCCTTAGCACGTAAGGAATATTATTTGGGGGTCCAGCCATGGAGAAGAGTTTAGACACGAGGAGAAGATAAGGAACACACCCATTATCAAGAAATCACATTAGGATTCTCTTTTTAAACTGTTCCTTAAAACACTAGTGCTTAGGAAATCTATTGGAGGCAGAAGCCGTCAAGGGTAGCTTAGGGTTAGGGTTAGGGTTAGGGTGTGGGTTAGGGTACGGTTTAGGGTACGGGTTCAGGGAGGGGTTCGGGTAGGGCGTAGGGTATGGGTTAGGGTTAGGGTTAGAATTAGTGTTAGGGATAGGGCTCGGTTTAGGGTACGGGTTAGGATTAGGGTACGCGCTAGGGTTAGGGTAGGGGTTACGGTTAGGGTACGCGTTAGGGTGAGGGTAGTTCTTAAACCTATCACACTCTCTAGATACCCCTTAGCACATAAAGGAATATTATTTGGGGGTCCAGCCATGGAGAAGAGTTTAGACACGAGGAGAAGATAAGGAACACACCCATTATCAAGAAATCACATTAGGATTCTCTTTTTAACATTTTCCTTAAAACACTAGTGCTTAGGAAATCTATTGGAGGCAGAAGCCGTCAAGGGTAGCTTAGGGTTAGGGTTAGGGTTAGGGTGAGGGTTAGGGTACGGCTTAGGGTACGGGTTCGGGGAGGGGTTCGGGTAGGGCGTAGGGTATGGGTTAGGGTTAGGGTTAGGGCTCGGTTTAGGGTACAGGTTAGGATTAGGGTACGCATTAGGGTTAGGGTAGGGGTTAGGGTTAGTGTACGCGTTCGGGTGAGGGTAGTTATTAAACCTATCCCACTCTCTAGATACCCCTTAGCACGTACAGGAATATTATTGGGGGTCCAGCCATGGAGAAGAGTTTAGACACTAGGAGAAGATAAGGAACACACCCATTATCAAGAAATCACATTAGGATTCTCTTTTTAACCTGTTCCTTAAAACACTAGTGCTTAGGAAATCTATTGGAGGCAGAAGCAGTCAAGGGTAGCTTAGGGTTAGGGTTAGGGTTAGGGTGAGGGTTAGGGTATGGCTTAGGGTACGGGTTCGGGGAGGGGTTCGGGTAGGGCGTAGGGTATGGGTTAGGGTTAGGGTTAGGGTTAGTGTTAGGGTTAGGGCTCGGTTTAGGGTACGGGTTAGGATTAGGGTACGCGTTAGGGTTAGGGCAGGGGTTAGGGTTAGGGTACGCGTTAGGGTGGGGGTAGTTATTAAACCTATCACACTCTCTAGATAACCCTTAGCACGTAAAGTAATATTATTTGGGGGTCCAGCCATGGAGAAGAGTTTAGACACGAGGAGAAGATAAGGAACACACCCATTATCAAGAAATCACATTAGGATTCTCTTTTTAACCTGTTCCTTAAAACACTAGTGCTTAGGAAATCTATTGGAGGGAGAAGCAGTCAAGGGTAGCTTAGGGTTAGGGTTAGGGTTAGGTTGAGGGTTAGGGTACGGCTTAGGGTACGGGTTCGGGGAGGGGTTCGGGTAGGGCGTAGGGTATGGGTTAGGGTTAGTGTTAGGGTTAGTGTTAGGGTTAGGGCTCGGTTTAGGGTACGGGTTAGGATTAGGGTACGCGTTAGGGTTAGGGTAGGGGTTAGGGTTAGGGTATGCGATAGGGTGAGGTTAGTTATTAAACCTATCCCACTCTCTAGATACCCCTTAGCACGTAAAGGAATATTATTTGGGGGTCCAGCCATGGAGAAGAGTTTAGACACTAGGAGAAGATAAGGAACACACCCATTATCAAGAAATCACATTAGGATTCTCTTTTTAACCTGTTCCTTAAAACACTACTGCTTAGGAAATCTATTGGAGGCAGAAGCCGTCAAGGGTAGCTTAGGGTTAGGGTTAGGGTTAGGGTGAGGGTTAGGGTACGGCTTACGATACGGGTTCGGGGAGGGGTTCGGGTAGGGCGTAGGGTATGGGTTAGGGTTAGGGTTAGGGCTAGTGTTAGGGTTAGGGCTCGGTTTAGGGTACGGGTTAGGATTAGGGTATGCGTTAGGGTTAGGGTAGGGGTTAGGGTTAGGATACGCTTTAGGGTGAGGGTAGTTATTAAACCTATCCCACTCTCTAGATACCCCTTAGCACGTAAAGGAATATTATTTGGGGGTCCAGCCATGGAGAAGGGTTTAGACACTAGGAGAAGATAAGGAACACACCCATTATCAAGAAATCACAATATGATTCTCTTTTTAAACTGTTCCTTAAAACACTAGTGCTTAGGAAATCTCTTGGAGGCAGAAGCCGTCAAGGGTAGCTTAGGGTTAGGGTTAGGGTTAGGGTGAGGGTTAGGGTACGGCTTAGGGTACGGGTTCGGGGGGGGGGGAGGGGGGGGGGGGGGGGTTCGGGTAGGGCGTAGGGTATGGGTTAGGGTTAGGGTTAGGGCTCGGTTTAGGGTACAGGTTAGGATTAGGGTACGCGTTAGGGTTAGGGTAGGGGTTAGGGTTAGTGTACGCGTTCGGGTGAGGGTAGTTATTAAACCTATCCCACTCTCTAGATACCCCTTAGCACGTACAAGAATATTATTGGGGGTCCAGCCATGGAGAAGAGTTTAGACATTAGGAGAAGATAAGGAACACTCCCATTATCACGAAATCACATTAGGATTCTCTTTTTAACCTGTTCCTTAAAACACTAGTGCTTAGGAAATCTATTGGAGGCAGAAGCAGTCAAGGGTAGCTTAGGGTTAGGGTTAGGGTTAGGGTGAGGGTTAGGGTATTGCTTAGGGTACGGGTTCGGGGAGGGGTTCGGGTAGGGCGTAGGGTATGGGTTAGGGTTAGGGTTAGGGCTAGTGTTAGGGTTAGGGCTCGGTTTAGGGTACGGGTTAGGATTAGGGTACGCGTTAGGGTTAGCGTAGGTGTTAGGGTTAGGGTACGCGTTAGGGTGAGGGTAGTTATTAAACCTATCCCACTCTCTAGATACCCCTTAGCACGTAAAGGACTATTATTTGGGGGTCCAGGAATGGAGAAGAGTTTAGACACGAGGAGAAGATAAGGAACACACCCATTATCAAGAAATCACATTAGGATTCTCTTTTAACCTGTTCCTTAAAACACTAGTGCTTAGAAAATCTATTGGAGGCAGAAGCCGTCAAGGGTAGCTTAGGGTTAGGGTTAGGGTTAGGGTGAGGGTTAGGGTATGGTTTCGGGTACGGGTTCAGGGAGGGGTTCGGGTAGGGCGTAGGGTATGGGTTAGGGTTAGGTTAGAGTTAGTGTTAGGGTTAGGGCTCGGTTTAGGGTACGGGTTAGGATTAGGGTACGCGCTAGGGTTAGGGTAGGGGTTAGGGTTAGGGTAAGCGTTAGGGTGAGGGTAGTTATTAAACCTATCCCACTCTCTAGATACCCCTTAGCACATAAAGGAATATTATTTGGGGTCCAGCCATGGAGAAGAGTTTAGACACGAGGAGAAGATAAGGAACACACCCATTATCAAGAAATCACATTAGGATTCTCTTTTTAACATGTTCCTTAAAACACTAGTGCTTAGGAAATCTCTTGGAGGCAGAAGCCGTGAAGGGTAGCTTAGGGTTAGGGTTAGGGTTAGGGTGAGGGTTAGGGTACGGCTTAGGGTACGGCTTCGGGGAGGGGTTCGGGTAGGGCGTAGGGTATGGGTTAGGGTTAGGGTTAGGGCTCGGTTTAGGGTACAGGTTAGGATTAGGGTACGCGTTAGGGTTAGGGTAGGGGTTAGGGTTAGTGTACGCGTTCGGGTGAGGGTAGTTATTAAACCTATCCCACTCTCTAGATACCCCTTAGCACGTACAGGAATATTATTGGGGGTCCAGCCATGGAGAAGAGTTTAGACACTAGGAGAAGATAAGGAACACACCCATTATCAAGAAATCACATTAGGATTCTCTTTTAACCTGTTCCTTAAAACACTAGTGCTTAGGAAATCTATTGGAGGCAGAAGCAGTCAACGGTAGCTTAGGTTTAGGGTTAGGGTTAGGGTGAGGGTTAGGGTACGGCTTAGGGTACGGGTTCGGGGAGGGGTTCGGGTAGGGCGAAGGGTATGGGTTAGGGTTAGGGTTAGGGCTAGTGTTAGGGTTAGGGCTCGGTTTAGGGTACGGGTTAGGATTAGGGTACGCGTTAGGGTTAGGGTTAGGGGTTAGGGTTAGGGTACGCGTTAGGGTGAGGGTAGTTATTAAACCTATCCCACTCTCTAGATACCCCTTAGCACGTAAAGGAATATTATTTGGGGGTCCAGCCATGGAGAAGAGTTTAGACACTAGGAGAAGATAAGGAACACACCCATTATCAAGAAATCACATTAGGATTCTCTTTTTAACCTGTTCCTTAAAACACTAGTGCTTAGGAAATCTATTGGAGGCAGAAGCAGTCAAGGGTAGCTTAGGGTTAGGTTTAGGGTTAGGGTGAGGGTTAGGGTACGGTTTAGGGTACGGGTTCAGGGAGGGGTTCGGGTAGGGCGTAGGGTATGGGTTAGGGTTAGGGTTAGAGTTAGTGTTAGGGTTAGGGCTCGGTTTAGGGTACGGGTTAGGATTAGGGTACGCGCTAGGGTTAGGGTAGGGGTTAGGGTTAGGGTACGCGTTAGGGTGAGGGTAGTTATTAAACCTATCACACTCTCTAGATACCCCTTAGCACATAAAGGAATATTATTTGGGGGTCCAACCATGGAGAAGAGTTTAGACACGAGGAGAAGATAAGGAACACACCCATTATCAAGAAATCACATTAGGATTCTCTTTTTAACATGTTCCTTAAAACACTAGTGCTTAGGAAATCTCTTGGAGGCAGAAGCCGTGAAGGGTAGCTTAGGGTTAGGGTTAGGGTTAGGGTGAGGGTTAGGGTACGGCTTAGGGTACGGGTTCGGGGAGGGGTTCGGGTAGGGCGTAGGGTATGGGTTAGGGTTAGGGTTAGGGCTCGGTTTAGGGTACAGGTTAGGATTAGGGTACGCGTTAGGGTTAGGGTAGGGGTTAGGGTTAGTGTACGCGTTCGGGTGAGGGTAGTTATTAAACCTATCCCACTCTCTAGATACCCCTTAGCACGTACAAGAATATTATTGGGGGTCCAGCCATGGAGAAGAGTTTAGACACTAGGAGAAGATAAGGAACACTCCCATTATCACGAAATCACATTAGGATTCTCTTTTTAACCTGTTCCTTAAAACACTAGTGCTTAGGAAATCTATTGGAGGCAGAAGCAGTCAAGGGTAGCTTAGGGTTAGGGTTAGGGTTAGGGTGAGGGTTAGGGTATTGCTTAGGGTACGGGTTCGGGGAGGGGTTCGGGTAGGGCGTAGGGTATGGGTTAGGGTTAGGGTTAGGGCTAGTGTTAGGGTTAGGGCTCGGTTTAGGTTACGGGTTAGGATTAGGGTACGCGTTAGGGTTAGCGTAGGGGTTAGGGTTAGGGTACGCGTTAGGGTGAGGGTAGTTATTAAACCTATCCCACTCTCTAGATACCCCTTAGCACGTAAAGGAATATTATTTGGCGGTCCAGCCATGGAGAACAGTTTAGACACGAGGAGAAGATAAGGAACACACCCATTATCAAGAAATCACATTAGGATTCTCTTTTTAACCTGTTCCTTAAAACACTAGTGCTTAGGAAATCTATTGGAGGCAGAAGCCGTCAAGGGTAGCTTAGGGTTAGGGTTAGGGTTAGGGTGAGGGTTAGGGTATGGTTTAGGGTACGGGTTCAATGAGGGGTTCGGGTAGGGCGTAGGGTATGGGTTAGGGTTAGGGTTAGAGTTAGTGTTAGGGTTAGGGCTCGGTTTAGGGTACGGGTTAGGATTAGGGTACGCGCTAGGGTTAGGGTAGGGGTTAGGGTTAGGGTACGCGTTAGGGTGAGGGTAGTTATTAAACCTATCCCACTCTCTAGATACCCCTTAGCACATAAAGGAATATTATTTGGCGGTCCAGCCATGGAGAAGAGTTTAGAAACGAGGAGAAGATAAGGAACACACCCATTATCAAGAAATCACATTAGGTTTCTCTTTTTAACATGTTCCTTAAAACACTAGTGCTTAGGAAATCTATTGGAGGCAGAAGCCGTCAAGGGTAGCTTAGGGTTAGGGTTAGGGTTAGGGTGAGGGTTAGGGTACGGTTTAGGGTACGGGTTCGGGGAGGGGTTCGGGTAGGGCGTAGGGTATGGGTTAGGGTTAGGTTTAGGGCTCGGTTTAGGGTACAGGTTAGGATTAGGGTACGCGTTAGGGTTAGGGTAGGGGTTAGGGTTAGTGTACGCGTTCGGGTGAGGGTAGTTATTAAACCTATCCCACTCTCTAGATACCCCTTAGCACGTACAGGAATATTATTGGGGGTCCAGCCATGGAGAAGAGTTTAGACACTAGGAGAAGATAAGGAACACACCCATTATCAAGAAATCACATTATGATTCTCTTTTTAACCTGTTCCTTAAAACACTAGTGCTTAGGAAATCTATTGGAGGCAGAAGCAGTCAAGGGTAGCTTAGGGTTAGGGTTAGGGTTAGGGTGAGGGTTAGGGTATGGCTTAGGGTACGGGTTCGGGGAGGGGTTCGGGTAGGGCGTAGGCTATGGGTTAGGGTTAGGGTTAGGGTTAGTGTTAGGGTTAGGGCTCGGTTTAGTGTACGGGTTAGGATTAGGGTACTCGTTAGGGTTAGGGTAGCGGTTAGGGTTAGGGTACGCGTTAGGGTGAGGGTAGTTATTAAACCTATCACACTCTCTAGATACCCCTTAGCACGTAAAGGAATATTATTTGGGGGTCCAGCCATGGAGAAGAGTTTAGACACTAGGAGAAGATAAGGAACACACCCATTATCACGAAATCACATTAGGATTCTCTTTTTAACCTGTTCCTTAAAACACTAGTGCTTAGGAAATCTATTGGAGGCAGAAGCATTCAACGGTAGCTTAGGGTTAGGGTTAGGGTTAGGGTGAGGGTTAGGGTACGGCTTAGGGTACGGGTTCGGGGAGGGGTTCGGGTAGGGCGTAGGGTATGGGTTAGGGTTAGGGTTAGGGCTAGTGTTAGGGTTAGGGCTCGGTTTAGGGTACGGGTTAGGATTAGGGTACGCGTTAGGGTTAGGGTAGGGGTTAGGGTTAGGGTACGCGTTAGGGTGAGGGTAGTTATTAAACCTATCCCACTCTCTAGATACCCCTTAGCACGTAAAGGAATATTATTTGGTGGTCCAGCCATGGAGAAGAGTTTAGACACGAGGAGAAGATAAGGAACACACCCATTATCAAGAAATCACATTAGGATTCTCTTCTTAACCTGTTCCTTAAAACACTAGTGCTTAGGAAATCTATTGGAGGCAGAAGCCGTCAAGGGTAGCTTAGGGTTAGGGTTAGGGTTAGGGTGAGGGTTAGGGTACGGTTTAGGGTACGGGTTCAGGGAGGGGTTCGGGTAGGGCGTAGGGTATGGGTTAGGGTTAGGGTTAGAGTTAGTGTTAGGGTTAGGGCTCGGTTTAGGGTACGGGTTAGGATTAGGGTACGCGCTAGGGTTAGGGTAGGGGTTAGGGTTAGGGTACGCGTTAGGGTGAGGGTAGTTATTAAACCTATCACACTCTCTAGATACCCCTTAGCACATAAAGGAATATTATTTGGGGGTCCAGCCATGGAGAAGAGTTTAGACACGAGGAGAAGATAAGGAACAAACCCATTATCAAGAAATCACATTAGGATTCTCTTTTTAACATGTTACTTAAAACACTAGTGCTTAGGAAATCTCTTGGAGGCAGAAGCCGTGAAGGGTAGCTTAGGGTTAGGGTTAGGGTTAGGGTGAGGGTTAGGGTACGGCTTAGGGTACGGGTTCGGGGAGGGGTTCGTGTAGGGCGTAGGGTATGGGTTAGGGTTAGGGTTAGGGCTCGGTTTAGGGTACAGGTTAGGATTAGGGTACGCGTTAGGGTTAGGGTAGGGGTTAGGGTTAGTGTACGCGTTCGGGTGAGGGTAGTTATTAAACCTATCCCACTCTCTAGATACCCCTTAGCACGTACAAGAATATTATTGGGGGTCCAGCCATGGAGAAGAGTTTAGACACTAGGAGAAGATAAGGAACACTCCCATTATCACGAAATCACATTAGGATTCTCTTTATAACCTGTTCCTTAAAACACTAGTGCTTAGGAAATCTATTGGAGGCAGAAGCAGTCAAGGGTAGCTTAGGGTTAGGGTTAGGGTTAGGGTGAGGGTTAGGGTATTGCTTAGGGTACGGGTTCGGGGAGGGGTTCGGGTAGGGCGTAGGGTATGGGTTAGGGTTAGGGTTAGGGCTAGTGTTAGGGTTAGGGCTCGGTTTAGGGTACGGGTTAGGATTAGGGTACGCGTTAGGGTTAGGGTAGGGGTTAGGGTTAGGGTGTAGTTATTAAACCTATCCCACTCTCTAGATACCCCTTAGCACGTAAAGGAATATTATTTGGGGGTCCAGCCATGGAGAAGAGTTTAGACACGAGGAGAAGATAAGGAACACACCCATTATCAAGAAATCACATTAGGATTCTCTTTTTAACCTGTTCCTTAAAACACTAGTGCTTAGGAAATCTATTGGAGGCAGAAGCCGTCAAGGGTAGCTTAGGGTTAGGGTTAGGGTTAGGGTGAGGGTTAGGGTACGGTTTAGGGTACGGGTTCAGGGAGGGGTTCGGGCAGGGCGTAGGGTATGGGTTAGGGTTAGGGTTAGAGTTAGTGTTAGGGTTAGGGCTCGGTTTAGGGTACGGGTTAGGATTAGGGTACGCGCTAGGGTTAGGGTAGGGGTTAGGGTTAGGGTACGCGTTAGGGTGAGGGTAGTTATTAAACCTATCACACTCTCTAGATACCCCTTAGCACATAAAGGAATATTATTTGGGGGTCCAGCCATGGAGAAGAGTTTAGACACGAGGAGAAGATAAGGAACACACCCATTATCAAGAAATCACATTAGGATTCTCTTTTTAACATGTTCCTTAAAACACTAGTGCTTAGGAAATCTCTTGGAGGCAGAAGCCGTCAAGGGTAGCTTAGGGTTAGGGTTAGGGTTAGGGTGAGGGTTAGGGTAGGGCTTAGGGTACGGGTTCGGGGAGGGGTTCGGGTAGGGCGTAGGGTATGGGTTAGGGTTAGGGTTAGGGCTCGGTTTAGGGTACAGGTTAGGATTAGGGTACGCGTTAGGGTTAGGGTAGGGGTTAGGGTTAGTGTACGCGTTCGGGTGAGGGTAGTTATTAAACCTATCCCACTCTCTAGATACCCCTTAGCACGTACAAGAATATTATTGGGGGTCCAACCATGGAGAAGAGTTTAGACACTAGGAGAAGATAAGGAACACTCCCATTATCACGAAATCACATTAGGATTCTCTTTTAACCTGTTCCTTAAAACACTAGTGCTTAGGAAATCTATTGGAGGCAGAAGCAGTCAAGGGTAGCTTAGGGTTAGGGTTAGGGTTAGGGTGAGGGTTAGGGTATTGCTTAGGGTACGGGTTCGGGGAGGGGTTCGGGTAGGGCGTAGGGTATGGGTTAGGGTTAGGGTTAGGGCTAGTGTTAGGGTTAGGGCTCGGTTTAGGGTACGGGTTAGGATTAGGGTACGCGTTAGGGTTAGGGTAGGGGTTAGGGTTAGGGTACGCGTTAGGGTGAGGGTAGTTATTAAACCTATCCCACTCTCTAGATCCCCCTTAGCACGTAAAGGAATATTATTTGGGGGTCCAGCCATGGAGAAGAGTTTAGACACGAGGAGAAGATAAGGAACACACCCATTATCAAGAAATCACATTAGGATTCTCTTTTTAACCTGTTCCTTAAAACACTAGTGCTTAGGAAATCTATTGGAGGCAGAAGCCGTCAAGGGTAGCTTAGGGTTAGGGTTAGGGTTAGGGTGAGGGTTAGGGTACGGTTTAGGGTACGGGTTCAGGGAGGGGTTCGGGTAGGGCGTAGGGTATGGGTTAGGGTTAGGGTTAGAGTTAGTGTTAGGGTTAGGGCTCGGTTTAGGGTACGGGTTAGGATTAGGGTACGCGCTAGGGTTAGGGTAGGGGTTAGGGTTAGGGTACGCGTTAGGGTGAGGGTAGTTATTAAACCTATCACACTCTCTAGATACCCCTTAGCACATAAAGGAATATTATTTGGGGGTCCAGCCATGGAGAAGAGTTTAGACACGAGGAGAAGATAAGGAACACACCCATTATCAAGAAATCACATTAGGATTCTCTTTTTAACATGTTCCTTAAAACACTAGTGCTTAGGAAATCTCTTGGAGGCAGAAGCCGTGAAGGGTAGCTTAGGGTTAGGGTTAGGGTTAGGGTGAGGGTTAGGGTACGGCTTAGGGTACGGGTTCGGGGAGGGGTTCGGGTAGGGCGTAGGGTATGGGTTAGGGTTAGGGTTAGGGCTCGGTTTAGGGTACAGGTTAGGATTAGGGTACGCGTTAGGGTTAGGGTAGGGGTTAGGGTTAGTGTACGCGTTCGGGTGAGGGTAGTTATTAAACCTATCCCACTCTCTAGATACCCCTTAGCACGTACAAGAATATTATTGGGGGTCCAGCCATGGAGAAGAGTTTAGACACTAGGAGAAGATAAGGAACACTCCCATTATCACGAAATCACATTAGGATTCTCTTTTTAACCTGTTCCTTAAAACACTAGTGCTTAGGAAATCTATTGGAGGCAGAAGCAGTCAAGGGTAGCTTAGGGTTAGGGTTAGGGTTAGGGTGAGGGTTAGGGTATTGCTTAGGGTACGGGTTCGGGGAGGGGTTCGGGTAGGGCGTAGGGTATGGGTTAGGGTTAGGGTTAGGGCTAGTGTTAGGGTTAGGGCTCGGTTTAGGGTACGGGTTAGGATTAGGGTACGCGTTAGGGTTAGCGTAGGGGTTAGGGTTAGGGTACGCGTTAGGGTGAGGGTAGTTATTAAACCTATCCCACTCTCTAGATACCCCTTAGCACGTAAAGGAATATTATTTGGCGGTCCAGCCATGGAGAACAGTTTAGACACGAGGAGAAGATAAGGAACACACCCATTATCAAGAAATCACATTAGGATTCTCTTTTTAACCTGTTCCTTAAAACACTAGTGCTTAGGAAATCTATTGGAGGCAGAAGCCGTCAAGGGTAGCTTAGGGTTAGGGTTAGGGTTAGGGTGAGGGTTAGGGTATGGTTTAGGGTACGGGTTCAGGGAGGGGTTCGGGTAGGGCGTAGGGTATGGGTTAGGGTTAGGGTTAGAGTTAGTGTTAGGGTTAGGGCTCGGTTTAGGGTACGGGTTAGGATTAGGGTACGCGCTAGGGTTAGGGTAGGGGTTAGGGTTAGGGTACGCGTTAGGGTGAGGGTAGTTATTAAACCTATCCCACTCTCTAGATACCCCTTAGCACATAAAGGACTATTATTTGGGGGTCCAGCCATGGAGAAGAGTTTAGACACGAGGAGAAGATAAGGAACACACCCATTATCAAGAAATCACATTAGGATTCTCTTTTTAACATGTTCCTTAAAACACTAGTGCTTAGGAAATCTATTGGAGGCAGAAGCCGTCAAGGGTAGCTTAGGGTTAGGGTTAGGGTTAGGGTGAGGGTTAGGGTACGGTTTAGGGTACGGGTTCGGGGAGGGGTTCGGGTAGGGCGTAGGGTATGGGTTAGGTTTAGGTTTAGGGCTCGGTTTAGGGTACAGGTTAGGATTAGGGTACGCGTTAGGGTTAGGGTAGGGGTTAGGGTTAGTGTACGCGTTCGGGTGAGGGTAGTTATTAAACCTATCCCACTCTCTAGATACCCCTTAGCACGTACAGGAATATTATTGGGGGTCCAGCCATGGAGAAGAGTTTAGACACTAGGAGAAGATAAGGAACACACCCATTATCAAGAAATCACATTAGGATTCTCTTTTTAACCTGTTCCTTAAAACACTAGTGCTTAGGAAATCTATTGGAGGCAGAAGCAGTCAACGGTAGCTTAGGTTTAGGGTTAGGGTTAGGGTGAGGGTTAGGGTACGGCTTAGGGTACGGGTTCGGGGAGGGGTTCGGGTAGGGCGAAGGGTATGGGTTAGGGTTAGGGTTAGGGCTAGTGTTAGGGTTAGGGCTCGGTTTAGGGTACGGGTTAGGATTAGGGTACGCGTTAGGGTTAGGGTAGGGGTTAGGGTTAGGGTACGCGTTAGGGTGAGGGTAGTTATTAAACCTATCCCACTCTCTAGATACCCCTTAGCACGTAAAGGAATATTATTTGGGGGTCCAGCCATGGAGAAGAGTTTAGACACGAGGAGAAGATAAGGAACACACCCATTATCAAGAAATCACATTAGGATTCTCTTTTTAACCTGTTCCTTAAAACACTAGTGCTTAGGAAATCTATTGGAGGCAGAAGCCGTCAAGGGTAGCTTAGGGTTAGGGTTAGGGTTAGGGTGAGGGTTAGGGTACGGTTTAGGGTACGGGTTCAGGGAGGGGTTCGGGTAGGGCGTAGGGTATGGGTTAGGGTTAGGTTTAGAGTTAGTGTTAGGGTTAGGGCTCGGTTTAGGGTACGGGTTAGGATTAGGGTACGCGCTAGGGTTAGGGTAGGGGTTAGGGTTAGGGTACGCGTTAGGGTGAGGGTAGTTATTAAACCTATCACACTCTCTAGATACCCCTTAGCACATAAAGGAATATTATTTGGGGGTCCAGCCATGGAGAAGAGTTTAGACACGAGGAGAAGATAAGGAACACACCCATTATCAAGAAATCACATTAGGATTCTCTTTTTAACATGTTACTTAAAACACTAGTGCTTAGGAAATCTCTTGGAGGCAGAAGCCGTGAAGGGTAGCTTAGGGTTAGGGTTAGGGTTAGGGTGAGGGTTAGGGTACGGCTTAGGGTACGGGTTCGGGGAGGGGTTCGTGTAGGGCGTAGGGTATGGGTTAGGGTTAGGGTTAGGGCTCGGTTTAGGGTACAGGTTAGGATTAGGGTACGCGTTAGGGTTAGGGTAGGGGTTAGGGTTAGTGTACGCGTTCGGGTGAGGGTAGTTATTAAACCTATCCCACTCTCTAGATACCCCTTAGCACGTACAAGAATATTATTGGGGGTCCAGCCATGGAGAAGAGTTTAGACACTAGGAGAAGATAAGGAACACTCCCATTATCACGAAATCACATTAGGATTCTCTTTTTAACCTGTTCCTTAAAACACTAGTGCTTAGGAAATCTATTGGAGGCAGAAGCAGTCAAGGGTAGCTTAGGGTTAGGGTTAGGGTTAGGGTGAGGGTTAGGGTATTGCTTAGGGTACGGTTTCGGGGAGGGGTTCGGGTAGGGCGTAGGGTATGGGTTAGGGTTAGGGTTAGGGCTAGTGTTAGGGTTAGGGCTCGGTTTAGGGTACGGGTTAGGATTAGGGTACGCGTTAGGGTTAGGGTAGGGGTTAGGGTTAGGGTACGCGTTAGGGTGAGGGTAGTTATTAAACCTATCCCACTCTCTAGATACCCCTTAGCACGTAAAGGAATATTATTTGGGGGTCCAGCCATGGAGAAGAGTTTAGACACGAGGAGAAGATAAGGAACACACCCATTATCAAGAAATCACATTAGGATTCTCTTTTTAACCTGTTCCTTAAAACACTAGTGCTTAGGAAATCTATTGGAGGCAGAAGCCGTCAAGGGTAGCTTAGGGTTAGGGTTAGGGTTAGGGTGAGGGTTAGGGTACGGTTTAGGGTACGGGTTCAGGGAGGGGTTCGGGCAGGGCGTAGGGTATGGGTTAGGGTTAGGGTTAGAGTTAGTGTTAGGGTTAGGGCTCGGTTTAGGGTACGGGTTAGGAATAGGGTACGCGCTAGGGTTAGGGTAGGGGTTAGGGTTAGGGTACGCGTTAGGGTGAGGGTAGTTATTAAACCTATCACACTCTCTAGATACCCCTTAGCACATAAAGGAATATTATTTGGGGGTCCAGCCATGGAGAAGAGTTTAGACACGAGGAGAAGATAAGGAACACACCCATTATCAAGAAATCACATTAGGATTCTCTTTTTAACATGTTCCTTAAAACACTAGTGCTTAGGAAATCTATTGGAGGCAGAAGCAGTCAAGGGTAGCTTAGGGTTAGGGTTAGGGTTAGGGTGAGGGTTAGGGTATTGCTTAGGGTACGGGTTCGGGGAGGGGTTCGGGTAGGGCGTAGGGTATGGGTTAGGGTTAGGGTTAGGGCTAGTGTTAGGGTTAGGGCTCGGTTTAGGGTACGGGTTAGGATTAGGGTACGCGTTAGGGTTAGCGTAGGGGTTAGGGTTAGGGTACGCGTTAGGGTGAGGGTAGTTATTAAACCTATCCCACTCTCTAGATACCCCTTAGCACGTAAAGGAATATTATTTGGCGGTCCAGCCATGGAGAACAGTTTAGACACGAGGAGAAGATAAGGAACACACGCATTATCAAGAAATCACATTAGGATTCTCTTTTTAACCTGTTCCTTAAAACACTAGTGCTTAGGAAATCTATTGGAGGCAGAAGCCGTCAAGGGTAGCTTAGGGTTAGGGTTAGGGTTAGGGTGAGGGTTAGGGTATGGTTTAGGGTACGGGTTCAATGAGGGGTTCGGGTAGGGCGTAGGGTATGGGTTAGGGTTAGGGTTAGAGTTAGTGTTAGGGTTAGGGCTCGGTTTAGGGTACAGGTTAGGATTAGGGTACGCGTTAGGGTTAGGGTAGGGGTTAGGGTTAGTGTACGCGTTCGGGTGAGGGTAGTTATTAAACCTATCCCACTCTCTAGATACCCCTTAGCACGTACAAGAATATTATTGGGGGTCCAGCAATGGAGAAGAGTTTAGACATTAGGAGAAGATAAGGAACACTCCCATTATCACGAAATCACATTAGGATTCTCTTTTTAACCTGTTCCTTAAAACACTAGTGCTTAGGAAATCTATTGGAGGCAGAAGCAGTCAAGGGTAGCTTAGGGTTAGGGTTAGGGTTAGGGTGAGGGTTAGGGTATTGCTTAGGGTACGGGTTCGGGGAGGGGTTCGGGTAGGGCGTAGGGTATGGGTTAGGGTTAGGGTTAGGGCTAGTGTTAGGGTTAGGGCTCGGTTTAGGGTACGGGTTAGGATTAGGGTACGCGTTAGGGTTAGCGTAGGGGTTAGGGTTAGGGTACGCGTTAGGGTGAGGGTAGTTATTAAACCTATCCCACTCTCTAGATACCCCTTAGCACGTAAAGGACTATTATTTGGGGGTCCAGGAATGGAGAAGAGTTTAGACACGAGGAGAAGATAAGGAACACACCCATTATCAAGAAATCACATTAGGATTCTCTTTTTAACCTGTTCCTTAAAACACTAGTGCTTAGGAAATCTATTGGAGGCAGAAGCCGTCAAGGGTAGCTTAGGGTTAGGGTTAGGGTTAGGGTGAGGGTTAGGGTATGGTTTAGGGTACGGGTTCAGGGAGGGGTTCGGGTAGGTCGTAGGGTATGGGTTAGGGTTAGGGTTAGAGTTAGTGTTAGGGTTAGGGCTCGGTTTAGGGTACGGGTTAGGATTAGGGTACGCGCTAGGGTTAGGGTAGGGGTTAGGGTTAGGGTACGCGTTAGGGTGAGGGTAGTTATTAAACCTATCCCACTCTCTAGATACCCCTTAGCACATAAAGGACTATTATTTGGGGGTCCAGCCATGGAGAAGAGTTTAGACACGAGGAGAAGATAAGGAACACACCCATTATCAAGAAATCACATTAGGATTCTCTTTTTAACATGTTCCTTAAAACACTAGTGCTTAGGAAATCTCTTGGAGGCAGAAGCCGTGAAGGGTAGCTTAGGGTTAGGGTTAGGGTTAGGGTGAGGGTTAGGGTACGGCTTAGGGTACGGGTTCGGGGAGGGGTTCGGGTAGGGCGTAGGGTATGGGTTAGGGTTAGGGTTAGGGCTCGGTTTAGGGTACAGGTTAGGATTAGGGTACGCGTTAGGGTTAGGGTAGGGGTTAGGGTTAGTGTACGCGTTCGGGTGAGGGTAGTTATTAAACCTATCCCACTCTCTAGATACCCCTTAGCACGTACAAGAATATTATTGGGGGTCCAGCCATGGAGAAGAGTTTAGACACTAGGAGAAGATAAGGAACACTCCCATTATCACGAAATCACATTAGGATTCTCTTTTTAACCTGTTCCTTAAAACACTAGTGCTTAGGAAATCTATTGGAGGCAGAAGCAGTCAAGGGTAGCTTAGGGTTAGGGTTAGGGTTAGGGTGAGGGTTAGGGTATTGCTTAGGGTACGGGTTCGGGGAGGGGTTCGGGTAGGGCGTAGGGTATGGGTTAGGGTTAGGGTTAGGGCTAGTGTTAGGGTTAGGGCTCGGTTTAGGTTACGGGTTAGGATTAGGGTACGCGTTAGGGTTAGCGTAGGGGTTAGGGTTAGGGTACGCGTTAGGGTGAGGGTAGTTATTAAACCTATCCCACTCTCTAGATACCCCTTAGCACGTAAAGGAATATTATTTGGCGGTCCAGCCATGGAGAACAGTTTAGACACGAGGAGAAGATAAGGAACACACCCATTATCAAGAAATCACATTAGGATTCTCTTTTTAACCTGTTCCTTAAAACACTAGTGCTTAGGAAATCTATTGGAGGCAGAAGCCGTCAAGGGTAGCTTAGGGTTAGGGTTAGGGTTAGGGTGAGGGTTAGGGTATGGTTTAGGGTACGGGTTCAATGAGGGGTTCGGGTAGGGCGTAGGGTATGGGTTAGGGTTAGGGTTAGAGTTAGTGTTAGGGTTAGGGCTCGGTTTAGGGTACGGGTTAGGATTAGGGTACGCGCTAGGGTTAGGGTAGGGGTTAGGGTTAGGGTACGCGTTAGGGTGAGGGTAGTTATTAAACCTATCCCACTCTCTAGATACCCCTTAGCACATAAAGGAATATTATTTGGCGGTCCAGCCATGGAGAAGAGTTTAGAAACGAGGAGAAGATAAGGAACACACCCATTATCAAGAAATCACATTAGGTTTCTCTTTTTAACATGTTCCTTAAAACACTAGTGCTTAGGAAATCTATTGGAGGCAGAAGCCGTCAAGGGTAGCTTAGGGTTAGGGTTAGGGTTAGGGTGAGGGTTAGGGTACGGTTTAGGGTACGGGTTCGGGGAGGGGTTCGGGTAGGGCGTAGGGTATGGGTTAGGGTTAGGTTTAGGGCTCGGTTTAGGGTACAGGTTAGGATTAGGGTACGCGTTAGGGTTAGGGTAGGGGTTAGGGTTAGTGTACGCGTTCGGGTGAGGGTAGTTATTAAACCTATCCCACTCTCTAGATACCCCTTAGCACGTACAGGAATATTATTGGGGGTCCAGCCATGGAGAAGAGTTTAGACACTAGGAGAAGATAAGGAACACACCCATTATCAAGAAATCACATTATGATTCTCTTTTTAACCTGTTCCTTAAAACACTAGTGCTTAGGAAATCTATTGGAGGCAGAAGCAGTCAAGGGTAGCTTAGGGTTAGGGTTAGGGTTAGGGTGAGGGTTAGGGTATGGCTTAGGGTACGGGTTCGGGGAGGGGTTCGGGTAGGGCGTAGGCTATGGGTTAGGGTTAGGGTTAGGGTTAGTGTTAGGGTTAGGGCTCGGTTTAGTGTACGGGTTAGGATTAGGGTACTCGTTAGGGTTAGGGTAGCGGTTAGGGTTAGGGTACGCGTTAGGGTGAGGATAGTTATTAAACCTATCACACTCTCTAGATACCCCTTAGCACGTAAAGGAATATTATTTGGGGGTCCAGCCATGGAGAAGAGTTTAGACACTAGGAGAAGATAAGGAACACACCCATTATCACGAAATCACATTAGGATTCTCTTTTTAACCTGTTCCTTAAAACACTAGTGCTTAGGAAATCTATTGGAGGCAGAAGCATTCAACGGTAGCTTAGGGTTAGGGTTAGGGTTAGGGTGAGGGTTAGGGTACGGCTTAGGGTACGGGTTCGGGGAGGGGTTCGGGTAGGGCGTAGGGTATGGGTTAGGGTTAGGGTTAGGGCTAGTGTTAGGGTTAGGGCGCGGTTTAGGGTACGGGTTAGGATTAGGGTACGCGTTAGGGTTAGGGTAGGGGTTAGGGTTAGGGTACGCGTTAGGGTGAGGGTAGTTATTAAACCTATCCCACTCTCTAGATACCCCTTAGCACGTAAAGGAATATTATTTGGTGGTCCAGCCATGGAGAAGAGTTTAGACACGAGGAGAAGATAAGGAACACACCCATTATCAAGAAATCACATTAGGATTCTCTTTTTAACCTGTTCCTTAAAACACTAGTGCTTAGGAAATCTATTGGAGGCAGAAGCCGTCAAGGGTAGCTTAGGGTTAGGGTTAGGGTTAGGGTGAGGGTTAGGGTACGGTTTAGGGTACGGGTTCAGGGAGGGGTTCGGGTAGGGCGTAGGGTATGGGTTAGGGTTAGGGTTAGAGTTAGTGTTAGGGTTAGGGCTCGGTTTAGGGTACGGGTTAGGATTAGGGTACGCGCTAGGGTTAGGGTAGGGGTTAGGGTTAGGGTACGCGTTAGGGTGAGGGTAGTTATTAAACCTATCACACTCTCTAGATACCCCTTAGCACATAAAGGAATATTATTTGGGGGTCCAGCCATGGAGAAGAGTTTAGACACGAGGAGAAGATAAGGAACAAACCCATTATCAAGAAATCACATTAGGATTCTCTTTTTAACATGTTACTTAAAACACTAGTGCTTAGGAAATCTCTTGGAGGCAGAAGCCGTGAAGGGTAGCTTAGGGTTAGGGTTAGGGTTAGGGTGAGGGTTAGGGTACGGCTTAGGGTACGGGTTCGGGGAGGGGTTCGTGTAGGGCGTAGGGTATGGGTTAGGGTTAGGGTTAGGGCTCGGTTTAGGGTACAGGTTAGGATTAGGGTACGCGTTAGGGTTAGGGTAGGGGTTAGGGTTAGTGTACGCGTTCGGGTGAGGGTAGTTATTAAACCTATCCCACTCTCTAGATACCCCTTAGCACGTACAAGAATATTATTGGGGGTCCAGCCATGGAGAAGAGTTTAGACACTAGGAGAAGATAAGGAACACTCCCATTATCACGAAATCACATTAGGATTCTCTTTTTAACCTGTTCCTTAAAACACTAGTGCTTAGGAAATCTATTGGAGGCAGAAGCAGTCAAGGGTAGCTTAGGGTTAGGGTTAGGGTTAGGGTGAGGGTTAGGGTATTGCTTAGGGTACGGGTTCGGGGAGGGGTTCGGGTAGGGCGTAGGGTATGGGTTAGGGTTAGGGTTAGGGCTAGTGTTAGGGTTAGGGCTCGGTTTAGGGTACGGGTTAGGATTAGGGTACGCGTTAGGGTTAGGGTAGGGGTTAGGGTTAGGGTACGCGTTAGGGTGAGGGTAGTTATTAAACCTATCCCACTCTCTAGATACCCCTTAGCACGTAAAGGAATATTATTTGGGGGTCCAGCCATGGAGAAGAGTTTAGACACGAGGAGAAGATAAGGAACACACCCATTATCAAGAAATCACATTAGGATTCTCTTTTTAACCTGTTCCTTAAAACACTAGTGCTTAGGAAATCTATTGGAGGCAGAAGCCGTCAAGGGTAGCTTAGGGTTAGGGTTAGGGTTAGGGTGAGGGTTAGGGTACGGTTTAGGGTACGGGTTCAGGGAGGGGTTCGGGCAGGGCGTAGGGTATGGGTTAGGGTTAGGGTTAGAGTTAGTGTTAGGGTTAGGGCTCGGTTTAGGGTACGGGTTAGGATTAGGGTACGCGCTAGGGTTAGGGTAGGGGTTAGGGTTAGGGTACGCGTTAGGGTGAGGGTAGTTATTAAACCTATCACACTCTCTAGATACCCCTTAGCACATAAAGGAATATTATTTGGGGGTCCAGCCATGGAGAAGAGTTTAGACACGAGGAGAAGATAAGGAACACACCCATTATCAAGAAATCACATTAGGATTCTCTTTTTAACATGTTCCTTAAAACACTAGTGCTTAGGAAATCTCTTGGAGGCAGAAGCCGTCAAGGGTAGCTTAGGGTTAGGGTTAGGGTTAGGGTGAGGGTTAGGGTAGGGCTTAGGGTACGGGTTCGGGGAGGGGTTCGGGTAGGGCGTAGGGTATGGGTTAGGGTTAGGGTTAGGGCTCGGTTTAGGGTACAGGTTAGGATTAGGGTACGCGTTAGGGTTAGGGTAGGGGTTAGGGTTAGTGTACGCGTTCGGGTGAGGGTAGTTATTAAACCTATCCCACTCTCTAGATACCCCTTAGCACGTACAAGAATATTATTGGGGGTCCAACCATGGAGAAGAGTTTAGACACTAGGAGAAGATAAGGAACACTCCCATTATCACGAAATCACATTAGGATTCTCTTTTAACCTGTTCCTTAAAACACTAGTGCTTAGGAAATCTATTGGAGGCAGAAGCAGTCAAGGGTAGCTTAGGGTTAGGGTTAGGGTTAGGGTGAGGGTTAGGGTACGGCTTAGGGTACGGGTTCGGGGAGGGGTTCGGGTAGGGCGTAGGGTATGGGTTAGGGTTAGGGTTAGGGCTCGGTTTAGGGTACAGGTTAGGATTAGGGTACGCGTTAGGGTTAGGGTAGGGGTTAGGGTTAGTGTACGCGTTCGGGTGAGGGTAGTTATTAAACCTATCCCACTCTCTAGATACCCCTTAGCACGTACAAGAATATTATTGGGGGTCCAGCCATGGAGAAGAGTTTAGACACTAGGAGAAGATAAGGAACACTCCCATTATCACGAAATCACATTAGGATTCTCTTTTTAACCTGTTCCTTAAAACACTAGTGCTTAGGAAATCTATTGGAGGCAGAAGCAGTCAAGGGTAGCTTAGGGTTAGGGTTAGGGTTAGGGTGAGGGTTAGGGTATTGCTTAGGGTACGGGTTCGGGGAGGGGTTCGGGTAGGGCGTAGGGTATGGGTTAGGGTTAGGGTTAGGGCTAGTGTTAGGGTTAGGGCTCGGTTTAGGGTACGGGTTAGGATTAGGGTACGCGTTAGGGTTAGCGTAGGGGTTAGGGTTAGGGTACGCGTTAGGGTGAGGGTAGTTATTAAACCTATCCCACTCTCTAGATACCCCTTAGCACGTAAAGGAATATTATTTGGCGGTCCAGCCATGGAGAACAGTTTAGACACGAGGAGAAGATAAGGAACACACCCATTATCAAGAAATCACATTAGGATTCTCTTTTTAACCTGTTCCTTAAAACACTAGTGCTTAGGAAATCTATTGGAGGCAGAAGCCGTCAAGGGTAGCTTAGGGTTAGGGTTAGGGTTAGGGTGAGGGTTAGGGTATGGTTTAGGGTACGGGTTCAGGGAGGGGTTCGGGTAGGGCGTAGGGTATGGGTTAGGGTTAGGGTTAGAGTTAGTGTTAGGGTTAGGGCTCGGTTTAGGGTACGGGTTAGGATTAGGGTACGCGCTAGGGTTAGGGTAGGGGTTAGGGTTAGGGTACGCGTTAGGGTGAGGGTAGTTATTAAACCTATCCCACTCTCTAGATACCCCTTAGCACATAAAGGACTATTATTTGGGGGTCCAGCCATGGAGAAGAGTTTAGACACGAGGAGAAGATAAGGAACACACCCATTATCAAGAAATCACATTAGGATTCTCTTTTTAACATGTTCCTTAAAACACTAGTGCTTAGGAAATCTATTGGAGGCAGAAGCCGTCAAGGGTAGCTTAGGGTTAGGGTTAGGGTTAGGGTGAGGGTTAGGGTACGGTTTAGGGTACGGGTTCGGGGAGGGGTTCGGGTAGGGCGTAGGGTATGGGTTAGGTTTAGGTTTAGGGCTCGGTTTAGGGTACAGGTTAGGATTAGGGTACGCGTTAGGGTTAGGGTAGGGGTTAGGGTTAGTGTACGCGTTCGGGTGAGGGTAGTTATTAAACCTATCCCACTCTCTAGATACCCCTTAGCACGTACAGGAATATTATTGGGGGTCCAGCCATGGAGAAGAGTTTAGACACTAGGAGAAGATAAGGAACACACCCATTATCAAGAAATCACATTAGGATTCTCTTTTTAACCTGTTCCTTAAAACACTAGTGCTTAGGAAATCTATTGGAGGCAGAAGCAGTCAACGGTAGCTTAGGTTTAGGGTTAGGGTTAGGGTGAGGGTTAGGGTACGGCTTAGGGTACGGGTTCGGGGAGGGGTTCGGGTAGGGCGAAGGGTATGGGTTAGGGTTAGGGTTAGGGCTAGTGTTAGGGTTAGGGCTCGGTTTAGGGTACGGGTTAGGATTAGGGTACGCGTTAGGGTTAGGGTAGGGGTTAGGGTTAGGGTACGCGTTAGGGTGAGGGTAGTTATTAAACCTATCCCACTCTCTAGATACCCCTTAGCACGTAAAGGAATATTATTTGGGGGTCCAGCCATGGAGAAGAGTTTAGACACGAGGAGAAGATAAGGAACACACCCATTATCAAGAAATCACATTAGGATTCTCTTTTTAACCTGTTCCTTAAAACACTAGTGCTTAGGAAATCTATTGGAGGCAGAAGCCGTCAAGGGTAGCTTAGGGTTAGGGTTAGGGTTAGGGTGAGGGTTAGGGTACGGTTTAGGGTACGGGTTCAGGGAGGGGTTCGGGTAGGGCGTAGGGTATGGGTTAGGGTTAGGTTTAGAGTTAGTGTTAGGGTTAGGGCTCGGTTTAGGGTACGGGTTAGGATTAGGGTACGCGCTAGGGTTAGGGTAGGGGTTAGGGTTAGGGTACGCGTTAGGGTGAGGGTAGTTATTAAACCTATCACACTCTCTAGATACCCCTTAGCACATAAAGGAATATTATTTGGGGGTCCAGCCATGGAGAAGAGTTTAGACACGAGGAGAAGATAAGGAACACACCCATTATCAAGAAATCACATTAGGATTCTCTTTTTAACATGTTACTTAAAACACTAGTGCTTAGGAAATCTCTTGGAGGCAGAAGCCGTGAAGGGTAGCTTAGGGTTAGGGTTAGGGTTAGGGTGAGGGTTAGGGTACGGCTTAGGGTACGGGTTCGGGGAGGGGTTCGTGTAGGGCATAGGGTATGGGTTAGGGTTAGGGTTAGGGCTCGGTTTAGGGTACAGGTTAGGATTAGGGTACGCGTTAGGGTTAGGGTAGGGGTTAGGGTTAGTGTACGCGTTCGGGTGAGGGTAGTTATTAAACCTATCCCACTCTCTAGATACCCCTTAGCACGTACAAGAATATTATTGGGGGTCCAGCCATGGAGAAGAGTTTAGACACTAGGAGAAGATAAGGAACACTCCCATTATCACGAAATCACATTAGGATTCTCTTTTTAACCTGTTCCTTAAAACACTAGTGCTTAGGAAATCTATTGGAGGCAGAAGCAGTCAAGGGTAGCTTAGGGTTAGGGTTAGGGTTAGGGTGAGGGTTAGGGTATTGCTTAGGGTACGGTTTCGGGGAGGGGTTCGGGTAGGGCGTAGGGTATGGGTTAGGGTTAGGGTTAGGGCTAGTGTTAGGGTTAGGGCTCGGTTTAGGGTACGGGTTAGGATTAGGGTACGCGTTAGGGTTAGGGTAGGGGTTAGGGTTAGGGTACGCGTTAGGGTGAGGGTAGTTATTAAACCTATCCCACTCTCTAGATACCCCTTAGCACGTAAAGGAATATTATTTGGGGGTCCAGCCATGGAGAAGAGTTTAGACACGAGGAGAAGATAAGGAACACACCCATTATCAAGAAATCACATTAGGATTCTCTTTTTAACCTGTTCCTTAAAACACTAGTGCTTAGGAAATCTATTGGAGGCAGAAGCATTCAACGGTAGCTTAGGTTTAGGGTTAGGGTTAGGGTGAGGGTTAGGGTACGGCTTAGGGTACGGGTTCGGGGAGGGGTTCGGGTAGGGCGAAGGGTATGGGTTAGGGTTAGGGTTAGGGCTAGTGTTAGGGTTAGGGCTCGGTTTAGGGTACGGGTTAGGATTAGGGTACGCGTTAGGGTTAGGGTAGGGGTTAGGGTTAGGGTACGCGTTAGGGTGAGGGTAGTTATTAAACCTATCCCACTCTCTAGATACCCCTTAGCACGTAAAGGAATATTATTTGGGGGTCCAGCCATGGAGAAGAGTTTAGACACGAGGAGAAGATAAGGAACACACCCATTATCAAGAAATCACATTAGGATTCTCTTTTTAACCTGTTCCTTAAAACACTAGTGCTTAGGAAATCTATTGGAGGCAGAAGCCGTCAAGGGTAGCTTAGGGTTAGGGTTAGGGTTAGGGTGAGGGTTAGGGTAACGGTTTAGGGTACGGGTTCAGGGGAGGGGTTCGGGTAGGGCGTAGGGTATGGGTTAGGGTTAGGGTTAGAGTTAGTGTTAGGGTTAGGGCTCGGTTTAGGGTACGGGTTAGGATTAGGGTACGCGCTAGGGTTAGGGTAGGGGTTAGGGTTAGGGTACGCGTTAGGGTGAGGGTAGTTATTAAACCTATCACACTCTCTAGATACCCCTTAGCACATAAAGGAATATTATTTGGGGGTCCAGCCATGGAGAAGAGT
The DNA here is from genome assembly GCF_949987535.1 of Balaenoptera acutorostrata. NCBI lineage: Eukaryota > Metazoa > Chordata > Mammalia > Artiodactyla > Balaenopteridae > Balaenoptera > Balaenoptera acutorostrata. Next base: position 63,713 of record NW_026646483.1, read on the forward strand.
TTAGACACGAGGAGAAGATAAGGAACACACCCATTATCAAGAAATCACATTAGGATTCTCTTTTTAACATGTTACTTAAAACACTAGTGCTTAGGAAATCTCTTGGAGGCAGAAGCCGTGAAGGGTAGCTTAGGGTTAGGGTTAGGGTTAGGGTGAGGGTTAGGGTACGGCTTAGGGTACGGGTTCGGGGAGGGGTTCGTGTAGGGCGTAGGGTATGGGTTAGGGTTAGGGTTAGGGCTCGGTTTAGGGTACAGGTTAGGATTAGGGTACGCGTTAGGGTTAGGGTAGGGGTTAGGGTTAGTGTACGCGTTCGGGTGAGGGTAGTTATTAAACCTATCCCACTCTCTAGATACCCCTTAGCACGTACAAGAATATTATTGGGGGTCCAGCCATGGAGAAGAGTTTAGACACTAGGAGAAGATAAGGAACACTCCCATTATCACGAAATCACATTAGGATTCTCTTTTTAACCTGTTCCTTAAAACACTAGTGCTTAGGAAATCTATTGGAGGCAGAAGCAGTCAAGGGTAGCTTAGGGTTAGGGTTAGGGTTAGGGTGAGGGTTAGGGTATTGCTTAGGGTACGGGTTCGGGGAGGGGTTCGGGTAGGGCGTAGGGTATGGGTTAGGGTTAGGGTTAGGGCTAGTGTTAGGGTTAGGGCTCGGTTTAGGGTACGGGTTAGGATTAGGGTACGCGTTAGGGTTAGGGTAGGGGTTAGGGTTAGGGTACGCGTTAGGGTGAGGGTAGTTATTAAACCTATCCCACTCTCTAGATACCCCTTAGCACGTAAAGGAATATTATTTGGGGGTCCAGCCATGGAGAAGAGTTTAGACACGAGGAGAAGATAAGGAACACACCCATTATCAAGAAATCACATTAGGATTCTCTTTTTAACCTGTTCCTTAAAACACTAGTGCTTAGGAAATCTATTGGAGGCAGAAGCCGTCAAGGGTAGCTTAGGGTTAGGGTTAGGGTTAGGGTGAGGGTTAGGGTACGGTTTAGGGTACGGGTTCAGGGAGGGGTTCGGGCAGGGCGTAGGGTATGGGTTAGGGTTAGGGTTAGAGTTAGTGTTAGGGTTAGGGCTCGGTTTAGGGTACGGGTTAGGATTAGGGTACGCGCTAGGGTTAGGGTAGGGGTTAGGGTTAGGGTACGCGTTAGGGTGAGGGTAGTTATTAAACCTATCACACTCTCTAGATACCCCTTAGCACATAAAGGAATATTATTTGGGGGTCCAGCCATGGAGAAGAGTTTAGACACGAGGAGAAGATAAGGAACACACCCATTATCAAGAAATCACATTAGGATTCTCTTTTTAACATGTTCCTTAAAACACTAGTGCTTAGGAAATCTCTTGGAGGCAGAAGCCGTCAAGGGTAGCTTAGGGTTAGGGTTAGGGTTAGGGTGAGGGTTAGGGTAGGGCTTAGGGTACGGGTTCGGGGAGGGGTTCGGGTAGGGCGTAGGCTATGGGTTAGGGTTAGGGTTAGGGTTAGTGTTAGGGTTAGGGCTCGGTTTAGTGTACGGGTTAGGATTAGGGTACTCGTTAGGGTTAGGGTAGCGGTTAGGGTTAGGGTACGCGTTAGGGTGAGGGTAGTTATTAAACCTATCACACTCTCTAGATACCCCTTAGCACGTAAAGGAATATTATTTGGGGGTCCAGCCATGGAGAAGAGTTTAGACACTAGGAGAAGATAAGGAACACACCCATTATCACGAAATCACATTAGGATTCTCTTTTTAACCTGTTCCTTAAAACACTAGTGCTTAGGAAATCTATTGGAGGCAGAAGCATTCAACGGTAGCTTAGGGTTAGGGTTAGGGTTAGGGTGAGGGTTAGGGTACGGCTTAGGGTACGGGTTCGGGGAGGGGTTCGGGTAGGGCGTAGGGTATGGGTTAGGGTTAGGGTTAGAGTTAGTGTTAGGGTTAGGGCTCGGTTTAGGGTACGGGTTAGGATTAGGGTACGCGCTAGGGTTAGGGTAGGGGTTAGGGTTAGGGTACGCGTTAGGGTGAGGGTAGTTATTAAACCTATCACACTCTCTAGATACCCCTTAGCATATAAAGGAATATTATTTGGGGGTCCAGCCATGGAGAAGAGTTTAGACACGAGGAGAAGATAAGGAACACACCCATTATCAAGAAATCACATTAGGATTCTCTTTTTAACATGTTCCTTAAAACACTAGTGCTTAGGAAATCTCTTGGAGGCAGAAGCCGTCAAGGGTAGCTTAGGGTTAGGGTTAGGGTTAGGGTGAGGGTTAGGGTAGGGCTTAGGGTACGGGTTCGGGGAGGGGTTCGGGTAGGGCGTAGGGTATGGGTTAGGGTTAGGGTTAGGGCTCGGTTTAGGGTACAGGTTAGGATTAGGGTACGCGTTAGGGTTAGGGTAGGGGTTAGGGTTAGTGTACGCGTTCGGGTGAGGGTAGTTATTAAACCTATCCCACTCTCTAGATACCCCTTAGCACGTACAAGAATATTATTGGGGGTCCAGCCATGGAGAAGAGTTTAGACACTAGGAGAAGATAAGGAACACTCCCATTATCACGAAATCACATTAGGATTCTCTTTTAACCTGTTCCTTAAAACACTAGTGCTTAGGAAATCTATTGGAGGCAGAAGCAGTCAAGGGTATCTTAGGGTTAGGGTTAGGGTTAGGGTGAGGGTTAGGGTACGGCTTAGGGTATGGGTTCGGGGAGGGGTTCGGGTAGGGCGTAGGGTATGGGTTAGGGTTAGGGTTAGGGCTAGTGTTAGGGTTAGGGCTCGGTTTAGGGTACGGGTTAGGATTAGGGTACGCGTTAGGGTAAGGGTAGGGGTTAGGGTTAGGGTACGCGTTAGGGTGAGGGTAGTTATTAAACCTATCCCACTCTCTAGATACCCCTTAGCACGTAAAGGAATATTATTTGGGGGTCCAGCCATGGAGAAGAGTTTAGACACGAGGAGAAGATAAGGAACACACCCATTATCAAGAAATCACATTAGGATTCTCTTTTTAACCTGTTCCTTAAAACACTAGTGCTTAGGAAATCTATTGGAGGCAGAAGCCGTCAAGGGTAGCTTAGGGTTAGGGTTAGGGTTAGGGTGAGGGTTAGGGTACGGTTTAGGGTACGGGTTCAGGGAGGGGTTCGGGTAGGGCGTAGGGTATGGGTTAGGGTTAGGGTTAGAGTTAGTGTTAGGGTTAGGGCTCGGTTTAGGGTACGGGTTAGGATTAGGGTACGCGCTAGGGTTAGGGTAGGGGTTAGGGTTAGGGTACGCGTTAGGGTGAGGGTAGTTATTAAACCTATCACACTCTCTAGATACCCCTTAGCACATAAAGGAATATTATTTGGGGGTCCAGCCATGGAGAAGAGTTTAGACACGAGGAGAAGATAAGGAACACACCCATTATCAAGAAATCACATTAGGATTCTCTTTTTAACATGTTCCTTAAAACACTAGTGCTTAGGAAATCTCTTGGAGGCAGAAGCCGTGAAGGGTAGCTTAGGGTTAGGGTTAGGGTTAGGGTGAGGGTTAGGGTACGGCTTAGGGTACGGGTTCGGGGAGGGGTTCGGGTAGGGCGTAGGGTATGGGTTAGGGTTAGGGTTAGGGCTCGGTTTAGGGTACAGGTTAGGATTTGGGTACGCGTTAGGGTTAGGGTAGGGGTTAGGGTTAGTGTACGCGTTCGGGTGAGGGTAGTTATTAAACCTATCCCACTCTCTAGATACCCCTTAGCACGTACAAGAATATTATTGGGGGTCCAGCCATGGAGAAGAGTTTAGACACTAGGAGAAGATAAGGAACACTCCCATTATCACGAAATCACATTAGGATTCTCTTTTTAACCTGTTCCTTAAAACACTAGTGCTTAGGAAATCTATTGGAGGCAGAAGCAGTCAAGGGTAGCTTAGGGTTAGGGTTAGGGTTAGGGTGAGGGTTAGGGTATTGCTTAGGGTACGGGTTCGGGGAGGGGTTCGGGTAGGGCGTAGGGTATGGGTTAGGGTTAGGGTTAGGGCTAGTGTTAGGGTTAGGGCTCGGTTTAGGGTACGGGTTAGGATTAGGGTACGCGTTAGGGTAAGGGTAGGGGTTAGGGTTAGGGTACGCGTTAGGGTGAGGGTAGTTATTAAACCTATCCCACTCTCTAGATACCCCTTAGCACGTAAAGGAATATTATTTGGGGGTCCAGCCATGGAGAAGAGTTTAGACACGAGGAGAAGATAAGGAACACACCCATTATCAAGAAATCACATTAGGATTCTCTTTTTAACCTGTTCCTTAAAACACTAGTGCTTAGGAAATCTATTGGAGGCAGAAGCCGTCAAGGGTAGCTTAGGGTTAGGGTTAGGGTTAGGGTGAGGGTTAGGGTACGGTTTAGGGTACGGGTTCAGGGAGGGGTTCGGGTAGGGCGTAGGGTATGGGTTAGGGTTAGGGTTAGAGTTAGTGTTAGGGTTAGGGCTCGGTTTAGGGTACGGGTTAGGATTAGGGTACGCGCTAGGGTTAGGGTAGGGGTTAGGGTTAGGGTACGCGTTAGGGTGAGGGTAGTTATTAAACCTATCACACTCTCTAGATACCCCTTAGCACATAAAGGAATATTATTTGGGGGTCCAGCCATGGAGAAGAGTTTAGACACGAGGAGAAGATAAGGAACACACCCATTATCAAGAAATCACATTAGGATTCTCTTTTTAACATGTTCCTTAAAACACTAGTGCTTAGGAAATCTCTTGGAGGCAGAAGCCGTGAAGGGTAGCTTAGGGTTAGGGTTAGGGTTAGGGTGAGGGTTAGGGTACGGCTTAGGGTACGGGTTCGGGGAGGGGTTCGGGTAGGGCGTAGGGTATGGGTTAGGGTTAGGGTTAGGGCTCGGTTTAGGGTACAGGTTAGGATTTGGGTACGCGTTAGGGTTAGGGTAGGGGTTAGGGTTAGTGTACGCGTTCGGGTGAGGGTAGTTATTAAACCTATCCCACTCTCTAGATACCCCTTAGCACGTACAAGAATATTATTGGGGGTCCAGCCATGGAGAAGAGTTTAGACACTAGGAGAAGATAAGGAACACTCCCATTATCACGGAATCACATTAGGATTCTCTTTTTAACCTGTTCCTTAAAACACTAGTGCTTAGGAAATCTATTGGAGGCAGAAGCAGTCAAGGGTAGCTTAGGGTTAGGGTTAGGGTTAGGGTGAGGGTTAGGGTATTGCTTAGGGTACGGGTTCGGGGAGGGGTTCGGGTAGGGCGTAGGGTATGGGTTAGGGTTAGGGTTAGGGCTAGTGTTAGGGTTAGGGCTCGGTTTAGGGTACGGGTTAGGATTAGGGTACGCGTTAGGGTTAGCGTAGGGGTTAGGGTTAGGGTACGCGTTAGGGTGAGGGTAGTTATTAAACCTATCCCACTCTCTAGATACCCCTTAGCACGTAAAGGAATATTATTTGGCGGTCCAGCCATGGAGAACAGTTTAGACACGAGGAGAAGATAAGGAACACACCCATTATCAAGAAATCACATTAGGATTCTCTTTTTAACCTGTTCCTTAAAACACTAGTGCTTAGGAAATCTATTGGAGGCAGAAGCCGTCAAGGGTAGCTTAGGGTTAGGGTTAGGGTTAGGGTGAGGGTTAGGGTATGGTTTAGGGTACGGGTTCAATGAGGGGTTCGGGTAGGGCGTAGGGTATGGGTTAGGGTTAGGGTTAGAGTTAGTGTTAGGGTTAGGGCTCGGTTTAGGGTACGGGTTAGGATTAGGGTACGCGCTAGGGTTAGGGTAGGGGTTAGGGTTAGGGTACGCGTTAGGGTGAGGGTAGTTATTAAACCTATCCCACTCTCTAGATACCCCTTAGCACATAAAGGAATATTATTTGGGGGTCCAGCCATGGAGAAGAGTTTAGACACGAGGAGAAGATAAGGAACACACCCATTATCAAGAAATCACATTAGGTTTCTCTTTTTAACATGTTCCTTAAAACACTAGTGCTTAGGAAATCTATTGGAGGCAGAAGCCGTCAAGGGTAGCTTAGGGTTAGGGTTAGGGTTAGGGTGAGGGTTAGGGTACGGTTTAGGGTACGGGTTCGGGGAGGGGTTCGGGTAGGGCGTAGGGTATGGGTTAGGGTTAGGGTTAGGGCTCGGTTTAGGGTACAGGTTAGGATTAGGATACGCGTTAGGGTTAGGGTAGGGGTTAGGGTTAGTGTACGCGTTCGGGTGAGGGTAGTTATTAAACCTATCCCACTCTCTAGATACCCCTTAGCACGTACAGGAATATTATTGGGGGTCCAGCCATGGAGAAGAGTTTAGACACTAGGAGAAGATAAGGAACACACCCATTATCAAGAAATCACATTATGATTCTCTTTTTAACCTGTTCCTTAAAACACTAGTGCTTAGGAAATCTATTGGAGGCAGAAGCAGTCAAGGGTAGCTTAGGGTTAGGGTTAGGGTTAGGGTGAGGGTTAGGGTATGGCTTAGGGTACGGGTTCGGGGAGGGGTTCGGGTAGGGCGTAGGCTATGGGTTAGGGTTAGGGTTAGGGTTAGTGTTAGGGTTAGGGCTCGGTTTAGTGTACGGGTTAGGATTAGGGTACTCGTTAGGGTTAGGGTAGCGGTTAGGGTTAGGGTACGCGTTAGGGTGAGGGTAGTTATTAAACCTATCACACTCTCTAGATACCCCTTAGCACGTAAAGGAATATTATTTGGGGGTCCAGCCATGGAGAAGAGTTTAGACACTAGGAGAAGATAAGGAACACACCCATTATCACGAAATCACATTAGGATTCTCTTTTTAACCTGTTCCTTAAAACACTAGTGCTTAGGAAATCTATTGGAGGCAGAAGCATTCAACGGTAGCTTAGGGTTAGGGTTAGGGTTAGGGTGAGGGTTAGGGTACGGCTTAGGGTACGGGTTCGGGGAGGGGTTCGGGTAGGGCGTAGGGTATGGGTTAGGGTTAGGGTTAGAGTTAGTGTTAGGGTTAGGGCTCGGTTTAGGGTACGGGTTAGGATTAGGGTACGCGCTAGGGTTAGGGTAGGGGTTAGGGTTAGGGTACGCGTTAGGGTGAGGGTAGTTATTAAACCTATCACACTCTCTAGATACCCCTTAGCACATAAAGGAATATTATTTGGGGGTCCAGCCATGGAGAAGAGTTTAGACACGAGGAGAAGATAAGGAACACACCCATTATCAAGAAATCACATTAGGATTCTCTTTTTAACATGTTCCTTAAAACACTAGTGCTTAGGAAATCTCTTGGAGGCAGAAGCCGTCAAGGGTAGCTTAGGGTTAGGGTTAGGGTTAGGGTGAGGGTTAGGGTAGGGCTTAGGGTACGGGTTCGGGGAGGGGTTCGGGTAGGGCGTAGGGTATGGGTTAGGGTTAGGGTTAGGGCTCGGTTTAGGGTACAGGTTAGGATTAGGGTACGCGTTAGGGTTAGGGTAGGGGTTAGGGTTAGTGTACGCGTTCGGGTGAGGGTAGTTATTAAACCTATCCCACTCTCTAGATACCCCTTAGCACGTACAAGAATATTATTGGGGGTCCAGCCATGGAGAAGAGTTTAGACACTAGGAGAAGATAAGGAACACTCCCATTATCACGAAATCACATTAGGATTCTCTTTTAACCTGTTCCTTAAAACACTAGTGCTTAGGAAATCTATTGGAGGCAGAAGCAGTCAAGGGTATCTTAGGGTTAGGGTTAGGGTTAGGGTTAGGTTTAGGGTGAGGGTTAGGGTACGGCTTAGGGTATGGGTTCGGGGAGGGGTTCGGGTAGGGCGTAGGGTATGGGTTAGGGTTAGGGTTAGGGCTAGTGTTAGGGTTAGGGCTCGGTTTAGGGTACGGGTTAGGATTAGGGTACGCGTTAGGGTTAGGGTAGGGGTTAGGGTTAGGGTACGCGTTAGGGTGAGGGTAGTTATTAAACCTATCCCACTCTCTAGATACCCCTAGCACGTAAAGGAATATTATTTGGGGGTCCAGCCATGGAGAAGAGTTTAGACACGAGGAGAAGATAAGGAACACACCCATTATCAAGAAATCACATTAGGATTCTCTTTTTAACCTGTTCCTTAAAACACTAGTGCCTAGGAAATCTATTGGAGGCAGAAGCCGTCAAGGGTAGCTTAGGGTTAGGGTTAGGGTTAGGGTGAGGGTTAGGGTACGGTTTAGGGTACGGGTTCAGGGAGGGGTTCGGGTAGGGCGTAGGGTATGGGTTAGGGTTAGGGTTAGAGTTAGTGTTAGGGTTAGGGCTCGGTTTAGGGTACGGGTTAGGATTAGGGTACGCGCTAGGGTTAGGGTAGGGGTTAGGGTTAGGGTACGCGTTAGGGTGAGGGTAGTTATTAAACCTATCACACTCTCTAGATACCCCTTAGCACATAAAGGAATATTATTTGGGGGTCCAGCCATGGAGAAGAGTTTAGACACGAGGAGAAGATAAGGAACAAACCCATTATCAAGAAATCACATTAGGATTCTCTTTTTAACATGTTACTTAAAACACTAGTGCTTAGGAAATCTCTTGGAGGCAGAAGCCGTGAAGGGTAGCTTAGGGTTAGGGTTAGGGTTAGGGTGAGGGTTAGGGTACGGCTTAGGGTACGGGTTCGGGGAGGGGTTCGTGTAGGGCGTAGGGTATGGGTTAGGGTTAGGGTTAGAGCTCGGTTTAGGGTACAGGTTAGGATTAGGGTACGCGTTAGGGTTAGGGTAGGGGTTAGGGTTAGTGTACGCGTTCGGGTGAGGGTAGTTATTAAACCTATCCCACTCTCTAGATACCCCTTAGCACGTACAAGAATATTATTGGGGGTCCAGCCATGGAGAAGAGTTTAGACACTAGGAGAAGATAAGGAACACTCCCATTATCACGAAATCACATTAGGATTCTCTTTTTAACCTGTTCCTTAAAACACTAGTGCTTAGGAAATCTATTGGAGGCAGAAGCAGTCAAGGGTAGCTTAGGGTTAGGGTTAGGGTTAGGGTGAGGGTTAGGGTATTGCTTAGGGTACGGGTTCGGGGAGGGGTTCGGGTAGGGCGTAGGGTATGGGTTAGGGTTAGGGTTAGGGCTAGTGTTAGGGTTAGGGCTCGGTTTAGGGTACGGGTTAGGATTAGGGTACGCGTTAGGGTTAGGGTAGGGGTTAGGGTTAGGGTACGCGTTAGGGTGAGGGTAGTTATTAAACCTATCCCATTCTCTAGATACCCCTTAGCACGTAAAGGAATGTTATTTGGGGGTCCAGCCATGGAGAAGAGTTTAGACACGAGGAGAAGATAAGGAACACACCCATTATCAAGAAATCACATTAGGATTCTCTTTTTAACCTGTTCCTTAAAACACTAGTGCTTAGGAAATCTATTGGAGGCAGAAGCCGTCAAGGGTAGCTTAGGGTTAGGGTTAGGGTTAGGGTGAGGGTTAGGGTACGGTTTAGGGTACGGGTTCAGGGAGGGGTTCGGGTAGGGCGTAGGGTATGGGTTAGGGTTAGGGTTAGAGTTAGTGTTAGGGTTAGGGCTCGGTTTAGGGTACGGGTTAGGATTAGGGTACGCGCTAGGGTTAGGGTAGGGGTTAGGGTTAGGGTACGCGTTAGGGTGAGGGTAGTTATTAAACCTATCACACTCTCTAGATACCCCTTAGCACATAAAGGAATATTATTTGGGGGTCCAGCCATGGAGAAGAGTTTAGACACGAGGAGAAGATAAGGAACACACCCATTATCAAGAAATCACATTAGGATTCTCTTTTTAACATGTTCCTTAAAACACTAGTGCTTAGGAAATCTCTTGGAGGCAGAAGCCGTCAAGGGTAGCTTAGGGTTAGGGTTAGGGTTAGGGTGAGGGTTAGGGTAGGGCTTACGGTACGGGTTCGGGGAGGGGTTCGGGTAGGGCGTAGGGTATGGGTTAGGGTTAGGGTTAGGGCTCGGTTTAGGGTACAGGTTAGGATTAGGGTACGCGTTAGGGTTAGGGTAGGGGTTAGGGTTAGTGTACGCGTTCGGGTGAGGGTAGTTATTAAACCTATCCCACTCTCTAGATACCCCTTAGCACGTACAAGAATATTATTGGGGGTCCAGCCATGGAGAAGAGTTTAGACACTAGGAGAAGATAAGGAACACTCCCATTATCACGAAATCACATTAGGATTCTCTTTTAACCTGTTCCTTAAAACACTAGTGCTTAGGAAATCTATTGGAGGCAGAAGCAGTCAAGGGTAGCTTAGGGTTAGGGTTAGGGTTAGGGTGAGGGTTAGGGTATTGCTTAGGGTACGGGTTCGGGGAGGGGTTCGGGTAGGGCGTAGGGTATGGGTTAGGGTTAGGGTTAGGGCTAGTGTTAGGGTTAAGGCTCGGTTTAGGGTACGGGTTAGGATTAGGGTACGCGTTAGGGTTAGGGTAGGGGTTAGGGTTAGGGTACGCGTTAGGGTGAGGGTAGTTATTAAACCTATCCCACTCTCTAGATACCCCTTAGCACGTAAAGGAATATTATTTGGGGGTCCAGCCATGGAGAAGAGTTTAGACACGAGGAGAAGATAAGGAACACACCCATTATCAAGAAATCACATTAGGATTCTCTTTTTAACCTGTTCCTTAAAACACTAGTGCTTAGGAAATCTATTGGAGGCAGAAGCCGTCAAGGGTAGCTTAGGGTTAGGGTTAGGGTTAGGGTGAGGGTTAGGGTACGGTTTAGGGTACGGGTTCAGGGAGGGGTTCGGGTAGGGCGTAGGGTATGGGTTAGGGTTAGGTTTAGAGTTAGTGTTAGGGTTAGGGTTAGGGTTAGGGTTAGGGTTAGGGTGAGGGTTAGGGTATGGCTTAGGGTACGGGATCGGGGAGGGGTTCGGGTAGGGCGTAGGGTATGGGTTAGAGTTAGGGTTAGGGTTAGTGTTAGGGTTAGGGCTCAGTTTAGGGTACGGGTTAGGATTAGGGTACGCGTTAGGGTTAGGGTAGGGGTTAGGGTTAGGGTACGCGTTAGGGTGGGGGTAGTTATTAAACCTATCACACTCTCTAGATACCCCTTAGCACGTACAGGAATATTATTGGGGGTCCAGCCATTGAGAAGAGTTTAGACACTAGGAGAAGATAAGGAACACACCCATTATCACGAAATCACATTAGGATTCTCTTTTTAAGCTGTTCCTTAAAACACTAGTGCTTAGGAAATCTATTGGAGGCAGAAGCAGTCAAGGGTAGCTTAGGGTTAGGGTTAGGGTTAGGGTGAGGGTTAGGGTATTGCTTAGGGTACGGGTTCGGGGAGGGGTTCGGGTAGGGCGTAGGGTATGGGTTAGGGTTAGGGTTAGGGCTAGTGTTAGGGTTAGGGCTCGGTTTAGGGTACGGGTTAGGATTAGGGTACGCGTTAGGGTTAGGGTAGGGGTTAGGGTTAGGGTACGCGTTAGGGTGAGGGGAGTTATTAAACCTATCCCACTCTCTAGATACCCCTTAGCACGTAAAGGAATATTATTTGGGGGTCCAGCCATGGAGAAGAGTTTAGACACGAGGAGAAGATAAGGAACACACCCATTATCAAGAAATCACATTAGGATTCTCTTTTTAACCTGTTCCTTAAAACACTAGTGCTTAGGAAATCTATTGGAGGCAGAAGCCGTCAAGGGTAGCTTAGGGTTAGGGTTAGGGTTAGGGTGAGGGTTAGGGTACGGTTTAGGGTACGGGTTCAGGGAGGGGTTCGGGTAGGGCGTAGGGTATGGGTTAGGGTTAGGTTTAGAGTTAGTGTTAGGGTTAGGGTTAGGGTTAGGGTTAGGGTTAGGGTGAGGGTTAGGGTATGGCTTAGGGTACGGGATCGGGGAGGGGTTCGGGTAGGGCGTAGGGTATGGGTTAGAGTTAGGGTTAGGGTTAGTGTTAGGGTTAGGGCTCGGTTTAGGGTACGGGTTAGGATTAGGGTACGCGTTAGGGTTAGGGTAGGGGTTAGGGTTAGGGTACGCGTTAGGGTGGGGGTAGTTATTAAACCTATCACACTCTCTAGATACCCCTTAGCACGTAAAGGAATATTATTTGGGGGTCCAGCCATGGAGAAGAGTTTAGACACGAGGAGAAGATAAGGAACACACCCATTATCAAGAAATCACATTAGGATTCTCTTTTTAACCTGTTCCTTAAAACACTAGTGCTTAGGAAATCTATTGGAGGCAGAAGCCGTCAAGGGTAGCTTAGGGTTAGGGTTAGGGTTAGGGTGAGGGTTAGGGTACGGTTTAGGGTACGGGTTCAGGGAGGGGTTCGGGTAGGGCGTAGGGTATGGGTTAGGGTTAGGTTTAGAGTTAGTGTTAGGGTTAGGGTTAGGGTTAGGGTTAGGGTGAGGGTTAGGGTATGGCTTAGGGTACGGGATCGGGGAGGGGTTCGGGTAGGGCGTAGGGTATGGGTTAGGGTTAGGGTTAGGGTTAGTGTTAGGGTTAGGGCTCGGTTTAGGTTACGGGTTAGGATTAGGGTACGCGTTAGGGTTAGGGTAGGGGTTAGGGTTAGGGTACGCGTTAGGGTGGGGGTAGTTATTAAACCTATCACACTCTCTAGATACCCCTTAGCACGTAAAGGAATATTATTTGGGGGTCCAGACATGGAGAAGAGTTTAGATACTAGGAGAAGATAAGGAACACACCCATTATCACGAAATCACATTAGGATTCTCTTTTTAACCTGTTCCTTAAAACACTAGTGCTTAGGAAATCTATTGGAGGCAGAAGCAGTCAAGGGTATCGTAGGGTTAGGGTTAGGGTTAGGGTGAGGGTTAGGGTACGGCTTAGGGTATGGGTTCGGGGAGGGGTTCGGGTAGGGCGTAGGGTATGGGTTAGGGTTAGGGTTAGGGCTAGTGTTAGGGTTAGGGCTCGGTTTAGGGTACGGGTTAGGATTAGGGTACGCGTTAGGGTTCGGGTAGGGTTTAGGGTTAGGGTACGCGTTACGGTGAGGGTAGTTATTAAACCTATCCCACTCTCTAGATACCCCTTAGCACGTAAAGGAATATTATTTGGGGGTCCAGCCATGGAGAAGAGTTTAGACACGAGGAGAAGATAAGGAACACACCCATTATCAAGAAATCACATTAGGATTCTCTTTTTAACCTGTTCCTTAAAACACTAGTGTTTAGAAAATCTATTGTAGGCAGAAGCCGTCAAGGGTAGCTTAGGGTTAGGGTTAGGGTTAGGGTGAGGGTTAGGGTACGGCTTAGGGTACGGGTTCGGGGAGGTGTTCGGGTAGGGCGTAGGGTATGGGCTAGGGTTAGGGTTAGGGCTAGTGTTAGGGTTAGGGCTCGGTTTAGGGTACGGGTTAGGATTAGGGTACGCGTTAGGGTTAGGGTAGGGGTTAGGGTTAGGGTACGCGTTAGGGTGAGGGTAGTTATTAAACCTATCCCACTCTCTAGATACCCCTTAGCACGTAAAGGAATATTATTTGGGGGTCCAGCCATGGAGAAGAGTTTAGACACGAGGAGAAGATAAGGAACACACCCATTATCAAGAAATCACATTAGGATTCTCTTTTTAACCTGTTCCTTAAAACAATAGTGCTTAGGAAATCTATTGGAGGCAGAAGCCGTCAAGGGTAGCGTAGGGTTAGGGTTAGGGTTAGGGTGAGGGTTAGGGTACGGTTTAGGGTACGGGTTCAGGGAGGGGTTCGGGTAGGGCGTAGGGTATGGGTTAGGGTTAGGTTTAGAGTTAGTGTTAGGGTTAGGGTTAGGGTTAGGGTTAGGGTTAGGGTGAGGGTTAGGGTATGGCTTAGGGTACGGGATCGGGGAGGGGTTCGGGTAGGGCGTAGGGTATGGGTTAGAGTTAGGGTTAGGGTTAGTGTTAGGGTTAGGGCTCAGTTTAGGGTACGGGTTAGGATTAGGGTACGCGTTAGGGTTAGGGTAGGGGTTAGGGTTAGGGTACGCGTTAGGGTGGGGGTAGTTATTAAACCTATCACACTCTCTAGATACCCCTTAGCACGTACAGGAATATTATTGGGGGTCCAGCCATGGAGAAGAGTTTAGACACTAGGAGAAGATAAGGAACACACCCATTATCACGAAATCACATTAGGATTCTCTTTTTAAGCTGTTCCTTAAAACACTAGTGCTTAGGAAATCTATTGGAGGCAGAAGCAGTCAAGGGTAGCTTAGGGTTAGGGTTAGGGTTAGGGTGAGGGTTAGGGTATTGCTTAGGGTACGGGTTCGGGGAGGGGTTCGGGTAGGGCGTAGGGTATGGGTTAGGGTTAGGGTTAGGGCTAGTGTTAGGGTTAGGGCTCGGTTTAGGGTACGGGTTAGGATTAGGGTACGCGTTAGGGTTAGGGTAGGGGTTAGGGTTAGGGTACGCGTTAGGGTGAGGGGAGTTATTAAACCTATCCCACTCTCTAGATACCCCTTAGCACGTAAAGGAATATTATTTGGGGGTCCAGCCATGGAGAAGAGTTTAGACACGAGGAGAAGATAAGGAACACACCCATTATCAAGAAATCACATTAGGATTCTCTTTTTAACCTGTTCCTTAAAACACTAGTGCTTAGGAAATCTATTGGAGGCAGAAGCCGTCAAGGGTAGCTTAGGGTTAGGGTTAGGGTTAGGGTGAGGGTTAGGGTACGGTTTAGGGTACGGGTTCAGGGAGGGGTTCGGGTAGGGCGTAGGGTATGGGTTAGGGTTAGGTTTAGAGTTAGTGTTAGGGTTAGGGTTAGGGTTAGGGTTAGGGTTAGGGTGAGGGTTAGGGTATGGCTTAGGGTACGGGATCGGGGAGGGGTTCGGGTAGGGCGTAGGGTATGGGTTAGAGTTAGGGTTAGGGTTAGTGTTAGGGTTAGGGCTCGGTTTAGGGTACGGGTTAGGATTAGGGTACGCGTTAGGGTTAGGGTAGGGGTTAGGGTTAGGGTACGCGTTAGGGTGGGGGTAGTTATTAAACCTATCACACTCTCTAGATACCCCTTAGCACGTAAAGGAATATTATTTGGGGGTCCAGACATGGAGAAGAGTTTAGATACTAGGAGAAGATAAGGAACACACCCATTATCACGAAATCACATTAGGATTCTCTTTTTAACCTGTTCCTTAAAACACTAGTGCTTAGGAAATCTATTGGAGGCAGAAGCAGTCAAGGGTAGCTTAGGGTTAGAGTTAGGGTTAGGGTGAGGGTTAGGGTACGGCTTAGGGTATGGGTTCGGGGAGGGGTTCGGGTAGGGCGTAGGGTATGGGTTAGGGTTAGGGTTAGGGCTAGTGTTAGGGTTAGGGCTCGGTTTAGGGTACGGGTTAGGATTAGGGTACGCGTTAGGGTTCGGGTAGGGGTTAGGGTTAGGGTACGCATTACGGTGAGGGTAGTTATTAAACCTATCCCACTCTCTAGATACCCCTTAGCACGTAAAGGAATATTATTTGGGGGTCCAGCCATGGAGAAGAGTTTAGACACGAGGAGAAGATAAGGAACACACCCATTATCAAGAAATCACATTAGGATTCTCTTTTTAACCTGTTCCTTAAAACACTAGTGTTTAGGAAATCTATTGGAGGCAGAAGCCGTCAAGGGTAGCTTAGGGTTAGGGTTAGGGTTAGGGTGAGGGTTAGGGTACGGCTTAGGGTACGGGTTCGGGGAGGTGTTCGGGTAGGGCGTAGGGTATGGGTTAGGGTTAGGGTTAGGGCTAGTGTTAGGGTTAGGGCTCGGTTTAGGGTACGGGTTAGGATTAGGGTATGCGTTAGAGTTAGGGTAGGGGTTAGGGTTAGTGTACGCGTTAGGGTGAGGGTAGTTATTAAACCTATCACACTCTCTAGATACCCCTTAGCACGTACAGGAATATTATTGGGGGTCCAGCCATGGAGAAGAGTTTAGACACTAGGAGAAGATAAGGAACACACCCATTATCACGAAATCACATTAGGATTCTCTTTTTAACCTGTTCCTTAAAACACTAGTGCTTAGGAAATCTATTGGAGGCAGAAGCAGTCAAGGGTAGCTTAGGGTTAGGGTTAGGGTTAGGGTGAGGGTTAGGGTATTGCTTAGGGTACGGGTTCGGGGAGGGGTTCGGGTAGGGCGTAGGGTATGGGTTAGGGTTAGGGTTAGGGCTAGTGTTAGGGTTAGGGCTCGGTTTAGGGTACGGGTTAGGATTAGGGTACGCGTTAGGGTTAGGGTAGGGGTTAGGGTTAGGGTACGCGTTAGGGTGAGGGTAGTTATTAAACCTATCCCACTCTCTAGATAACCCTTAGCACGTAAAGGAATATTATTTGGGGGTCCAGCCATGGAGAAGAGTTTAGACACGAGGAGAAGATAAGGAACACACCCATTATCAAGAAATCACATTAGGATTCTCTTTTTAACCTGTTCCTTAAAACACTAGTGCTTAGGAAATCTATTGGAGGCAGAAGCCGTCAAGGGTAGCTTAGGGTTAGGGTTAGGGTTAGGGTGAGGGTTAGGGTACGGTTTAGGGTACGGGATCAGGGAGGGGTTCGGGTAGGGCGTAGGGTATGGGTTAGGGTTAGGTTTAGAGTTAGTGTTAGGGTTAGGGTTAGGGTTAGGGTTAGGGTTAGGGTGAGGGTTAGGGTATGGCTTACGGTACGGGATCGGGGAGGGGTTCGGGTAGGGCGTAGGGTATGGGTTAGAGTTAGGGTTAGGGTTAGTGTTAGGGTTAGGGCTCGGTTTAGGGTACGGGTTAGGATTAGGGTACGCGTTAGGGTTAGGGTAGGGGTTAGGGTTAGGGTACGCGTTAGGGTGGGGGTAGTTATTAAACCTATCACACTCTCTAGATACCCCTTAGCACGTAAAGGAATATTATTTGGGGGTCCAGACATGGAGAAGAGTTTAGATACTAGGAGAAGATAAGGAACACACCCATTATCACGAAATCACATTAGGATTCTCTTTTTAACCTGTTCCTTAAAACACTAGTGCTTAGGAAATCTATTGGAGGCAGAAGCAGTCAAGGGTAGCTTAGGGTTAGGGTTAGGGTTAGGGTGAGGGTTAGGGTACGGCTTAGGGTATGGGTTCGGGGAGGGGTTCGGGTAGGGCGTAGGGTATGGGTTAGGGTTAGGGTTAGGGCTAGTGTTAGGGTTAGGGCTCGGTTTAGGGTACGGGTTAGGATTAGGGTACGCGTTAGGGTTCGGGTAGGGGTTAGGGTTAGGGTACGCGTTACGGTGAGGGTAGTTATTAAACCTATCCCACTCCCTAGATACCCCTTAGCACGTAAAGGAATATTATTTGGGGGTCCAGCCATGGAGAAGAGTTTAGACACGAGGAGAAGATAAGGAACACACCCATTATCAAGAAATCACATTAGGATTCTCTTTTTAACCTGTTCCTTAAAACACTAGTGTTTAGGAAATCTATTGGAGGCAGAAGCCGTCAAGGGTAGCTTAGGGTTAGGGTTAGGGATAGGGTGAGGGTTAGGGTACGGCTTAGGGTACGGGTTCGGGGAAGTGTTCGGGTAGGGCGTAGGGTATGGGCTAGGGTTAGGGTTAGGGCTAGTGTTAGGGTTAGGGCTCGGTGTAGGGTACGGGTTAGGATTAGGGTATGCGTTAGAGTTAGGGTAGGGGTTAGGGTTAGTGTACGCGTTAGGGTGAGGGTAGTTATTAAACCTATCACACTCTCTAGATACCCCTTAACACGTACAGGAATATTATTGGGGGTCCAGCCATGGAGAAGAGTTTAGACACTAGGAGAAGATAAGGAACACACCCATTATCACGAAATCACATTAGGATTCTCTTTTTAACCTGTTCCTTAAAACACTAGTGCTTAGGAAATCTATTGGAGGCAGAAGCAGTCAAGGGTAGCTTAGGGTTAGGGTTAGGGTTAGGGTGAGGGTTAGGGTATTGCTTAGGGTACGGGTTCGGGGAGGGGTTCGGGTAGGGCGTAGGGTATGGGTTAGGGTTAGGGTTAGGGCTAGTGTTAGGGTTAGGGCTCGGTTTAGGGTACGGGTTAGGATTAGGGTACGCGTTAGGGTTAGGGTAGGGGTTAGGGTTAGGGTACGCGTTAGGGTGAGGGTAGTTATTAAACCTATCCCACTCTCTAGATACCCCTTAGCACGTAAAGGAATATTATTTGGGGGTCCAGCCATGGAGAAGAGTTTAGACACGAGGAGAAGATAAGGAACACACCCATTATCAAGAAATCACATTAGGATTCTCTTTTTAACCTGTTCCTTAAAACACTAGTGCTTAGGAAATCTATTGGAGGCAGAAGCCGTCAAGGGTAGCTTAGGGTTAGGGTTAGGGTTAGGGTGAGGGTTAGGGTACGGTTTAGGGTACGGGTTCAGGGAGGGGTTCGGGTAGGGCGTAGGGTATGGGTTAGGGTTAGGTTTAGAGTTAGTGTTAGGGTTAGGGTTAGGGTTAGGGTTAGGGTTAGGGTGAGGGTTAGGGTATGGCTTAGGGTACGGGATCGGGGAGGGGTTCGGGTAGGGCGTAGGGTATGGGTTAGAGTTAGGGTTAGGGTTAGTGTTAGGGTTAGGGCTCGGTTTAGGGTACGGGTTAGGATTAGGGTACGCGTTAGGGTTAGGGTAGGGGTTAGGGTTAGGGTACGCGTTAGGGTGGGGGTAGTTATTAAACCTATCACACTCTCTAGATACCCCTTAGCACGTACAGGAATATTATTGGGGGTCCAGCCATGGAGAAGAGTTTAGACACTAGGAGAAGATAAGGAACACACCCATTATCACGAAATCACATTAGGATTCTCTTTTTAACCTGTTCCTTAAAACACTAGTGCTTAGGAAATCTATTGGAGGCAGAAGCAGTCAAGGGTAGCTTAGGGTTAGGGTTAGGGTTAGGGTGAGGGTTAGGGTATTGCTTAGGGTACGGGTTCGGGGAGGGGTTCGGGTAGGGCGTAGGGTATGGGTTAGGGTTAGGGTTAGGGCTAGTGTTAGGGTTAGGGCTCGGTTTAGGGTACGGGTTAGGATTAGGGTACGCGTTAGAGTTAGGGTAGGGGTTAGGGTTAGGGTACGCGTTAGGGTGAGGGTAGTTATTAAACCTATCACACTCTCTAGATACCCCTTAGCACGTACAGGAATATTATTGGGGGTCCAGCCATGGAGAAGAGTTTAGACACTAGGAGAAGATAAGGAACACACCCATTATCACGAAATCACATTAGGATTCTCTTTTTAACCTGTTCCTTAAAACACTAGTGCTTAGGAAATCTATTGGAGGCAGAAGCAGTCAAGGGTAGCTTAGGGTTAGGGTTAGGGTTAGGGTGAGGGTTAGGGTATTGCTTAGGGTACGGGTTCGGGGAGGGGTTCGGGTAGGGCGTAGGGTATGGGTTAGGGTTAGGGTTAGGGCTAGTGTTAGGGTTAGGGCTCGGTTTAGGGTACGGGTTAGGATTAGGGTACGCGTTAGGGTTAGGGTAGGGGTTAGGGTTAGGGTACGCGTTAGGGTGAGGGTAGTTATTAAAACTATCCCACTCTCTAGATACCCCTTAGCACGTAAAGGTATATTATTTGGGGGTCCAGCCATGGAGAAGAGTTTAGACACGAGGAGAAGATAAGGAACACACCCATTATCAAGAAATCACATTAGGATTCTCTTTTTAACCTGTTCCTTAAAACACTAGTGCTTAGGAAATCTATTGGAGGCAGAAGCCGTCAAGGGTAGCTTAGGGTTAGGGTTAGGGTCAGGGTGAGGGTTAGGGTACGGTTTAGGGTACGGGTTCAGGGAGGGGTTCGGGTAGGGCGTAGGGTATGGGTTAGGGTTAGGTTTAGAGTTAGTGTTAGGGTTAGGGTTAGGGTTAGGGTTAGGGTTAGGGTGAGGGTTAGGGTATGGCTTAGGGTACGGGATCGGGGAGGGGTTCGGGTAGGGCGTAGGGTATGGGTTAGAGTTAGGGTTAGGGTTAGTGTTAGGGTTAGGGCTCGGTTTAGGGTACGGGTTAGGATTAGGGTACGCGTTAGGGTTAGGGTAGGGGTTAGGGTTAGGGTACGCGTTAGGGTGGGGGTAGTTATTAAACCTATCACACTCTCTAGATACCCCTTAGCACGTACAGGAATATTATTTGGGGGTCCAGACATGGAGAAGAGTTTAGATACTAGGAGAAGATAAGGAACACACCCATTATCTCGAAATCACATTAGGATTCTCTTTTTAACCTGTTCCTTAAAACACTAGTGCTTAGGAAATCTATTGGAGGCAGAAGCAGTCAAGGGTAGCTTAGGGTTAGGGTTAGGGTTAGGGTGAGGGTTAGGGTACGGCTTAGGGTATGGGTTCGGGGAGGGGTTCGGGTAGGGCGTAGGGTATGGGTTAGGGTTAGGGTTAGGGCTAGTGTTAGGGTTAGGGCTCGGTTTAGGGTACGGGTTAGGATTAGGGTACGCGTTAGGGTTCGGGTAGGGGTTAGGGTTAGGGTACGCGTTACGGTGAGGGTAGTTATTAAACCTATCCCACTCTCTAGATACCCCTTAGCACGTAAAGGAATATTATTTGGGGGTCCAGCCATGGAGAAGAGTTTAGACACGAGGAGAAGATAAGGAACACATCCATTATCAAGAAATCACATTAGGATTCTCTTTTTAACCTGTTCCTTAAAACACTAGTGTTTAGGAAATCTATTGGAGGCAGAAGCCGTCAAGGGTAGCTTAGGGTTAGGGTTAGGGTTAGGGTGAGGGTTAGGGTACGGCTTAGGGTACGGGTTCGGGGAGGTGTTCGGGTAGGGCGTAGGGTATGGGTTAGGGTTAGGGTTAGGGCTAGTGTTAGGGTTAGGGCTCGGTTTAGGGTACGGGTTAGGATTAGGCTATGCGTTAGAGTTAGGGTAGGGGTTAGGGTTAGTGTACGCGTTAGGGTGAGGGTAGTTATTAAACCTATCACACTCTCTAGATACCCCTTAGCACGTACAGGAATATTATTGGGGGTCCAGCCATGGAGAAGAGTTTAGACACTAGGAGAAGATAAGGAACACACCCATTATCACGAAATCACATTAGGATTCTCTTTTTAACCTGTTCCTTAAAACACTAGTGCTTAGGAAATCTATTGGAGGCAGAAGCAGTCAAGGGTAGCTTAGGGTTAGGGTTAGGGTTAGGGTGAGGGTTAGGGTATTGCTTAGGGTACGGGTTCGGGGAGGGGTTCGGGTAGGGCGTAGGGTATGGGTTAGGGTTAGGGTTAGGGCTAGTGTTAGGGTTAGGGCTCGGTTTAGGGTACGGGTTAGGATTAGGGTACGCGTTAGGGTTAGGGTAGGGGTTAGGGTTAGGGTACGCGTTAGGGTGAGGGTAGTTATTAAACCTATCCCACTCTCTAGATACCCCTTAGCACGTAAAGGAATATTATTTGGGGGTCCAGCCATGGAGAAGAGTTTAGACACGAGGAGAAGATAAGGAACACACCCATTATCAAGAAATCACATTAGGATTCTCTTTTTAACCTGTTCCTTAAAACACTAGTGCTTAGGAAATCTATTGGAGGCAGAAGCCGTCAAGGGTAGCTTAGGGTTAGGGTTAGGGTTAGGGTGAGGGTTAGGGTACGGTTTAGGGTACGGGTTCAGGGAGGGGTTCGGGTAGGGCGTAGGGTATGGGTTAGGGTTAGGTTTAGAGTTAGTGTTAGGGTTAGGGTTAGGGTTAGGGTTAGGGTTAGGGTGAGGGTTAGGGTATGGCTTACGGTACGGGATCGGGGAGGGGTTCGGTTAGGGCGTAGGGTATGGGTTAGAGTTAGGGTTAGGGTTAGTGTTAGGGTTAGGGCTCGGTTTAGGGTATGGGTTAGGATTAGGGTACGCGTTAGGGTTAGGGTAGGGGTTAGGGTTAGGGTACGCGTTAGGGTGGGGGTAGTTATTAAACCTATCACACTCTCTAGATACCCCTTAGCACGTAAAGGAATATTATTTGGGGGTCCAGACATGGAGAAGAGTTTAGATTCTAGGAGAAGATAAGGAACACACCCATTATCACGAAATCACATTAGGATTCTCTTTTTAACCTGTTCCTTAAAACACTAGTGCTTAGGAAATCTATTGGAGGCAGAAGCAGTCAAGGGTAGCTTAGGGTTAGGGTTAGGGTTAGGGTGAGGGTTAGGGTACGGCTTAGGGTATGGGTTCGGGGAGGGGTTCGGGTAGGGCGTAGGGTATGGGTTAGGGTTAGGGTTAGGGCTAGTGTTAGGGTTAGGGCTCGGTTTAGGGTACGGGTTAGGATTAGGGTACGCGTTAGGGTTCGGGTAGGGGTTAGGGTTAGGGTACGCGTTACGGTGAGGGTAGTTATTAAACCTATCCCACTCTCTAGATACCCCTTAGCACGTAAAGGAATATTATTTGGGGGTCCAGCCATGGAGAAGAGTTTAGACACGAGGAGAAGATAAGGAACACACCCATTATCAAGAAATCACATTAGGATTCTCTTTTTAACCTGTTCCTTAAAACACTAGTGTTTAGGAAATCTATTGGAGGCAGAAGCCGTCAAGGGTAGCTTAGGGTTAGGGTTAGGGATAGGGTGAGGGTTAGGGTACGGCTTAGGGTACGGGTTCGGGGAGGTGTTCGGGTAGGGCGTAGGGTATGGGCTAGGGTTAGGGTTAGGGCTAGTGTTAGGGTTAGGGCTCGGTTTAGTGTACGGGTTAGGATTAGGGTATGCGTTAGAGTTAGGGTAGGGGTTAGGGTTAGTGTACGCGTTAGGGTGAGGGTAGTTATTAAACCTATCACACTCTCTAGATACCCCTTAGCACGTACAGGAATATTATTGGGGGTCCAGCCATGGAGAAGAGTTTAGACACGAGGAGAATATAAGGAACACACCCATTATCAAGAAATCACATTAGGATTCTCTTTTTAACCTGTTCCTTAAAACACTACTGCTTAGGAAATCTATTGGAGGCAGAAGCCGTCAAGGGTAGCTTAGGGTTAGGGTTAGGGTTAGGGTGAGGGTTAGGGTACGGCTTAGGGTACCGGTTCGGGGAGGGGTTCGGGTAGGACGTAGGCTATGGGTTAGGGTTAGTGTTAGGGTTAGGGCTCGGTTTAGGGTACGGGTTAGGATTAGGGTACGCGTTAGGGTTAGGGTAGGGGTTAGGGTTAGGGTATGCGATAGGGTGAGGTTAGTTATTAAACCTATCCCACTCTCTAGATACCCCTTAGCACGTAAAGGAATATTATTTGGGGGTCCAGCCATGGAGAAGAGTTTAGACACTAGGAGAAGATAAGGAACACACCCATTATCAAGAAATCACATTAGGATTCTCTTTTTAACCTGTTCCTTAAAACACTACTGCTTAGGAAATCTATTGGAGGCAGAAGCCGTCAAGGGTAGCTTAGGGTTAGGGTTAGGGTTAGGGTGAGGGTTAGGGTACGGCTTACGATACGGGTTCGGGGAGGGGTTCGGGTAGGGCGTAGGGTATGGGTTAGGGTTAGGGTTAGGGCTAGTGTTAGGGTTAGGGCTCGGTTTAGGGTACGGGTTAGGATTAGGGTATGCGTTAGGGTTAGGGTAGGGGTTAGGGTTAGGATACGCTTTAGGGTGAGGGTAGTTATTAAACCTATCCCACTCTCTAGATACCCCTTAGCACGTAAAGGAATATTATTTGGGGGTCCAGCCATGGAGAAGGGTTTAGACACTAGGAGAAGATAAGGAACACACCCATTATCAAGAAATCACAATATGATTCTCTTTTTAAACTGTTCCTTAAAACACTAGTGCTTAGCAAATCTATTGGAGGCAAAAGCCGTCAAGGGTAGCTTAGTGTTAGGGTTAGGGTTAGGGTGAGGGTTAGGGTACGGCTTAGGGTACGGGTTCGGGGAGGGGTTCGGGTAGGGCGTAGGGTATGGGTTAGGGTTAGGGTTAGGGTTAGTGTTAGGGTTAGGGCTCGGTTTAGGGTACGGGTTAGGATTAGGGTACGCGTTAATGTTAGGGTAGGTGTTAGGGTTAGGGTACGCGATAGGGTGAGGTTAGTTATTAAACCTATCCCACTCTCTAGATACCCCTTAGTACGTAAAGGAATATTATTTGGGGGTCCAGCCATGGAGAAGAGTTTAGACACTAGGAGAAGATAAGGAACACACCCATTATCAAGAAATCACATAAGGATTCTCTTTTTAACCTGTTCCTTAAAACACTAGTGCTTAGGAAATCTATTGGAGGCAGAAGCAGTCAAGGGTAGCTTAGGGTTAGGGTTAGGGTTAGGGTGAGGGTTAGGGTATGGCTTACGGTACGGGTTCGGGGAGGGGTTCGGGTAGGGCGTAGGGTATGGGTTAGGGTTAGGGTTAGGGTTAGTGTTAGGGTTAGGGCTCGGTTTAGGGTACGGGTTAGGATTAGGGTACGCGTTAGGGTTAGGGTAGGGGTTAGGCTTAGGGTACGCATTAGGGTGGGGGTAGTTATTAAACCTATCACACTCTCTAGATACCCCTTAGCACGTAAAGGACTATTATTTGGGGGTCCAGCCATGGAGAAGAGTTTAGACACTAGGAGAAGATAAGGAACACACCCATTATCAAGAAATCACAATGTGATTCTCTTTTTAAACTGTTCCTTAAAACACTAGTGCTTAGGAAATCTATTGGAGGCAGAAGCAGTCAAGGGTAGCTTAGGGTTAGGGTTAGGGTTAGGGTGAGTGTTAGGGTACGGCTTAGGGTATGGGTTCGGGGAGGGGTTCGGGTAGGGCGTAGGGTATGGGTTAGGGTTAGGGTTAGGGCTAGTGTTAGGGTTAGGGCTCGGTTTAGGGTACGGGTTAGGATTAGGGTATGCGTTACGTTTAGGGTAGGGGTTAGGGTTAGGATACGCGTTAGGGTGAGGGAAGTTATTAAACCTATCCCACTCTCTAGATACCCCTTAGCACGTAAAGGAATATTATTTGGGGGTCCAGCCATGGAGAAGAGTTTAGACACGAGAAGATAAGGAACACACCCATTATCAAGAAATCACATTAGGATTCTCTTTTTAACCTGTTCCTTAAATCACTAGTGCTTAGGAAATCTATTGGAGGCAGAAGCCGTCAAGGGTAGCTTAGGGTTAGGGTTAGGGTTAGGGTGAGGGTTAGGGTACGGCTTAGGGTACGGGTTCGGGGAGGGGTTCGGGTAGGGCGTAGGGTATGGGTTAGGGTTAGGGTTAGGGTTAGTGTTAGGGTTAGGGCTCGGTTTAGGGTACGGGTTAGGATTAGGGTACGCGTTAGGGTTAGGGTAGGGGTTAGGCTTAGGGTACGCATTAGGGTGGGGGTAGTTATTAAACCTATCACACTCTCTAGATACCCCTTAGCACGTAAAGGACTATTATTTGGGGGTCCAGCCATGGAGAAGAGTTTAGACACGAGGAGAAAGTAAGGAACACACCCATTATCAAGAAATCACAATGTGATTCTCTTTTTAAACTGTTCCTTAAAACACTAGTGCTTAGGAAATCTATTGGAGGCAGAAGCAGTCAAGGGTAGCTTAGGGTTAGGGTTAGGGTTAGGGTGAGTGTTAGGGTACGGCTTAGGGTATGGGTTCGGGGAGGGGTTCGGGTAGGGCGTAGGGTATGGGTTAGGGTTAGGGTTAGGGCTAGTGTTAGGGTTAGGGCTCGGTTTAGGGTACGGGTTAGGATTAGGGTATGCGTTACGTTTAGGGTAGGGGTTAGGGTTAGGATACGCGTTAGGGTGAGGGAAGTTATTAAACCTATCCCACTCTCTAGATACCCCTTAGCACGTAAAGGAATATTATTTGGGGGTCCAGCCATGGAGAAGAGTTTAGACACGAGAAGATAAGGAACACACCCATTATCAAGAAATCACATTAGGATTCTCTTTTTAACCTGTTCCTTAAATCACTAGTGCTTAGGAAATCTATTGGAGGCAGAAGCCGTCAAGGGTAGCTTAGGGTTAGGGTTAGGGTTAGGGTGAGGGTTAGGGTACGGCTTAGGGTACGGGTTCGGGGAGGGGTTCGGGTAGGGCGTAGGGTATGGGTTAGGGTTAGGGTTAGGGCTAGTGTTAGGGTTAGGGCTCGGTTTAGGGTACGGGTTAGGATTAGGGTACGCGTTAGGGTTAGGGTAGGGGTTAGGGTTAGGGTACGCGTTAGGGTGAGGGTAGTTATTAAACCTATCCCACTCTCTAGATACCCCTTAGCATGTAAAGGAATATTATTTGGGGGTCCAGCCATGGAGAAGAGTTTAGACACGACGAGAAGATAAGGAACACACCCATTATCAAGAAATCACATTAGGATTCTCTTTTTAACCTGTTCCTTAAAACACTACTGCTTAGGAAATCTATTGGAGGCAGAAGCCGTCAAGGGTAGCTTAGGGTTAGGGTTAGGGTTAGGGTGAGGGTTAGGGTACGGCTTAGGGTACGGGTTCGGGGAGGGGTTCGGGTAGGACGTAGGCTATGGGTTAGGGTTAGTGTTAGGGTTAGGGCTCGGTTTAGGGTACGGGTTAGGATTAGGGTACGCGTTAGGGTTAGGGTAGGGGTTAGGGTTAGGGTATGCGATAGGGTGAGGTTAGTTATTAAACCTATCCCACTCTCTAGATACCCCTTAGCACGTAAAGGAATATTATTTGGGGGTCCAGCCATGGAGAAGAGTTTAGACACTAGGAGAAGATAAGGAACACACCCATTATCAAGAAATCACATTAGGATTCTCTTTTTAACCTGTTCCTTAAAACACTACTGCTTAGGAAATCTATTGGAGGCAGAAGCCGTCAAGGGTAGCTTAGGGTTAGGGTTAGGGTTAGGGTGAGGGTTAGGGTACGGCTTACGATACGGGTTCGGGGAGGGGTTCGGGTAGGGCGTAGGGTATGGGTTAGGGTTAGGGTTAGGGCTAGTGTTAGGGTTAGGGCTCGGTTTAGGGTACGGGTTAGGATTAGGGTATGCGTTAGGGTTAGGGTAGGGGTTAGGGTTAGGATACGCTTTAGGGTGAGGGTAGTTATTAAACCTATCCCACTCTCTAGATACCCCTTAGCACGTAAAGGAATATTATTTGGGGGTCCAGCCATGGAGAAGGGTTTAGACACTAGGAGAAGATAAGGAACACACCCATTATCAAGAAATCACAATATGATTCTCTTTTTAAACTGTTCCTTAAAACACTAGTGCTTAGCAAATCTATTGGAGGCAAAAGCCGTCAAGGGTAGCTTAGGGTTAGGGTTAGGGTTAGGGTGAGGGTTAGGGTACGGCTTAGGGTACGGGTTCGGGGAGGGGTTCGGGTAGGGCGTAGGGTATGGGTTAGGGTTAGGGTTAGGGTTAGTGTTAGGGTTAGGGCTCCGTTTAGGGTACGGGTTAGGATTAGGGTACGCGTTAATGTTAGGATAGGTGTTAGGTTTAGGGTACGCGATAGGGTGAGGTTAGTTATTAAACCTATCCCACTCTCTAGATACCCCTTAGTACGTAAAGGAATATTATTTGGGGGTCCAGCCATGGAGAAGAGTTTAGACACTAGGAGAAGATAAGGAACACACCCATTATCAAGAAATCACATAAGGATTCTCTTTTTAACCTGTTCCTTAAAACACTAGTGCTTAGGAAATCTATTGGAGGCAGAAGCAGTCAAGGGTAGCTTAGGGTTAGGGTTAGGGTTAGGGTGAGGGTTAGGGTATGGCTTACGGTACGGGTTCGGGGAGGGGTTCGGGTAGGGCGTAGGGTATGGGTTAGGGTTAGGGTTAGGGTTAGTGTTAGGGTTAGGGCTCGGTTTAGGGTACGGGTTAGGATTAGGGTACGCGTTAGGGTTAGGGTAGGGGTTAGGCTTAGGGTACGCATTAGGGTGGGGGTAGTTATTAAACCTATCACACTCTCTAGATACCCCTTAGCACGTAAAGGACTATTATTTGGGGGTCCAGCCATGGAGAAGAGTTTAGACACGAGGAGAAAATAAGGAACACACCCATTATCAAGAAATCACAATGTGATTCTCTTTTTAAACTGTTCCTTAAAACACTAGTGCTTAGGAAATCTATTGGAGGCAGAAGCAGTCAAGGGTAGCTTAGGGTTAGGGTTAGGGTTAGGGTGAGTGTTAGGGTACGGCTTAGGGTATGGGTTCGGGGAGGGGTTCGGGTAGGGCGTAGGGTATGGGTTAGGGTTAGGGTTAGGGCTAGTGTTAGGGTTAGGGCTCGGTTTAGGGTACGGGTTAGGATTAGGGTATGCGTTACGGTTAGTGTAGGGGTTAGGGTTAGGATACGCGTTAGGGTGAGGGAAGTTATTAAACCTATCCCACTCTCTAGATACCCCTTAGCACGTAAAGGAATATTATTTGGGGGTCCAGCCATGGAGAAGAGTTTAGACACGAGAAGATAAGGAACACACCCATTATCAAGAAATCACATTAGGATTCTCTTTTTAACCTGTTCCTTAAATCACTAGTGCTTAGGAAATCTATTGGAGGCAGAAGCCGTCAAGGGTAGCTTAGGGTTAGGGTTAGGGTTAGGGTGAGGGTTAGGGTACGGCTTAGGGTACGGGTTCGGGGAGGGGTTCGGGTAGGGCGTAGGGTATGGGTTAGGGTTAGGGTTAGGGCTAGTGTTAGGGTTAGGGCTCGGTTTAGGGTACGGGTTAGGATTAGGGTACGCGTTAGGGTTAGGGTAGGGGTTAGGGTTAGGGTACGCGTTAGGGTGAGGGTAGTTATTAAACCTATCCCACTCTCTAGATACCCCTTAGCATGTAAAGGAATATTATTTGGGGGTCCAGCCATGGAGAAGAGTTTAGACACGACGAGAAGATAAGGAACACACCCATTATCAAGAAATCACATTAGGATTCTCTTTTTAACCTGTTCCTTAAAACACTAGTGCTTAGCAAATCTATTGGAGGCAGAAGCCGTCAAGGGTAGCTTAGGGTTAGGGTTAGGGTTAGGGTAAGGGTTAGGGTACGGTTTAGGGTACGGGTTCAGGGAGGGGTTCGGGTAGGGCGTAGGGTATGGGTTAGGGTTAGGGTTAGAGTTAGTGTTAGGGTTAGGGCTCGGTTTAGGGTACGGGTTAGGATTAGGGTACGCGCTAGGGTTAGGGTAGGGGTTAGGGTTAGGGTACGCGTTAGGGTGAGGGTAGTTATTAAACCTATCCCACTCTCTAGATACCCCTTAGCACGTAAAGGAATATTATTTGGGGGTCCAGCCATGGAGAAGTGTTTAGACACTAGGAGAAAATAAGGAACACACCCATTATCACGAAATCACATTAGGATTCTCTTTTTAACCTGTTCCTTAAAACACTAGTGCTTAGGAAATCTATTGGAGGCAGAAGCCGTCAAGGGTAGCTTAGGGTTAGGGTTAGGGTTAGGGTGAGGGTTAGGGTACGGCTTACGATACGGGTTCGGGGAGGGGTTCGGGTAGGGCGTAGGGTATGGGTTAGGGTTAGGGTTAGGGCTAGTGTTAGGGTTAGGGCTCGGTTTAGGGTACGGGTTAGGATTAGGGTATGCGTTAGGGTTAGGGTAGGGGTTAGGGTTAGGATACGCTTTAGGGTGAGGGTAGTTATTAAACCTATCCCACTCTCTAGATACCCCTTAGCACGTAAAGGAATATTATTTGGGGGTCCAGCCATGGAGAAGGGTTTAGACACTAGGAGAAGATAAGGAACACACCCATTATCAAGAAATCACAATATGATTCTCTTTTTAAACTGTTCCTTAAAACACTAGTGCTTAGCAAATCTATTGGAGGCAAAAGCCGTCAAGGGTAGCTTAGGGTTAGGGTTAGGGTTAGGGTGAGGGTTAGGGTACGGCTTAGGGTACGGGTTCGGGGAGGGGTTCGGGTAGGGCGTAGGGTATGGGTTAGGGTTAGGGTTAGGGTTAGTGTTAGGGTTAGGGCTCGGTTTAGGGTACGGGTTAGGATTAGGGTACGCGTTAATGTTAGGGTAGGTGTTAGGGTTAGGGTACGCGATAGGGTGAGGTTAGTTATTAAACCTATCCCACTCTCTAGATACCCCTTAGTACGTAAAGGAATATTATTTGGGGGTCCAGCCATGGAGAAGAGTTTAGACACTAGGAGAAGATAAGGAACACACCCATTATCAAGAAATCACATAAGGATTCTCTTTTTAACCTGTTCCTTAAAACACTAGTGCTTAGGAAATCTATTGGAGGCAGAAGCAGTCAAGGGTAGCTTAGGGTTAGGGATAGGGTTAGGGAGAGGGTTAGGGTATGGCTTACGGTACGGGTTCGGGGAGGGGTTCGGGTAGGGCGTAGGGTATGTGTTAGGGTTAGGGTTAGGGTTAGTGTTAGGGTTAGGGCTCGGTTTAGGGTACGGGTTAGGATTAGGGTACGCGTTAGGGTTAGGGTAGGGGTTAGGCTTAGGGTACGCATTAGGGTGGGGGTAGTTATTAAACCTATCACACTCTCTAGATACCCCTTAGCACGTAAAGGACTATTATTTGGGGGTCCAGCCATGGAGAAGAGTTTAGACACGAGGAGAAAATAAGGAACACACCCATTATCAAGAAATCACAATGTGATTCTCTTTTTAAACTGTTCCTTAAAACACTAGTGCTTAGGAAATCTATTGGAGGCAGAAGCAGTCAAGGGTAGCTTAGGGTTAGGGTTAGGGTTAGGGTGAGTGTTAGGGTACGGCTTAGGGTATGGGTTCGGGGAGGGGTTCGGGTAGGGCGTAGGGTATGGGTTAGGGTTAGGGTTAGGGCTAGTGTTAGGGTTAGGGCTCGGTTTAGGGTACGGGTTAGGATTAGGGTATGCGTTACGTTTAGGGTAGGGGTTAGGGTTAGGATACGCGTTAGGGTGAGGGAAGTTATTAAACCTATCCCACTCTCTAGATACCCCTTAGCACGTAAAGGAATATTATTTGGGGGTCCAGCCATGGAGAAGAGTTTAGACACGAGAAGATAAGGAACACACCCATTATCAAGAAATCACATTAGGATTCTCTTTTTAACCTGTTCCTTAAATCACTAGTGCTTAGGAAATCTATTGGAGGCAGAAGCCGTCAAGGGTAGCTTAGGGTTAGGGTTAGGGTTAGGGTGAGGGTTAGGGTACGGCTTAGGGTACGGGTTCGGGGAGGGGTTCGGGTAGGGCGTAGGGTATGGGTTAGGGTTAGGGTTAGGGCTAGTGTTAGGGTTAGGGCTCGGTTTAGGGTACGGGTTAGGATTAGGGTACGCGTTAGGGTTAGGGTAGGGGTTAGGGTTAGGGTACGCGTTAGGGTGAGGGTAGTTATTAAACCTATCCCACTCTCTAGATACCCCTTAGCATGTAAAGGAATATTATTTGGGGGTCCAGCCATGGAGAAGAGTTTAGACACGACGAGAAGATAAGGAACACACCCATTATCAAGAAATCACATTAGGATTCTCTTTTTAACCTGTTCCTTAAAACACTACTGCTTAGGAAATCTATTGGAGGCAGAAGCCGTCAAGGGTAGCTTAGGGTTAGGGTTAGGGTTAGGGTGAGGGTTAGGGTACGGCTTAGGGTACGGGTTCGGGGAGGGGTTCGGGTAGGACGTAGGCTATGGGTTAGGGTTAGTGTTAGGGTTAGGGCTCGGTTTAGGGTACGGGTTAGGATTAGGGTACGCGTTAGGGTTAGGGTAGGGGTTAGGGTTAGGGTATGCGATAGGGTGAGGTTAGTTATTAAACCTATCCCACTCTCTAGATACCCCTTAGCACGTAAAGGAATATTATTTGGGGGTCCAGCCATGGAGAAGAGTTTAGACACTAGGAGAAGATAAGGAACACACCCATTATCAAGAAATCACATTAGGATTCTCTTTTTAACCTGTTCCTTAAAACACTAGTGCTCAGGAAATCTATTGGAGGCAGAAGCCGTCAAGGGTAGCTTAGGGTTAGGGTTAGGGTTAGGGTGAGGGTTAGGGTACGGCTTACGATACGGGTTCGGGGAGGGGTTCGGGTAGGGCGTAGGGTATGGGTTAGGGTTAGGGTTAGGGCTAGTGTTAGGGTTAGGGCTCGGTTTAGGGTACGGGTTAGGATTAGGGTATGCGTTAGGGTTAGGGTAGGGGTTAGGGTTAGGATACGCTTTAGGGTGAGGGTAGTTATTAAACCTATCCCACTCTCTAGATACCCCTTAGCACGTAAAGGAATATTATTTGGGGGTCCAGCCATGGAGAAGGGTTTAGACACTAGGAGAAGATAAGGAACACACCCATTATCAAGAAATCACAATATGATTCTCTTTTTAAACTGTTCCTTAAAACACTAGTGCTTAGCAAATCTATTGGAGGCAAAAGCCGTCAAGGGTAGCTTAGGGTTAGGGTTAGGGTTAGGGTGAGGGTTAGGGTACGGCTTAGGGTACGGGTTCGGGGAGGGGTTCGGGTAGGGCGTAGGGTATGGGTTAGGGTTAGGGTTAGGGTTAGTGTTAGGGTTAGGGCTCGGTTTAGGGTACGGGTTAGGATTAGGGTACGCGTTAATGTTAGGATAGGTGTTAGGGTTAGGGTACGCGATAGGGTGAGGTTAGTTATTAAACCTATCCCACTCTCTAGATACCCCTTAGTACGTAAAGGAATATTATTTGGGGGTCCAGCCATGGAGAAGAGTTTAGACACTAGGAGAAGATAAGGAACACACCCATTATCAAGAAATCACATAAGGATTCTCTTTTTAACCTGTTCCTTAAAACACTAGTGCTTAGGAAATCTATTGGAGGCAGAAGCAGTCAAGGGTAGCTTAGGGTTAGGGTTAGGGTTAGGGTGAGGGTTAGGGTATGGCTTACGGTACGGGTTCGGGGAGGGGTTCGGGTAGGGCGTAGGGTATGGGCTAGGGTTAGGGTTAGGGTTAGTGTTAGGGTTAGGGCTCGGTTTAGGGTACGGGTTAGGATTAGGGTACGCGTTAGGGTTAGGGTAGGGGTTAGGCTTAGGGTACGCATTAGGGTGGGGATAGTTATTAAACCTATCACACTCTCTAGATACCCCTTAGCACGTAAAGGACTATTATTTGGGGGTCCAGCCATGGAGAAGAGTTTAGACACGAGGAGAAAATAAGGAACACACCCATTATCAAGAAATCACAATGTGATTCTCTTTTTAAACTGTTCCTTAAAACACTAGTGCTTAGGAAATCTATTGGAGGCAGAAGCAGTCAAGGGTAGCTTAGGGTTAGGGTTAGGGTTAGGGTGAGTGTTAGGGTACGGCTTAGGGTATGGGTTCGGGGAGGGGTTCGGGTAGGGCGTAGGGTATGGGTTAGGGTTAGGGTTAGGGCTAGTGTTAGGGTTAGGGCTCGGTTTAGGGTACGGGTTAGGATTAGGGTATGCGTTACGGTTAGTGTAGGGGTTAGGGTTAGGATACGCGTTAGGGTGAGGGAAGTTATTAAACCTATCCCACTCTCTAGATACCCCTTAGCACGTAAAGGAATATTATTTGGGGGTCCAGCCATGGAGAAGAGTTTAGACACGAGAAGATAAGGAACACACCCATTATCAAGAAATCACATTAGGATTCTCTTTTTAACCTGTTCCTTAAATCACTAGTGCTTAGGAAATCTATTGGAGGCAGAAGCCGTCAAGGGTAGCTTAGGGTTAGGGTTAGGGTTAGGGTGAGGGTTAGGGTACGGCTTAGGGTACGGGTTCGGGGAGGGGTTCGGGTAGGGCGTAGGGTATGGGTTAGGGTTAGGGTTAGGGCTAGTGTTAGGGTTAGGGCTCGGTTTAGGGTACGGGTTAGGATTAGGGTACGCGTTAGGGTTAGGGTAGGGGTTAGGGTTAGGGTACGCGTTAGGGTGAGGGTAGTTATTAAACCTATCCCACTCTCTAGATACCCCTTAGCATGTAAAGGAATATTATTTGGGGGTCCAGCCATGGAGAAGAGTTTAGACACGACGAGAAGATAAGGAACACACCCATTATCAAGAAATCACATTAGGATTCTCTTTTTAACCTGTTCCTTAAAACACTAGTGCTTAGCAAATCTATTGGAGGCAGAAGCCGTCAAGGGTAGCTTAGGGTTAGGGTTAGGGTTAGGGTAAGGGTTAGGGTACGGTTTAGGGTACGGGTTCAGGGAGGGGTTCGGGTAGGGCGTAGGGTATGGGTTAGGGTTAGGGTTAGAGTTAGTGTTAGGGTTAGGGCTCGGTTTAGGGTACGGGTTAGGATTAGGGTACGCGCTAGGGTTAGGGTAGGGGTTAGGGTTAGGGTACGCGTTAGGGTGAGGGTAGTTATTAAACCTATCCCACTATCTAGATACCCCTTAGCACGTAAAGGAATATTATTTGGGGGTCCAGCCATGGAGAAGTGTTTAGACACTAGGAGAAAATAAGGAACACACCCATTATCACGAAATCACATTAGGATTCTCTTTTTAACCTGTTCCTTAAAACACTAGTGCTTAGGAAATCTATTGGAGGCAGAAGCCGTCAAGGGTAGCTTAGGGTTAGGGTTAGGGTTAGGGTGAGGGTTAGGGTACGGCTTACGATACGGGTTCGGGGAGGGGTTCGGGTAGGGCGTAGGGTATGGGTTAGGGTTAGGGTTAGGGCTAGTGTTAGGGTTAGGGCTCGGTTTAGGGTACGGGTTAGGATTAGGGTATGCGTTAGGGTTAGGGTAGGGGTTAGGGTTAGGATACGCTTTAGGGTGAGGGTAGTTATTAAACCTATCCCACTCTCTAGATACCCCTTAGCACGTAAAGGAATATTATTTGGGGGTCCAGCCATGGAGAAGGGTTTAGACACTAGGAGAAGATAAGGAACACACCCATTATCAAGAAATCACAATATGATTCTCTTTTTAAACTGTTCCTTAAAACACTAGTGCTTAGCAAATCTATTGGAGGCAAAAGCCGTCAAGGGTAGCTTAGGGTTAGGGTTAGGGTTAGGGTGAGGGTTAGGGTACGGCTTAGGGTACGGGTTCGGGGAGGGGTTCGGGTAGGGCGTAGGGTATGGGTTAGGTTTAGGGTTAGGGTTAGTGTTAGGGTTAGGGCTCGGTTTAGGGTACGGGTTAGGATTAGGGTACGCGTTAATGTTAGGATAGGTGTTAGGGTTAGGGTACGCGATAGGGTGAGGTTAGTTATTAAACCTATCCCACTCTCTAGATACCCCTTAGTACGTAAAGGAATATTATTTGGGGGTCCAGCCATGGAGAAGAGTTTAGACACTAGGAGAAGATAAGGAACACACCCATTATCAAGAAATCACATAAGGATTCTCTTTTTAACCTGTTCCTTAAAACACTAGTGCTTAGGAAATCTATTGGAGGCAGAAGCAGTCAAGGGTAGCTTAGGGTTAGGGTTAGGGTTAGGGTGAGGGTTAGGGTATGGCTTACGGTACGGGTTCGGGGAGGGGTTCGGGTAGGGCGTAGGGTATGGGTTAGGGTTAGGGTTAGGGTTAGTGTTAGGGTTAGGGCTCGGTTTAGGGTACGGGTTAGGATTAGGGTACGCGTTAGGGTTAGGGTAGGGGTTAGGCTTAGGGTACGCATTAGGGTGGGGGTAGTTATTAAACCTATCACACTCTCTAGATACCCCTTAGCACGTAAAGGACTATTATTTGGGGGTCCAGCCATGGAGAAGAGTTTAGACACGAGGAGAAAATAAGGAACACACCCATTATCAAGAAATCACAATGTGATTCTCTTTTTAAACTGTTCCTTAAAACACTAGTGCTTAGGAAATCTATTGGAGGCAGAAGCAGTCAAGGGTAGCTTAGGGTTAGGGTTAGGGTTAGGGTGAGTGTTAGGGTACGGCTTAGGGTATGGGTTCGGGGAGGGGTTCGGGTAGGGCGTAGGGTATGGGTTATGGTTAGGGTTAGGGCTAGTGTTAGGTTTAGGGCTCGGTTTAGGGTACGGGTTAGGATTAGGGTATGCGTTACGGTTAGTGTAGGGGTTAGGGTTAGGATACGCGTTAGGGTGAGGGAAGTTATTAAACCTATCCCACTCTCTAGATACCCCTTAGCACGTAAAGGAATATTATTTGGGGGTCCAGCCATGGAGAAGAGTTTAGACACGAGAAGATAAGGAACACACCCATTATCAAGAAATCACATTAGGATTCTCTTTTTAACCTGTTCCTTAAATCACTAGTGCTTAGGAAATCTATTGGAGGCAGAAGCCGTCAAGGGTAGCTTAGGGTTAGGGTTAGGGTTAGGGTGAGGGTTAGGGTACGGCTTAGGGTACGGGTTCGGGGAGGGGTTCGGGTAGGGCGTAGGGTATGGGTTAGGGTTAGGGTTAGGGCTAGTGTTAGGGTTAGGGCTCGGTTTAGGGTACGGGTTAGGATTAGGGTACGCGTTAGGGTTAGGGTAGGGGTTAGGGTTAGTGTACGCGTTCGGGTGAGGGTAGTTATTAAACCTATCCTACTCTCTAGATACCCCTTAGCACGTACAGGAATATTATTGGGGTCCAGCCATGGAGAAGTGTTTAGACACTAGGAGAAGATAAGGAACACTCCCATTATCACGAAATCACATTAGGATTCTCTTTTAAACCTGTTCCTTAAAACACTAGTGCTTAGCAAATCTATTGGAGGCAGAAGCCGTCAAGGGTAGCTTAGGGATAGGGTTAGGGTTAGGGTGAGGGTTAGGGTACGGTTTAGGGTACGGGTTCAGGGAGGGGTTCGGGTAGGGCGTAGGGTATGGGTTAGGGTTAGGGTTAGAGTTAGTGTTAAGGTTAGGGCTCGGTTTAGGGTACGGGTTAGGATTAGGGTACGCGCTAGGGTTAGGGTAGGGGTTAGGGTTAGGGTACGCGTTAGGGTGGGGGTAGTTATTAAACCTATCACACTCTCTAGATACCCCTTAGCACGTAAAGGAATATTATTTGGGGGTCCAGCCATGGAGAAGTGTTTAGACACTAGGAGAAAATAAGGAACACTCCCATTATCACGAAATCACATTAGGATTCTCTTTTTAACCTGTTCCTTAAAACACTAGTGCTTAGGAAATCTATTGGAGGCAGAAGCCGTCAAGGGTAGCTTAGGGTTAGGGTTAGGGTTAGGGTGAGGGTTAGGGTACGGCTTAGGGTACGGGTTCGGGGAGGGGTTCGGTTAGGGCGTAGGGTATGGGTTAGGGTTAGGGTTAGGGTTAGTGTTAGGGTTAGGGCTCGGTTTAGGGTACGGGTTAGGATTAGGGTACGCGTTAGTGTTAGGGTAGGTGTTAGGGTTAGGGTACGCGATAGGGTGAGGTTAGTTATTAAACCTATCCCACTCTCTAGATACCCCTTAGTACGTAAAGGAATATTATTTGGGGGTCCAGCCATGGAGAAGAGTTTAGACACTAGGAGAAGATAAGGAACACACCCATTATCAAGAAATCACATTAGGATTCTCTTTTTAACCTGTTCCTTAAAACACTAGTGCTTAGGAAATCTATTGGAGGCAGAAGCAGTCAAGGGTAGCTTAGGGTTAGGGTTAGGGTTAGGGTGAGTGTTAGGGTACGGCTTAGGGTACGGGTTCGGGGAGGGGTTCGGGTAGGGCGTAGGGTATGGGTTAGGGTTAGGGTTAGGGCTAGTGTTAGGGTTAGGGCTCGGTTTAGGGTACGGGTTAGGATTAGGGTATGCGTTAGGGTTAGGGTAGGGGTTAGGGTTAGGATACGCGTTAGGGTGAGGGAAGTTATTAAACCTATCCCACTCTCTAGATACCCCTTAGCACGTAAAGGAATATTTTTGGGGGGTCCAGCAATGGAGAAGAGTTTAGACACGAGAAGATAAGGAACACACCCATTATCAAGAAATCACATTAGGATTCTCTTTTTAACATGTTCCTTAAATCACTAGTGCTTAGGAAATCTATTGGAGGCAGAAGCCGTCAAGGGTAGCTTAGGGTTAGGGTTAGGGTTAGGGTGAGGGTTAGGGTACGGCTTAGGGTACGGGTTCGGGGAGGGGTTCGGGTAGGGCGTAGGGTATGGGTTAGAGTTAGGGTTAGGGTTAGTGTTAGTGTTAGGGCTCGGTTTAGGGTACGGGTTAGGATTAGGGTACGCGTTAGTGTTAGGGTAGGGGTTAGGGTTAGGGTACGCTTTAGGGTGAGGGTAGTTATTAAACCTATCACATTCTCTAGATACCCCTTAGCACGTAAAGGAATATTATTTGGGGGTCCAGCCATGGAGAAGAGTTTAGACACTAGGAGAAGATAAGGAACACAACCATTATCACGAAATCACATTAGGATTCTCTTTTTAACATGTTCCTTAAAACACTAGTGCTAAGGAAATCTATTGGAGGCAGAAGCAGTCAAGGGTAGCTTAGGGTTAGGGTTAGGGTTAGGGTGAGGGTTAGGGTACGGCTTAGGGTACGGGTTCGGGGAGGGGTTCGGGTAGGGCGTAGGGTATGGGTTAGGGTTAGGGTTAGGGCTAGTGTTAGGGTTAGGGCTCGGTTTAGGGTACGGGTTAGTATTAGGGTACGCGTTAGGGTTAGGGTAGGGGATATGGTTAGGGTACGCGTTAGGGTGAGGGTAGTTATTAAACCTATCCCACTCTCTAGATACCCCTTAGCACATAAAGGAATATTATTTGGGGGTCCAGCCATGGAGAAGAGTTTAGACACGACGAGAAGAT
Source organism: Balaenoptera acutorostrata (assembly GCF_949987535.1). Taxonomy (NCBI): domain Eukaryota; kingdom Metazoa; phylum Chordata; class Mammalia; order Artiodactyla; family Balaenopteridae; genus Balaenoptera; species Balaenoptera acutorostrata. The sequence goes on from NW_026646483.1 coordinate 101,785, forward strand.
AAGGAACACACCCATTATCAAGAAATCACATTAGGATTCTCTTTTTAACCTGTTCCTTAAAACACTAGTGCTTAGGAAATCTATTGGAGGCAGAAGCAGTCAAGGGTAGCTTCGGGTTAGGGTTAGGGTTAGGGTGAGGGTTAGGGTACGGTTTAGGGTACGGGTTCAGGGAGGGGTTCGGGTAGGGCGTAGGGTATGGGTTAGGGTTAGGGTTAGAGTTAGTGTTAGGGTTAGGGCTCGGTTTAGGGTACGGGTTAGGATTAGGGTACGCGCTAGGGTTAGGGTAGCGGTTAGGGTTAGGGTACGCATTAGGGTGAGGGTAGTTATTAAACCTATCCCACTCTCTAGATACCCCTTAGCACGTATAGGAATATTATTTGGGGGTCCAGCCATGGAGAAGAGTTTAGACACGAGGAGAAGATAAGGAACACACCCATTATCAAGAAATCACATTAGGATTCTCTTTTTAACATGTTCCTTAAAACACTAGTGCTTAGGAAATCTATTGGAGGCAGAAGCCGTCAAGGGTAGCTTAGGGTTAGGGTTAGGGTTAGGGTGAGGGTTAGGGTACGGCTTAGGGTACGGGTTCGGGGAGGGGTTCGGGTAGGGCGTAGGGTATGGGTTAGGGTTAGGGTTGGGGCTCGGTTTAGGGTACAGTTTAGGATTAGGGTACGCGTTAGGGTTAGGGTAGGCGTTAGGGTTAGTGTACGCGTTCGGGTGAGGGTAGTTATTAAACCTATCCCACTCTCTAGATACCCCTTAGCACGTACAGGAATATTATTGGGGGTCCAGCCATGGAGAAGAGTTTAGACACTAGGAGAAGATAAGGAACACACCCATTATCAAGAAATCACATTAGGATTCTCTTTTTAACCTGTTCCTTAAAACACTAGTGCTTAGGAAATCTATTGGAGGCAGAAGCAGTCAAGGGTAGCTTAGGGTTAGGGTTAGGGTTAGGGTGAAGGTTAGGGTATGGCTTAGGGTACGGGTTCGGGGAGGGGTTCGGGTAGGGCGTAGGGTATGTGTTAGGGTTAGGGTTAGAGTTAGTGTTAGGGTTAGGGCTCGGTTTAGGGTACGGGTTAGGATTAGGGTACGCGTTAGTGTTAGGGTAGGTGTTAGGGTTAGGGTACGCGATAGGGTGAGGTTAGTTATTAAACCTATCCCACTCTCTAGATACCCCTTAGTACGTAAAGGAATATTATTTGGGGGTCCAGCCATGGAGAAGAGTTTAGACACTAGGAGAAGATAAGGAACACACCCATTATCAAGAAATCACATTAGGATTCTCTTTTTAACCTGTTCCTTAAAACACTAGTGCTTAGGAAATCTATTGGAGGCAGAAGCAGTCAACGGTAGCTTAGGGTTAGGGTTAGGGTTAGGGTGAGGGTTAGGGTATGGCTTAGGGTACGGGTTCGGGGAGGGGTTCGGGTAGGGCGTAGGGTATGGGTTAGGGTTAGGGTTAGGGTTAGTGTTAGGGTTAGGGCTCGGTTTAGGGTACGGGTTAGGATTAGGGTACGCGTTAGGGTTAGGGTAGGAGTTAGGCTTAGGGTACGCATTAGGGTGGGGGTAGTTATTAAACCTATCACACTCTCTAGATACCCCTAAGCACGTAAAGGACTATTATTTGGGGGTCCAGCCATGGAGAAGAGTTTAGACACGAGGAGAAAATAAGGAACACACCCATTATCAAGAAATCACAATGTGATTCTGTTTTTAAACTGTTCCTTAAAACACTAGTGCTTAGGAAATCTATGGGAGGCAGAAGCAGTCAAGGGTAGCTTAGGGTTAGGGTTAGGGTTAGGGTGAGGTTTAGGGTACGGCTTAGGGTACGGTTTCGGGGAGGGGTTCGGGTAGGGCGTAGGGTATGGGTTAGGGTTAGAGTTAGGGTTAGGGCTCGGTTTAGGGTACGGGTTAGGATTAGGGTACTCGTTAGGGTTAGCGTAGCGGTTAGGGTTAGGCTACGCGTTAGGGTGAGGGTAGTTATTAAACCTATCACATTCTCTAGATACCCCTTAGCACATAAAGGAATATTATTTGGGGGTCCAGCCATGGAGAAGAGTTTAGACACTAGGAGAAGATAAGGAACACACCCATTATCACGAAATCACATTAGGATTCTCTTTTTAACCTGTTCCTTAAAACACTAGTGCTTAGGAAATCTATTGGAGGCAGAAGCAGTCACGGGTAGCTTAGGGTTAGGGTTAGGGTTAGGGTGAGGGTTAGGGTACGGCTTAGGGTACGGGTTCGGGGAGGGGTTCGGGTAGGGCGTAGGGTATGGGTTAGGGTTAGGGTTAGGGCTAGTGTTAGGGTTAGGGCTCGGTTTAGGGTACGGGTTAGGATTAGTGTACGCGTTAGGGTTAGGGTAGGGGTTAGGGTTAGGGTACGCGTTAGGGTGAGGGTAGTTATTAAACCTATCCCACTCTCTAGATACCCCTTAGCACGTAAAGGAATATTATATGGGGGTCCAGCCATGGAGAAGAGTTTAGACACGACGAGAAGATAAGGAACACACCCATTATCAAGAAATCACATTAGGATTCTCTTTTTAACCTGTTCCTTAAAACACTAGTGCTTAGGAAATCTATTGGAGGCAGAAGCCGTCAAGGGTAGGTTAGGGTTAGGGTTAGGGTTCGGGTGAGGGTTAGGGTACGGTTTAGGGTACGGGTTCAGGGAGGGGTTCGGGTAGGGCGTAGGGTATATATTAGGGTTAGGGTTAGAGTTAGTGTTAGGGTTAGGGCTCGGTTTAGGTTACGGGTTAGGATTAGGGTACGCGCTAGGGTTAGGGTAGCGGTTAGGGTTAGGGTACGCGTTAGGGTGAGGGTAGTTATTAAACCTATCCCACTCTCTAGATACCCCTTAGCACGTATAGGAATATTATTTGGGGGTCCAGCCATGGAGAAGAGTTTAGACACGAGGAGAAGATAAGGAACACACCCATTATCAAGAAATCACATTAGGATTCTCTTTTTAACATGTTCCTTAAAACACTAGTGCTTAGGAAATCTATTGGAGGCAGAAGCAGTCAAGGGTAGCTTAGGGTTAGGGTTAGGGTTAGGGTGAGGGTTAGGGTACGGCTTAGGGTACGGGTTCGGGGAGGGGTTCGGGTAGGGCGTAGGGTATGGGTTAGGGTTAGGGTTAGGGCTCGGTTTAGGGTACAGGTTAGGATTAGGGTACGCGTTAGGGTTAGGGTAGGGGTTAGGATTAGTGTACGCGTTCGGGTGAGGGTAGTTATTAACCCTATCCCACTCTCTAGATACCCCTTAGCACGTACAGGAATATTATTGGGGGTCCAGCCATGGAGAAGAGTTTAGACACTAGGAGAAGATAAGGAACACTCCCATTATCACGAAATCACATTAGGATTCTCTTTTTAACCTGTTCCTTAAAACACTAGTGCTTAGGAAATCTATTGGAGGCAGAAGCCGTCAAGGGTAGCTTAGGGTTAGGGTTAGGGTTAGGGTGAGGGTTAGGGTACGGCTTAGGGTACGGGTTCGGAGAGGGGTTCGGGTAGGGCGTAGGGTATGGGTTAGGGTTAGGGTTAGGGCTAGTGTTAGGGTTAGGGCTCGGTTTAGGGTACGGGTTAGGATTAGGGTACGCGTTAGTGTTAGGGTAGGTGTTAGGGTTAGGGTACGCGATAGGGTGAGGTTAGTTATTAAACCTATCCCACTCTCTAGATACCCCTTAGTACGTAAAGGAATATTATTTGGGGGTCCAGCCATGGAGAAGAGTTTAGATACTAGGAGAAGATAAGGAACACACCCATTATCAAGAAATCACATTAGGATTCTCTTTTTAACCTGTTCCTTAAAACACTAGTGCTTAGGAAATCTATTGGAGGCAGAAGCAGTCAAGGGTAGCTTAGGGTTAGGGTTAGGGTGAGGGTTAGGGTATGTCTTAGGGTACGGGTTCGGGGAGGGGTTCGGGTAGGGCGTAGGGTATGGGTTAGGGTTAGGGTTAGGGTTAGTGTTAGGGTTAGGGCTCGGTTTAGGGTACGGGTTAGGATTAGGGTACGCGTTAGGGTTAGGATAGGGGTTAGGGTTAGGGTACGCGTTAGGGTGGGGGTAGTTATTAAACCTATCACACTCTCTAGATACCCCTTAGCACGTAAAGGAATATTATTTGGGGGTACAGTCATGGAGAAGAGTTTAGACACGAGGAGAAGATAAGGAACACACCCATTATCAAGAAATCACAATGTGATTCTCTTTTTAAACTGTTCCTTAAAACACTAGTGCTTAGGAAATCTATTGGAGGCAGAAGCAGTCAAGGGTAGCTTAGGGTTAGGGTTAGGGTTAGGGTGAGGGTTGGGGTACGGCTTAGGGTACGGGTTCGGGTAGGGCGTAGGGTATGGGTTAGGGTTAGGGTTAGGGCTAGTGTTAGGGTTAGGGCTCGGTTTAGGGTACGGTTTAGGATTAGGGTATGCGTTAGGGATAGGGTAGGGCTTAGGGTTAGGATACGCGTTAGGGTGAGGGAAATTATTAAACCTATCCCACTCTCTAGATACCCCTTAGCACGTAAAGGAATATTATTTGGGGGTCCAGCCATGGAGAAGAGTTTAGACACGAGAAGATAAGGAACACACCCATTATCAAGAAATCACAATATGAATCTCTTTTTAAACTGTTCCTTAAAACACTAGTGGTTAGGAAACCTATTGGAGGCAGAAGCAGTCAAGGGTAGCTTAGTGTTAGCATTAGGGTTAGGGTGAGGTTTAGGGTACGGCTTAGGGTACGGGTTCGGGGAGGGGTTCGGGTAGGGCGTAGGGTATGGGTTAGGGTTAGAGGTAGGGTTAGTGTTAGGGTTAGGGCTCGGTTTAGGGTACGGGTTAGGATTAGGGTACTCGTTAGGTTTAGCGTAGCGGTTAGGGTTAGGCTACGCGTTAGGGTGAGGGTAGTTATTAAACCTATCACACTCTCTAGATACCCCTTAGCACGTAAAGGAATATTATTTGGGGGTCCAGCCATGGAGAAGAGTTTAGACACTAGGAGAAGATAAGGAACACACCCATTATCACGAAATCACATTAGGATTCTCTTTTTAACCTGTTCCTTAAAACACTAGTGCTTAGGAAATCTATTGGAGGCAGAAGCAGTCAAGGGTAGCTTAGGGTTAGGGTTAGGGTTAGGGTTAGGGTGAGGGTTAGGGTACGGCTTAGGGTACGGGTTCGGGGAGGGGTACGGGTAGGGCGTAGGGTATGGGTTAGGGTTAGGGTTAGGGCTAGTGTTAGGGTTAGGGTTAGGGTTAGGGTTAGGGCTCGGTTTAGGGTACGGGTTAGGATTAGGGTACGCGCTAGGGTTAGGGTAGCGGTTAGGGTTAGGGTACGCGTTAGGGTGAGGGTAGTTATTAAACCTATCCCACTCTCTAGATACCCCTTAGCACGTATAGGAATATTATTTGGGGGTCCAGCCATGGAGAAGAGTTAAGACACTAGGAGAAGATAAGGAACACACCCATTATCACGGAATCACATTAGGATTCTCTTTTTAACCTGTTCCTTAAAACACTAGTGCTTAGGAAATCTATTGGAGCCAGAAGCAGTCAAGGGTAGCTTAGGGTTAGGGTTAGGGTTAGGGTGAGGGTTAGGGTAAGGCTTAGGGTACGGGTTCGGGGAGGGGTTCGTGTAGGGCGTAGGGTATGGGTTAGAGTTAGGGTTAGGGTTAGTGTTAGGGTTAGGGCTCGGTTTAGGGTACGGGTTAGGATTAGGGTATGCGTTAGGGTTAGGGTAGGGGTTAGGGTTAGGATACGCGTTAGGGTGAGGGTAGTTATTAAACCTATCCCACTCTCTAGATACCCCTTAGCACGTAAAGGAATATTATTTGGGGGTCCAGCCATGGAGAAGAGTTTAGACACGAGGAGAAGATAAGGAACACACCCATTATCAAGAAATCACATTAGGATTCTCTTTTTAACCTGTTCCTTAAAACACTAGTGCTTAGGAAATCTATTGGAGGCAGAAGCAGTCAAGGGTAGCTTAGGGTTAGGGTTAGGGTTAGGGTGACATTAGGGTACGGCTTAGGGTAAGGGTTCGGGGAGGGGTTCGGGTAGGGCGTGGGGTATGGTTTAGGGTTAGGGTTAGGGCTAGTGTTAGGGTTAGGGCTCGGTTTAGGGTACGGGTTAGGATTAGGGTATGCGTTAGGGTTAGGGTAGGGGTTAGGGTTAGGGTACGCGTTAGCGTGAGGGTAGTTATTAAACCTATCCCACTCTCTAGATACCCCTCAGCACGTAAAGGAATATTATTTGGGGGTCCAGCCATGGAGAAGAGTTTAGACACGAGGAGAAGATAAGGAAGACACCCATGATCACTTAATCACATTAGGATTCTCTTTTTAACCTGTTCCTTAAAACACTAGTGCTTAGGAAATCTATAGGAGGCAGAAGCCGTCAAGGGTAGCTTAGGGTTAGGGTGAGGGTTAGGGTACGGTTTAGGGTACGGGTTCAGGGAGGGGTTCGGGTAGGGCGTAGGGTATGGGTTAGGGTTAGGGTTAGAGTTAGTGTTAGGGTTAGGGCTCGGTATAGGGTACGGGTTAGGATTAGGGTACGCGCTAGGGTTAGGGTAGCGTTTAGGGTTAGGGTACGCTTTAGGGTGAGGGTAGTTAATAAACCTATCCCACTCTCTAGATACCCCTTAGCACGTATAGGAATATTATTTGGGGGTCCAGCCATGGAGAAGAGTTTAGACACTAGGAGAAGATAAGGAACACACCCATTATCACGGAATCACATTAGGATTCTCTTTATAACCTGTTCCTTAAAACACTGGTGCTTAGGAAATCTATTGGAGGCAGAAGCAGTCAAGGGTAGCTTAGGGTTAGGGTTAGGGTTAGGGTGAGGGCTACTGTATGGCTTAGGGTACGGGTTCGGGGAGGGGTTCAGGTAGGGCGTAGGGTATGGGTTAGGGTTAGGGTTAGGGTTAGTGTTAGGGTTAGGGCTCGGTTTAGGGTACGGGTTAGGATTAGGGAACGCGTTAGGGTTAGGGTAGGGGTTAGGGTTAGGGTACGTGTTAGGGTGAGGGTAGTTATTAAACCTATCACACTCTCTAGATACCCCTTAGCACGTAAAGGAATATTATTTGGGGGTCCAGCCATGGAGAAGAGTTTAGACACGAGCAGAAGATAAGGAACACACCCATTATCAAGAAATCACATTAGGATTCTCTTTTTAACCTGTTCCTTAAAACACTAGTGCTTAGGAAATCTATTGGAGGCAGAAGCAGTCAAGGGTAGCTTAGGGTTAGGGTTAGGGTTAGGGTGAGGGATAGGGTATGGCTTAGGGTACGGGTTCGGGGAGGGGTTCGGGTAGGGCATAGGGTATGGGTTAGGGTTAGGTTTAGGGTTAGTGTTAGGGTTAGGGCTCGGTTTAGGGTACGGGTTAGGATTAGGGTACGCGTTAGTGTTAGGGTAGGTGTTAGGGTTAGGGTACGCGATAGGGTGAGGTTAGTTATTAAACCTATCCCACTCTCTAGATACCCCTTAGCACGGAAAGGAATATTATTTGGGGGTCCAGCCATGGAGAAGAGTTTAGACACTAGGAGAAGATAAGGAACACACCCATTATCAAGAAATCACATTAGGATTCTCTTTTTAACCTGTTCCTTAAAACACTAGTGCTTAGGAAATCTATTGGAGGCAGAAGCAGTCAAGGGTAGCTTAGGGTTAGGGTTAGGGTTAGGGTGAGGGTTAGGGTACGGCTTACGATACGGGTTCGGGGAGGGGTTCGGGTAGGGCGTACGGTATGGGTTAGGGTTAGGGTTAGGGCTAGTGTTAGGGTTAGGGCTCGGTTTAGGGTACGGGTTAGGATTAGGGTATGCGTTAGGGTTAGGGTAGGGGTTAGGGTTAGGGTACGCGTTAGGGTGAGGGTAGTTATTAAACCTATCCCACTCTCTAGATACCCCTTAGCACGTAAAGGAATATTATTTGGGGGTCCAGCCATGGAGAAGAGTTTAGACACGAGGAGACGATAAGGAACACACCCATTATCAAGAAATCACATTAGGATTCTCTTTTTAACCTGTTCCTTAAATCACTAGTGCTTAGGAAATCTATTGGAGGCAGAAGCCGTCAAGGGTAGCTTAGGGTTAGTGTTAGGGTTAGGGTGAGGGTTAGGGTACGGTTTAGGGTACGGGTTCAGGGAGGGGTTCGGGTAGGGCGTAGGGTATGGGTTAGGGTTAGGGTTAGAGTTAGTGTTAGGGTTAGGGCTCGGTTTAGGGTACGGGTTAGGATTAGGGTACGCGCTAGGGTTAGGGTAGCGGTTAGGGTTAGGGTACGCGTTAGGGTGAGGGTAGTTAATAAACCTATCCCACTCTCTAGATACCCCTTAGCACGTATAGGAATATTATTTGGGGGTCCAGCCATGGAGAAGAGTTTAGACACTAGGAGAAGATAAGGAACACACCCATTATCACGGAATCACATTAGGATTCTCTTTTTAACCTGTTCCTTAAAACACTAGTGCTTAGGAAATCTATTGGAGGCAGAAGCAGTCAAGGGTAGCTTAGGGTTAGGTTTAGGGTTAGGGTGAGGGCTACTGTATGGCTTAGGGTACGGGTTCGGGGAGGGGTTCAGGTAGGGCGTAGGGTATGGGTTAGGGTTAGGGTTAGGGTTAGTGTTAGGGTTAGGGCTCGGTTTAGGGTACGGGTTAGGATTAGGGAACGCGTTAGGGTTAGGGTAGGGGTTAGGGTTAGGGTACGTGTTAGGGTGAGGCTAGTTATTAAACCTATCACACTCTCTAGATACCCCTTAGCACGTAAAGGAATATTATTTGGGGGTCCAGCCATGGAGAAGAGTTTAGACACGAGCAGAAGATAAGGAACACACCCATTATCAAGAAATCACATTAGGATTCTCTTTTTAACCTGTTCCTTAAAACACTAGTGCTTAGGAAATCTATTGGAGGCAGAAGCAGTCAAGGGTAGCTTAGGGTTAGGGTTAGGGTTAGGGTGAGGGATAGGGTATGGCTTAGGGTACGGGTTCGGGGAGGGGTTCGGGTAGGGCGTAGGGTATGGGTTAGGGTTAGGGTTACGGTTAGTGTTAGGGTTAGGGCTCGGTTTAGGGTACGGGTTAGGATTAGGGTACGCGTTAGTGTTAGGGTAGGTGTTAGGGTTAGGGTACGCGATAGGGTGAGGTTAGTTATTAAACCTATCCCACTCTCTAGATACCCCTTAGCACGGAAAGGAATATTATTTGGGGGTCCAGCCATGGAGAAGAGTTTAGACACTAGGAGAAGATAAGGAACACACCCATTATCAAGAAATCACATTAGGATTCTCTTTTTAACCTGTTCCTTAAAACACTAGTGCTTAGGAAATCTATTGGAGGCAGAAGCAGTCAAGGGTAGCTTAGGGTTAGGGTTAGGGTTAGGGTGAGGGTTAGGGTACGGCTTACGATACGGGTTCGGGGAGGGGTTCGGGTAGGGCGTACGGTATGGGTTAGGGTTAGGGTTAGGGCTAGTGTTAGGGTTAGGGCTCGGTTTAGGGTACGGGTTAGGATTAGGGTATGCGTTAGGGTTAGGGTAGGGGTTAGGGTTAGGGTACGCGTTAGGGTGAGGGTAGTTATTAAACCTATCCCACTCTCTAGATACCCCTTAGCACGTAAAGGAATATTATTTGGGGGTCCAGCCATGGAGAAGAGTTTAGACACGAGGAGAAGATAAGGAACACACCCATTATCAAGAAATCACATTAGGATTCTCTTTTTAACCTGTTCCTTAAATCACTAGTGCTTAGGAAATCTATTGGAGGCAGAAGCCGTCAAGGGTAGCTTAGGGTTAGTGTTAGGGTTAGGGTGAGGGTTAGGGTACGGTTTAGGGTACGGGTTCAGGGAGGGGTTCGGGTAGGGCGTAGGGTATGGGTTAGGGTTAGGGTTAGAGTTAGTGTTAGGGTTAGGGCTCGGTTTAGGGTATGGGTTAGGATTATGGTACGCGTTAGGGTTAGGGTAGGGGTTAGGGTTAGGGTACGCGTTAGGGTGAGGGTAGTTATTAAAACTATCCCAGTCTCTAGATACCCCTTAGCACGTAAAGGAATATTATTTGGGGGTCCAGCCATGGAGAAGAGTTTAGACACTAGGAGAAGATAAGGAACACACCCATTATCACGAAAACACATTAGGATTCTCTTTTTAACCTGTTCCTTAAAACACTAGTGCTTAGGAAATCTATTGGAGGCAGAAGCAGTCAAGGGTAGCTTAGGGTTAGGGTTAGGGTTAGGGTGAGGGCTAGGGTATGGCTTAGGGTACGGGTTCGGGGAGGGGTTCGGGTAGGGCGTAGGGTATGGGTTAGGGTTAGTGTTATGGTTAGGGCTCGGTTTAGGGTACGGGTTAGGATTAGGGTACGAGTTAGGGTTAGGGTAGGGGTTAGGGTTAGGGTACGTGTTAGGGTGAGGGTAGTTATTAAACCTATCACACTCTCTAGATACCCCTTAGCACATAAAGGAATATTATTTGGGGGTCCTGCCATGGAGAAGAGTTTAGACACGAGGAGAAGATAAGGAACACACCCTTTATCAAGAAATCACATTAGGATTCTCTTTTTAACATGTTCCTTAAAACACTAGTGCTTAGGAAATCTATTGGAGGCAGAAGCCGTCAAGGGTAGCTTAGGGTTAGGGTTAGGGTTAGGTTTAGGGTGAGGGTTAGGGTACGGCTTAGGGTATGGGTTCGGGGAGGGGTTCGGGTAGGGCGTAGGGTATGGGTTAGGGTTAGGGTTAGGGTTAGTGTTAGGGTTAGGGCTCGGTTTAGGGTACGGGTTAGGATTAGGGTACGCGTTAGTGTTAGTGTACGCGTTAGGGTGAGGGTAGTTATTAAACCTATCCCACTCTCTAGATACCCCTTAGCACGTACAGGAATATTATTGGGGGTCCAGCCATGGAGAAGAGTTTAGACACTAGGAGAAGATAAGGAACACACCCATTATCACGAAATCACATTAGGATTCTCTTTTTTACCTGTTCCTTAAAACACTAGTGCTTAGGAAATCTATTGGAGGCAGAAGCAGTCAAGGGTAGCTTAGGGTTAGGGTTAGGGTTAGGGTGAGGGTTAGGGTATGGCTTAGGGTACGGGTTCGGGGAGGGGTTCGGGTAGGGCGTAGGGTATGGGTTAGGGTTAGGGTTAGGGTTAGTGTTAGGGTTAGGGCTCGGTTTAGGGTACGTGTTAGGATTAGGGTACGCGTTAGTGTTAGGGTAGTGGTTAGGGTTAGGGTACGCTTTAGGGTGGGGGTAGTTATTAAACCTATCACACTCTCTAAATACCCCTTAGCACGTAAAGGAATATTATTTGGGGGTCCAGCCTTGCAGAAGAGTTTAGACACGAGGAGAATATAAGGAACACACCCATTATCAAGAAATCACATTAGGATTCTCTTTTTAACCTGTTCCTTAAAACACTAGTGCTTAGGAAATCTATTGGAGGCAGAAGCAGTCAAGGGTAGCTTAGGGTTAGGGTTAGGGTTAGGGTGAGGGTTAGGGTACGGCTTAGGGTACGGGTTCGGGGAGGGGTTCGGGTAGGGCGTAGGGTATGGGTTAGGGTTAGGGTTAGGGCTAGTGTTAGGGTTAGGGCTCGGTTTAGGGTACGGGTTAGGATTAGGGTATGCGTTAGGGTTAGGGTAGGGGTTAGGGTTAGGATACGCGTTAGGGTGAGGGTAGTTATTAAACCTATCCCACTGTCTAGATACCCCTTAGCACGTAAAGGAATATTATTTGGGGGTCCAGCCATGGAGAAGAGTTTAGATACGAGGAGAAGATAAGGAACACACCCATTATCAAGAAATCACATTAGGATTCTCTTTTTAACCTGTTCCTTAAATCACTAGTGCTTAGGAAATCTATTGGAGGCAGAAGCAGTCAAGGGTAGCTTAGGGTTAGGGTCAGGGTTAGGGTGAGGGTTAGGGTACGGCTTAGGGTACGGGTTCGGGGAGGGGTTCAGGTAGGGCGTAGGGTATGGGTTAGAGTTAGGGTTAGGGTTAGTGTTAGGGTTAGGGCTCGGTTTAGTGTACGGGTTAGGATTAGGGTACGCGTTACTGTTAGGGTAGGGGTTAGGGTTAGGGTACGCTTTAGGGTGAGGGTAGTTATTAAACCTATCCCACTCTCTAGATACCCCTTAGCACGTAAAGGAATATTATTTGGGCGTCCAGCCATGGAGAAGGGTTTAGACACTAGGAGAAGATAAGGAACACACCCATTATCAAGAAATCACAATATGATTCTCTTTTTAAACTGTTCCTTAAAACACTAGTGGTTAGGAAATCTATTGGAGGCAGAAGCCGTCAAGGGTAGCTTAGGGTTAGGGTTAGGGTTAGGGTGAGGGTTAGGGTACGGCTAAGGGTACGGGTTCGGGGAGGGGTTCGGGTAGGGCGTAGGGTATGGGTTAGGGTTAGAGTTAGGGTTAGTGTTAGGGTTAGGGCTCGGTTTAGGGTACGGGTTAGGATTAGGGTACTCGTTAGGTTTAGGGTAGCGGTTAGGGTTAGTGTACGCGTTAGGGTGAGGGTAGTTATTAAACCTATCACACTCTCTAGATACCCCTTAGCACGTAAAGGAATATTATTTGGGGGTCCAGCCATGGAGAAGAGTTTAGACACTAGGAGAAGATAAGGAACACACCCATTATCACGAAATCACATTAGGATTCTCTTTTTAACCTGTTCCTTAAAACACTAGTGCTTAGGAAATCTATTGGAGGCAGAAGCAGTCAAGGGTAGCTTAGGGTTAGGGTGAGGGTTAGGGTGAGGGTTAGGGTACGGCTTAGGGTACGGGTTTGGGGAGGGGTTCGGGTAGGGCGTAGGGTATGGGTTAGGGTTAGGGTTAGGGCTAGTGTTAGGGTTAGGGCTCGGTTTAGGGTACGGGTTAGGATTAGGGTACGCGTTAGGGTTAGGGTAGGGGTTAGGGTTAGGGTACGCGTTAGGGTGAGGGTAGTTATTAAACCTATCCCACTCTCTAGATACCCCTTAGCACGTAAAGGAATATTATTTGGGGGTCCAGCCATGGAGAAGAGTTTAGACACGAGGAGAAGATAAGGAACACACCCATTATCAAGAAATCACATTACGATTCTCTTTTTAACCTGTTCCTTAAAACACTAGTGCTTAGGAAATCTATTGGAGGCAGAAGCAGTCAAGGGTAGCTTAGGGTTAGGGTTAGGGTTAGGGTGAGGGTTAGGGTACGGCTTAGGGTACGGGTTCGGGGAGGGGTTCGGGTAGGGCCTAGGGTATGGGTTAGGGTTAGGGTTAGGGCTAGTGTTAGGGTTAGGGCTCGGTTTAGGGTACGGGTTAGGATTAGGGTACGCGTTAGGGTTAGGGTAGGGGTTAGGGTTAGGGTACGCATTAGGGTGAGGGTAGTTATTAAACCTATCCCACTATCTAGATACCCCTTAGGACGTAAAGGAATATTATTTGGGGGTCCAGCCATGGAGAAGAGTTTAGACACGAGGAGAAGATAAGGAACACACCCATTATCAAGAAATCACATTAGGATTCTCTTTTTAACCTGTTCCTTAAAACACTAGTGCTTAGGAAATCTATTGGAGGCAGAAGCAGTCAAGGGTAGCTTAGGGTTAGGGTTAGGGTTAGGGTGAGGGTTAGGGTACGGCTTAGGGTACGGGTTCGGGGAGGGGTTCGGGTAGGGCGTAGGGTATGGTTTAGGGTTAGGGTTAGGGTTAGTGTTAGGTTAGGGCTCGGTTTAGGGTACGGGTTAGGATTAGGGTACGCGTTAGTGTTAGGGTAGTGGTTAGGGTTAGGGTACGCTTTAGGGTGAGGGTAGTTATTAAACCTATCCCACTCTCTAGATACTCCTTAGCACGTAAAGGAATATTATTTGGGGGTCCAGCCATGGAGAAGAGTTTAGATACGAGGAGAAGATAAGGAACACACCCATTATCAAGAAATCACATTAGGATTCTCTTTTTAACCTGTTCCTTAAATCACTAGTGCTTAGGAAATCTATTGGAGGCAGAAGCCGTCAAGGGTAGCTTAGGGTTAGGGTTAGGGTTAGGGTGAGGGTTAGGGTACGGCGTAGGGTACGGGTTCGGGGAGGGGTTCAGGTAGGGCGTAGGGTATGGGTTAGAGTTAGGGTTAGGGTTAGTGTTAGGGTTAGGGCTCGGTTTAGGGTACGGGTTAGGATTAGGGTACGCGTTAGTGTTAGGGTAGGGGTTAGGGTTAGGGTACGCTTTAGGGTGAGGGTAGTTATTAAACCTATCCCACTCTCTAGATACCCCTTAGCACGTAAAGGAATATTATTTGGGCGTCCAGCCATGGAAAAGGGTTTAGACACTAGGAGAAGATAAGGAACACACCCATTATCAAGAAATCACAATATGATTCTCTTTTTAAACTGTTCCTTAAAACACTAGTGGTTAGGAAATCTATTGGAGGCAGAAGCCGTCAAGGGTAGCTTAGGGTTAGGGTTAGGGTTAGGGTGAGGGTTAGGGTACGGCTTAGGGTACGGGTTCGGGGAGGGGTTCGGGTAGGGCGTACGGTATGGGTTAGGGTTAGGGTTAGGGCTAGTGTTAGGGTTAGGGCTCGGTTTAGGGTACGGGTTAGGATTAGGGTATGCGTTAGGGTTAGGGTAGGGGTTAGGGTTAGGGTACGCGTTAGGGTGAGGGTAGTTATTAAACCTATCCCACTCTCTAGATACCCCTTAGCACGTAAAGGAATATTATTTGGGGGTCCAGCCATGGAGAAGAGTTTAGACACGAGGAGAAGATAAGGAACACACCCATTATCAAGAAATCACATTAGGATTCTCTTTTTAACCTGTTCCTTAAATCACTAGTGCTTAGGAAATCTATTGGAGGCAGAAGCCGTCAAGGGTAGCTTAGGGTTAGTGTTAGGGTTAGGGTGAGGGTTAGGGTACGGTTTAGGGTACGGGTTCAGGGAGGGGTTCGGGTAGGGCGTAGGGTATGGGTTAGGGTTAGGGTTAGAGTTAGTGTTAGGGTTAGGGCTCGGTTTAGGGTATGGGTTAGGATTATGGTACGCGTTAGGGTTAGGGTAGGGGTTAGGGTTAGGGTACGCGTTAGGGTGAGGGTAGTTATTAAAACTATCCCAGTCTCTAGATACCCCTTAGCACGTAAAGGAATATTATTTGGGGGTCCAGCCATGGAGAAGAGTTTAGACACTAGGAGAAGATAAGGAACACACCCATTATCACGAAAACACATTAGGATTCTCTTTTTAACCTGTTCCTTAAAACACTAGTGCTTAGGAAATCTATTGGAGGCAGAAGCAGTCAAGGGTAGCTTAGGGTTAGGGTTAGGGTTAGGGTGAGGGCTAGGGTATGGCTTAGGGTACGGGTTCGGGGAGGGGTTCGGGTAGGGCGTAGGGTATGGGTTAGGGTTAGTGTTATGGTTAGGGCTCGGTTTAGGGTACGGGTTAGGATTAGGGTACGAGTTAGGGTTAGGGTAGGGGTTAGGGTTAGGGTACGTGTTAGGGTGAGGGTAGTTATTAAACCTATCACACTCTCTAGATACCCCTTAGCACATAAAGGAATATTATTTGGGGGTCCAGCCATGGAGAAGAGTTTAGACACGAGGAGAAGATAAGGAACACACCCTTTATCAAGAAATCACATTAGGATTCTCTTTTTAACATGTTCCTTAAAACACTAGTGCTTAGGAAATCTATTGGAGGCAGAAGCCGTCAAGGGTAGCTTAGGGTTAGGGTTAGGGTTAGGTTTAGGGTGAGGGTTAGGGTACGGCTTAGGGTATGGGTTCGGGGAGGGGTTCGGGTAGGGCGTAGGGTATGGGTTAGGGTTAGGGTTAGGGTTAGTGTTAGGGTTAGGGCTCGGTTTAGGGTACGGGTTAGGATTAGGGTACGCGTTAGTGTTAGTGTACGCGTTAGGGTGAGGGTAGTTATTAAACCTATCCCACTCTCTAGATACCCCTTAGCACGTACAGGAATATTATTGGGGGTCCAGCCATGGAGAAGAGTTTAGACACTAGGAGAAGATAAGGAACACACCCATTATCACGAAATCACATTAGGATTCTCTTTTTAACCTGTTCCTTAAAACACTAGTGCTTAGGAAATCTATTGGAGGCAGAAGCAGTCAAGGGTAGCTTAGGGTTAGGGTTAGGGTTAGGGTGAGGGTTAGGGTATGGCTTAGGGTACGGGTTCGGGGAGGGGTTCGGGTAGGGCGTAGGGTATGTGTTAGGGTTAGGGTTAGGGTTAGTGTTAGGGTTAGGGCTCGGTTTAGGGTACGGGTTAGGATTAGGGTACGCGTTAGTGTTAGGGTAGTGGTTAGGGTTAGGGTACGCTTTAGGGTGGGGGTAGTTATTAAACCTATCACACTCTCTAAATACCCCTTAGCACGTAAAGGAATATTATTTGGGGGTCCAGCCTTGCAGAAGAGTTTAGACACGAGGAGAATATAAGGAACACACCCATTATCAAGAAATCACATTAGGATTCTCTTTTTAACCTGTTCCTTAAAACACTAGTGCTTAGGAAATCTATTGGAGGCAGAAGCAGTCAAGGGTAGCTTAGGGTTAGGGTTAGGGTTAGGGTGAGGGTTAGGGTACGGCTTAGGGTACGGGTTCGGGAGGGGTTCGGGTAGGGCGTAGGGTATGGGTTAGGGTTAGGGTTAGGGCTAGTGTTAGGGTTAGGGCTCGGTTTAGGGTACGGGTTAGGATTAGGGTATGCGTTAGGGTTAGGGTAGGGGTTAGGGTTAGGATACGCGTTAGGGTGAGGGTAGTTATTAAACCTATCCCACTGTCTAGATACCCCTTAGCACGTAAAGGAATATTATTTGGGGGTCCAGCCATGGAGAAGAGTTTAGATACGAGGAGAAGATAAGGAACACACCCATTATCAAGAAATCACATTAGGATTCTCTTTTTAACCTGTTCCTTAAATCACTAGTGCTTAGGAAATCTATTGGAGGCAGAAGCAGTCAAGGGTAGCTTAGGGTTAGGGTCAGGGTTAGGGTGAGGGTTAGGGTACGGCTTAGGGTACGGGTTCGGGGAGGGGTTCAGGTAGGGCGTAGGGTATGGGTTAGAGTTAGGGTTAGGGTTAGTGTTAGGGTTAGGGCTCGGTTTAGTGTACGGGTTAGGATTAGGGTACGCGTTACTGTTAGGGTAGGGGTTAGGGTTAGGGTACGCTTTAGGGTGAGGGTAGTTATTAAACCTATCCCAATCTCTAGATACCCCTTAGCACGTAAAGGAATATTATTTGGGGGTCCAGCCATGGAGAAGAGTTTAGACACGAGGAGAAGATAAGGAACACACCCATTATCAAGAAATCACATTAGGATTCTCTTTTTAACCTGTTCCTTAAAACACTAGTGCTTAGGAAATCTATTGGAGGCAGAAGCAGTCAAGGGTAGCTTAGGGTTAGGGTTAGGGTTAGGGTGAGGGTTAGGGTACGGCTTAGGGTACGGGTTCGGGGAGGGGTTCGGGTAGGGCGTAGGGTATGGTTTAGGGTTAGGGTTAGGGTTAGTGTTAGGTTAGGGCTCGGTTTAGGGTACGGGTTAGGATTAGGGTACGCGTTAGTGTTAGGGTAGTGGTTAGGGTTAGGGTACGCTTTAGGGTGAGGGTAGTTATTAAACCTATCCCACTCTCTAGATACTCCTTAGCACGTAAAGGAATATTATTTGGGGGTCCAGCCATGGAGAAGAGTTTAGATACGAGGAGAAGATAAGGAACACACCCATTATCAAGAAATCACATTAGGATTCTCTTTTTAACCTGTTCCTTAAATCACTAGTGCTTAGGAAATCTATTGGAGGCAGAAGCCGTCAAGGGTAGCTTAGGGTTAGGGTTAGGGTTAGGGTGAGGGTTAGGGTACGGCGTAGGGTACGGGTTCGGGGAGGGGTTCAGGTAGGGCGTAGGGTATGGGTTAGAGTTAGGGTTAGGGTTAGTGTTAGGGTTAGGGCTCGGTTTAGGGTACGGGTTAGGATTAGGGTACGCGTTAGTGTTAGGGTAGGGGTTAGGGTTAGGGTACGCTTTAGGGTGAGGGTAGTTATTAAACCTATCCCACTCTCTAGATACCCCTTAGCACGTAAAGGAATATTATTTGGGCGTCCAGCCATGGAAAAGGGTTTAGACACTAGGAGAAGATAAGGAACACACCCATTATCAAGAAATCACAATATGATTCTCTTTTTAAACTGTTCCTTAAAACACTAGTGGTTAGGAAATCTATTGGAGGCAGAAGCCGTCAAGGGTAGCTTAGGGTTAGGGTTAGGGTTAGGGTGAGGGTTAGGGTACGGCTTAGGGTACGGGTTCGGGGAGGGTTTCGGGTAGGGCGTAGGGTATGGGTTAGGGTTAGAGTTAGGGTTAGTGTTAGGGTTAGGGCTCGGTTTAGGGTACGGGTTAGGATTAGGGTACTCGTTAGGTTTAGGGTAGCGGTTAGGGTTAGTGTACACGTTAGGGTGAGGGTAGTTATTAAACCTATCACACTCTCTAGATACCCCTTAGCACGTAAAGGAATATTATTTGGGGGTCCAGCCATGGAGAAGAGTTTAGACACTAGGAGAATATAAGGAACACACCCATTATCACGAAATCACATTAGGATTCTCTTTTTAACCTGTTCCTTAAAACACTAGTGCTTAGGAAATCTATTGGAGGCAGAAGCAGTCAAGGGTAGCTTAGGGTTAGGGTGAGGGTTAGGGTGAGGGTTAGGGTACGGCTTAGGGTACGGGTTCGGGGAGGGGTTCGGGTAGGGCGTAGGGTATGGGTTAGGGTTAGGGTTAGGGCTAGTGTTAGGGTTAGGGCTCGGTTTAGGGTACGGGTTAGGATTAGGGTACGCGTTAGGGTTAGGGTAGGGGTTAGGGTTAGGGTACGCGTTAGGGTGAGGGTAGTTATTAAACCTATCCCACTCTCTAGATACCCCTTAGCACGTAAAGGAATATTATTTGGGGGTCCAGCCATGGAGAAGAGTTTAGACACGAGGAGAAGATAAGGAACACACCCATTATCAAGAAATCACATTACGATTCTCTTTTTAACCTGTTCCTTAAAACACTAGTGCTTAGGAAATCTATTGGAGGCAGAAGCAGTCAAGGGTAGCTTAGGGTTAGGGTTAGGGTTAGGGTGAGGGCTAGGGTATGGCTTTGGGTACGGGTTCGGGGAGGGGTTCGGTAGGGCATAGGGTATGGGTTAGGGTTAGGGTTAGGGTTAGTGTTAGGGTTAGGGCTCGGTTTAGGGTACGGGTTAGGATTAGGGAACGCGTTAGGGTTAGGGTAGGGGTTAGGGTTAGGGTACGTGTTAGGGTGAGGGTAGTTATTAAACCTATCCCACTCTCTAGATACCCCTTAGCACATAAAGGAATATTATTTGGGGGTCCAGCCATGGAGAAGAGTTTAGACACGAGGAGAAGATAAGGAACACACCCATTATCAAGAAATCACATTAGGATTCTCTTTTTAACATGTTCCTTAAAACCCTAGTGCTTAGGAAATCTATTGGAGGCAGAAGCCGTCAAGGGTAGCTTAGGTTTAGGGTTAGGGTTAGGGTGAGGGTTAGGGTACGGCTTAGGGTACGGGTTCAGGGAGGGGTTCGGGTAGGGCGTAGGGTATGGGTTAGGGTTAGGGTTAGGGTTAGTGTTAGGGTTAGGGCTCGGTTTAGGGTACAGGTTAGGATTAGGGTACGCGTTAGGGTTAGGGTAGGGGTTAGGGTTAGTGTACGCGTTAGGGTGAGGGTAGTTATTAAACCTATCCCACTCTCTAGATACCCCTTAGCACGTAAAGGAATATTATTTGGGGGTCCAGCCATGGAGCAGAGTTTAGACACTAGGAGAAGATAAGGAACACACCCATTATCAAGAAATCACATTAGGATTCTCTTTTTAACCTGTTCCTTAAAACACTAGTGCTTAGGAAATCTATTGGAGGCAGAAGCAGTCAAGGGTAGCTTAGGGTTAGGGTTAGGGTTAGGGTGAGGGTTAGGGTATGGCTTAGGGTACGGGTTCGGGGAGGGGTTCGGGTAGGGCGTAGGGTATGGGTTAGGGTTAGGGGTAGGGTTAGTGTTAGGGTTAGGGCTCGGTTTAGGGTACGGGTTAGAATTAGGGTACGCGTTAGGGTTAGGATAGGTGTTAGGGTTAGGGTACGCATTAGGGTGGGGGTAGTTATTAAACCTATCACACTCTCTAGATACCCCTTAGCACGTAAAGGACTATTATTTGGGGGTCGAGGAATGGAGAAGAGTTTAGACACGAGGAGAAGATAAGGAACACACCCATTATCAAGAAATCACATTAGGATTCTCTTTTTAACCTGTTCCTTAAAACACTAGTGCTTAGGAAATCTATTGGAGGCAGAAGCAGTCAAGGGTAGCTTAGGGTTAGGGTTAGGGTTAGGGTGAGGGTTAGGGTACGGCTTAGGGTACGGGTTCGGGGAGGGGTTCGGGTAGGGCGTAGGGTATGGGTTAGGGTTAGGGTTAGGGCTAGTGTTAGGGTTAGGGCTCGGTTTAGGGTACGGGTTAGGATTAGGGTACGCGTTAGGGTTAGGGTAGGGGTTAGGGTTAGTGTACGCATTAGGGTGAGGGTAGTTATTAAACCTATCCCACTATCTAGATACCCCTTAGGACGTAAAGGAATATTATTTGGGGGTCCAGCCATGGAGAAGAGTTTAGACACGAGGAGAAGATAAGGAACACACCCATTATCAAGAAATCACATTAGGATTCTCTTTTTAAACTGTTCCTTAAAACACTAGTGCTTAGGAAATCTATTGGAGGCAGAAGCAGTCAAGGGTAGCTTAGGGTTAGGGTTAATGTTAGGGTGAGGGTTAGGGTACGGCTTAGGGTACGGGTTCGGGGAGGGGTTCGGGTAGGGCGTAGGGTATGGTTTAGGGTTAGGGTTAGGGTTAGTGTTAGGTTAGGGCTCGGTTTAGGGTACGGGTTAGGATTAGGGTACGCGTTAGTGTTAGGGTAGTGGTTAGGGTTAGGGTACGCTTTAGGGTGAGGGTAGTTATTAAACCTATCCCACTCTCTAGATACGCCTTAGCACGTAAAGGAATATTATTTTGGGGTCCAGCCATGGAGAAGAGTTTAGACACTAGGAGAAGATAAGGAACACACCCATTATCAAGAAATCACAATATGATTCTCTTTTTAAACTGTTCCTTAAAACACTAGTGCTTAGGAAATCTATTGGAGGCAGAAGCCGTCAAGGGTAGCTTAGGGTTAGGATTAGGGTTAGGGTGAGGGTTAGGGTACGGCTTAGGGTATGGGTTCGGGGAGGGGTTCGGGTAGGGCGTAGGCTATGGGTTAGGGTTAGGGTTAGGGTTAGTGTTAGGGTTAGGGCTCGGTTTAGGGTACGGGTTAGGATTAGGGTACGCGTTAGGGTTAGGGTAGGGGTTAGGGTTAGGGTATGTGATAGGGTGAGGTTAGTTTTTAAACCTATCCCACTCTCTAGATACCCCTTAGCACGTACAGGAATATTATTGGGGGTCCAGCCATGGAGAAGAGTTTAGACACTAGGAGAAGATAAGGAACACACCCATTATCACGAAATCACATTAGGATTCTCTTTTTAACCTGTTCCTTAAAACACTAGTGCTTAGGAAATCTATTGGAGGCAGAAGCAGTCAAGGGTAGCTTAGGGTTAGGGTTAGGGTTAGGGTGAGGGTTAGGGTACGGCTTAGGGTACGGTTTCGGGGAGGGGTTTGGGTAGGGCGTAGGGTATGTGTTAGGGTTAGGGTTACGGCTAGGATTAGGGTTAGGGCTCGGTTTAGGGTACGGGTTAGGATTAGGGTACGCGTTAGGGTTAGGGTAGGGTTAGGGTTAGGGTACGCGTTAGGGTGACGGTAGTTATTAAACCTGTCCCACTCTCTAGATACCCCTTAGCACGTAAAGGAATATTATTTGGGGATCCAGCCATGGAGAAGAGTTTAGACACGAGGAGAAGATAAGGAACACACCCATTATCAAGAAATCACATTAGGATTCTATTTTTAACCTGTTCCTTTAAACACTAGTGCTTAGGAAATCTATTGGAGGCAGAAGCAGTCAAGGGTAGCTTAGGGTTAGGGTTAGGGTTAGGGTGAGGGTTAGGGTACGGCTTAGGGTACGGGTTCGGGGAGGGGTTCGGGTAGGGCGTAGGGTATGGGTTAGGGTTAGGGTTAGGGTTACTGTTAGGGTTAGGGCTCGGTTTAGGGTACGGGTTAGGATTAGGGTACGCGTTAGGGTTAGTGTACGCGTTAGGGTGAGGGTAGTTATTAAACCTATCCCACTCTCTAGATACCCCTTAGCACGTACAGGAATATTATTGGGGGTCCAGCCATGGAGAAGAGTTTAGACACTAGGAGAAGATAAGGGACACACCCATTATCACGAAATCACATTAGGATTCTCTTTTTAACCTGTTCCTTAAAACACTAGTGCTTAGGAAATCTATTGGAGGCAGAAGCAGTCAAGGGTAGCTTAGGGTTAGGGTTAGGGTTAGGGTGAGGGTTAGGGTATGGCTTAGGGTACGGGTTCAGGGAGGGGTTCGGGTAGGGCGTAGGGTATGGGTTAGGGTTAGGGTTAGAGTTAGTGTTAGGGGTAGGGCTTGGTTTAGGGTACGGGTTAGGATTAGGGTACGCGTTAGTGTTAGGGTAGTGGTTAGGGTTAGGGTACGCTTTAGGGTGAGGGTAGTTATTAAACCTATCCCACTCTCTAGATACCCCTTAGCACGTAAAGGAATATTATTTGGGGGTCCAGCCATGGAGAAGAGTTTAGACACTAGGAGAAGATAAGGAACACACCCATTATCAAGAAATCACAATATGATTCTCTTTTTAAACTGTTCCTTAAAAGACTAGTGCTTAGGAAATCTATTGGAGGCAGAAGCCGTCAAGGGTAGCTTAGGGTAAGGGTTAGGGTTAGGGTGAGGGTTAGGGTACGGCTTAGGGTACGGGTTCGGGGAGGGGTTCGGGTAGGGCGTAGGCTATGGGTTAGGGTTAGGGTTAGGGTTAGTGTTAGGGTTAGGGCTCGGTTTAGGGTACGGGTTAGGATTAGGTTACGCGTTACTGTTAGGGTAGTGGTTAGGGTTAGGGTACGCTTTAGGGTGAGGGTAGTTATTAAACCTATCCCACTCTCTAGATACCCCTTAGCACGTAAAGGAATATTATTTGGGGGTCCAGCCATGGGGAAGAGTTTAGACAATAGGAGAAGATAAGGAACACACCCATTATCAAGAAATCACAATATGATTCTCTTTTTAAACTGTTCCTTAAAACACTAGTGCTTAGGAAATTTATTGGAGGCAGAAGCAATCAAGGGTAGCTTAGGGTTAGGGTTAGGGTTAGGGTGAGGGTTAGGGTATGGCTTAGGGTACGGGTTCGGGGAGGGGTTCGGGTAGGGCGTAGGGTATGGGTTAGGGTTAGGGTTAGGGTTAGTGTTAGGGTTAGGGCTCGGTTTAGGGTACGGGTTAGGATTAGGGTACGCGTTAGGGTTAGGTTAGGGGTTAGGGTTAGGGTATGCGATAGGGTGAGGTTAGTTATTAAACCTATCCCACTCTCTAGATACCCCTTAGCACGTAAAGGAATATTATTTGGGGGTCCAGCCATGGAGAAGAGTTTAGACACGAGGAGAAGATAAGGAACACACCCATTATCAAGAAATCACATTAGGATTCTATTTTTAACCTGTTCCTTAAATCACTAGTGCTTAGGAAATCTATTGGAGGCAGAAGCCGTCAAGGGTAGCTTAGGGTTAGGGTTAGGGTTAGGGTGAGGGTTAGGGTACGGCTTAGGGTACGGGTTCGGGGAGGGGTTCAGGTAGGGCGTAGGGTATGGGTTAGAGTTAGGGTTAGAGTTAGTGTTAGGGTTAAGGCTCGGTTTAGGGTACGGGTTAGGATTAGGGTACGCGTTAGTGTTAGGGTAGGGGTTAGGGTTAGGGTACGCTTTAGGGTGAGGGTAGTTATTAAACCTATCCCACTCTCTAGATACCCCTTAGCACGTAAAGGAATATTATTTGGGCGTCCAGCCATGGAGAAGGGTTTAGACACTAGGAGAAGATAAGGAACACACCCATTATCAAGAAATCACAATATGATTCTCTTTTTAAACTGTTCCTTAAAACACTAGTGGTTAGGAAATCTATTGGAGGCAGAAGCCGTCAAGGGTAGCTTAGGGTTAGGGTTAGGGTTAGGGAGAGGGTTAGGGTACGGCTTAGGGTACGGGTTCGGGGAGGGGTTCGGGTAGGGCGTAGGGTATGGGTTAGGGTTAGAGTTAGGGTTAGTGTTAGGGTTAGGGCTCGGTTTAGGGTACGGGTTAGGATTAGGGTACTCGTTAGGTTTAGGGTAGCGGTTAGGGTTAGTGTACGCGTTAGGGTGAGGGTAGTTATTAAACCTATCACACTCTCTAGATAACCCTTAGCACGTAAAGGAATATTATTTGGGGGTCCAGCCATGGAGAAGAGTTTAGACACTAGGAGAAGATAAGGAACACACCCATTATCACGAAATCACATTAGGATTCTCTTTTTAACCTGTTCCTTAAAACACTAGTGCTTAGGAAATCTATTGGAGGCAGAAGCAGTCAAGGGTAGCTTAGGGTTAGGGTGAGGGTTAGGGTGAGGGTTAGGGTACGGCTTAGGGTACGGGTTCGGGGAGGGGTTCGGGTAGGGCGTAGGGTATGGGTTAGGGTTAGGGTTAGGGCTAGTGTTAGGGTTAGGGCTCGGTTTAGGGTACGGGTTAGGATTAGGGTACGCGTTAGGGTTAGGGTAGGGGTTAGGGTTAGGGTACGCGTTAGGGTGAGGGTAGTTATTAAACCTATCCCACTCTCTAGATACCCCTTAGCACGTAAAGGAATATTATTTGGGGGTCCAGCCATGGAGAAGAGTTTAGACACGAGGAGAAGATAAGGAACACACCCATTATCAAGAAATCACATTACGATTCTCTTTTTAACCTGTTCCTTAAAACACTAGTGCTTAGGAAATCTATTGGAGGCAGAAGCAGTCAAGGGTAGCTTAGGGTTAGGGTTAGGGTTAGGGTGAGGGCTAGGGTATGGCTTAGGGTACGGGTTCGGGGAGGGGTTCGGTAGGGCATAGGGTATGGGTTAGGGTTAGGGTTAGGGTTAGTGTTAGGGTTAGGGCTCGGTTTAGGGTACGGGTTAGGATTAGGGAACGCGTTAGGGTTAGGGTAGGGGTTAGGGTTAGGGTTCGTGTTAGGGTGAGGGTAGTTATTAAACCTATCACACTCTCTAGATACCCCTTAGCACATAAAGGAATATTATTTGGGGGTCCAGCCATGGAGAAGAGTTTAGACACGAGGAGAAGATAAGGAACACACCCATTATCAAGAAATCACATTAGGATTCTCTTTTTAACATGTTCCTTAAAACACTAGTGCTTAGGAAATCTATTGGAGGCAGAAGCCGTCAAGGGTAGCTTAGGTTTAGGGTTAGGGTTAGGGTGAGGGTTAGGGTACGGCTTAGGGTACGGGTTCGGGGAGGGGTTCGGGTAGGGCGTAGGGTATGGGTTAGGGTTAGGGTTAGGGTTAGTGTTAGGGTTAGGGCTCGGTTTAGGGTACAGGTTAGGATTAGGGTACGCGTTAGGGTTAGGGTAGGGGTTAGGGTTAGTGTACGCGTTAGGGTGAGGGTAGTTATTAAACCTATCCCACTCTCTAGATACCCCTTAGCACGTAAAGGAATATTATTTGGGGGTCCAGCCATGGAGCAGAGTTTAGACACTAGGAGAAGATAAGGAACACACCCATTATCAAGAAATCACATTAGGATTCTCTTTTTAACCTGTTCCTTAAAACACTAGTGCTTAGGAAATCTATTGGAGGCAGAAGCAGTCAAGGGTAGCTTAGGGTTAGGGTTAGGGTTAGGGTGAGGGTTAGGGTATGGCTTAGGGTACGGGTTCGGGGAGGGGTTCGGGTAGGGCGTAGGGTATGGGTTAGGGTTAGGGGTAGGGTTAGTGTTAGGGTTAGGGCTCGGTTTAGGGTACGGGTTAGGATTAGGGTACGCGTTAGGGTTAGGATAGGTGTTAGGGTTAGGGTACGCATTAGGGTGGGGGTAGTTATTAAACCTATCACACTCTCTAGATACCCCTTAGCACGTAAAGGACTATTATTTGGGGGTCCAGGAATGGAGAAGAGTTTAGACACGAGGAGAAGATAAGGAACACACCCATTATCAAGAAATCACATTAGGATTCTCTTTTTAACCTGTTCCTTAAAACACTAGTGCTTAGGAAATCTATTGGAGGCAGAAGCAGTCAAGGGTAGCTTAGGGTTAGGGTTAGGGTTAGGGTGAGGGTTAGGGTACGGCTTAGGGTACGGGTTCGGGGAGGGGTTCGGGTAGGGCGTAGGGTATGGGTTAGGGTTAGGGTTAGGGCTAGTGTTAGGGTTAGGGCTCGGTTTGGGGTACGGGTTAGGATTAGGGTACGCGTTAGGGTTAGGGTAGGGGTTAGGGTTAGGGTACGCATTAGGGTGAGGGTAGTTATTAAACCTATCCCACTATCTAGATACCCCTTAGGACGTAAAGGAATATTATTTGGGGGTCCAGCCATGGAGAAGAGTTTAGACACGAGGAGAAGATAAGGAACACACCCATTATCAAGAAATCACATTAGGATTCTCTTTTTAAACTGTTCCTTAAAACACTAGTGCTTAGGAAATCTATTGGAGGCAGAAGCAGTCAAGGGTAGCTTAGGGTTAGGGTTAGGGTTAGGGTGAGGGTTAGGGTACGGCTTAGGGTACGGGTTCGGGGAGGGGTTCGGGTAGGGCGTAGGGTATGGTTTAGGGTTAGGGTTAGGGTTAGAGTTAGGTTAGGGCTCGGTTTAGGGTACGGGTTAGGATTAGGGTACGCGTTAGTGTTAGGGTAGTGGTTAGGGTTAGGGTACGCTTTAGGGTGAGGGTAGTTATTAAACCTATCCCACTCTCTAGATACGCCTTAGCACGTAAAGGAATATTATTTGGGGGTCCAGCCATGGAGAAGAGTTTAGACAGTAGGAGAAGATAAGGAACACACCCATTATCAAGAAATCACAATATGATTCTCTTTTTAAACTGTTCCTTAAAACACTAGTGCTTAGGAAATCTATTGGAGGCAGAAGCCGTCAAGGGTAGCTTAGGGTTAGGGTTAGGGTTAGGGTGAGGGTTAGGGTACGGCTTAGGGTATGGGTTCGGGGAGGGGTTCGGGTAGGGCGTAGGCTATGTGTTAGGGTTAGGGTTAGGGTTAGTGTTTGGGTTAGGGCTCGGTTTAGGGTACGGGTTAGGATTAGGGTACGCGTTAGGGTTAGGGTAGGGGTTAGGGTTAGGGTATGTGATAGGGTGAGGTTAGTTTTTAAACCTATCCCACTCTCTAGATACCCCTTAGCACGTACAGGAATATTATTGGGGGTCCAGCCATGGAGTAGAGTTTAGACACTAGGAGAAGATAAGGAACACACCCATTATCACGAAATCACATTAGGATTCTCTTTTTAACCTGTTCCTTAAAACACTAGTGCTTAGGAAATCTATTGGAGGCAGAAGCAGTCAAGGGTAGCTTAGGGTTAGGGTTAGGGTTAGGGTGAGGGTTAGGGTACGGCTTAGGGTACGGTTTCGGGGAGGGGTTTGGGTAGGGCTTAGGGTATGTGTTAGGGTTAGGGTTACGGCTAGGATTAGGGTTAGGGCTCGGTTTAGGGTACGGGTTAGGATTAGGGTACGCGTTAGGGTTAGGGTAGGGTTAGGGTTAGGGTACGCGTTAGGGTGACGGTAGTTATTAAACCTATCCCACTCTCTAGATACCCCTTAGCACGTAAAGGAATATTATTTGGGGATCCAGCCATGGAGAAGAGTTTAGACACGAGGAGAAGATAAGGAACACACCCATTATCAAGAAATCACATTAGGATTCTCTTTTTAACCTGTTCCTTAAAACACTAGTACTTAGGAAATCTATTGGAGGCAGAAGCAGTCAAGGGTAGCTTAGGGTTAGGGTTAGGGTTAGGGTGAGGGTTAGGGTACGGCTTAGGGTACGGGTTCGGGGAGGGGTTCGGGTAGGGCGTAGGGTATGGGTTAGGGTTAGGGTTAGGGTTACTGTTAGGGTTAGGGCTCGGTTTAGGTTACGGGTTAGGATTAGGGTACGCGTTAGGGTTAGTGTACGCGTTAGGGTGAGGGTAGTTATTAAACCTATCCCACTCTCTAGATACCCCTTAGCACGTACAGGAATATTATTGGGGGTCCAGCCATGGAGAAGAGTTTAGACACTAGGAGAAGATAAGGGACACACCCATTATCACGAAATCACATTAGGATTCTCTTTTTAACCTGTTCCTTAAAACACTAGTGCTTAGGAAATCTATTGGAGGCAGAAGCAGTCAAGGGTAGCTTAGGGTTAGGGTTAGGGTTAGGGTGAGGGTTAGGGTATGGCTTAGGGTACGGGTTCAGGGAGGGGTTCGGGTAGGGCGTAGGGTATGGGTTAGGGTTAGGGTTAGAGTTAGTGTTAGGGGTAGGGCTTGGTTTAGGGTACGGGTTAGGATTAGGGTACGCGTTAGTGTTAGGGTAGTGGTTAGGGTTAGGGTACGCTTTAGGGTGAGGGTAGTTATTAAACCTATCCCACTCTCTAGATACCCCTTAGCACGTAAAGGAATATTATTTGGGGGTCCAGCCATGGAGAAGAGTTTAGACACTAGGAGAAGATAAGGAACACACCCATTATCAAGAAATCACAATATGATTCTCTTTTTAAACTGTTCCTTAAAACACTAGTGCTTAGGAAATCTATTGGAGGCAGAAGCCGTCAAGGGTAGCTTCGGGTTAGGGTTAGGGTTAGGGTGAGGGTTAGGGTACGGCTTAGGGTACGGGTTCGGGGAGGGGTTCGGGTAGGGCGTAGGCTATGGGTTAGGGTTAGGGTTAGGGTTAGTGTTAGGATTAGGGCTCAGTTTAGGGTACGGGTTAGGATTAGGTTACGCGTTACTGTTAGGGTAGTGGTTAGGGTTAGGGTACGCTTTAGGGTGAGGGTAGTTATTAAACCTATCCCACTCTCTAGATACCCCTTAGCACGTAAAGGAATATTATTTGGGGGTCCAGCCATGGGGAAGAGTTTAGACACTAGGAGAAGATAAGGAACACACCCATTATCAAGAAATCACAATATGATTCTCTTTTTAAACTGTTCCTTAAAACACTAGTGCTTAGGAAATTTATTGGAGGCAGAAGCAATCAAGGGTAGCTTAGGGTTAGGGTTAGGGTTAGGGTGAGGGTTAGGGTATGGCTTAGGGTACGGGTTCGGGGAGGGGTTCGGGTAGGGCGTAGGGTATGGGTTAGGGTTAGGGTTAGGGTTAGTGTTAGGGTTAGGGCTCGGTTTAGGGTACGGGTTAGGATTAGGGTACGCGTTAGGGTTAGGTTAGGGGTTAGGGTTAGGGTACGCGTTAGGGTGGGGGTAGTTATTAAACCTATCCCACTCTCTAGATACCCCTTAGCACGTAAAGGAATATTATTTGGGGGTCCAGCCATGGAGAAGAGTTTAGATACGAGGAGAAGATAAGGAACACACCCATTATCAAGAAATCACATTAGGATTCTCTTTTTAACCTGTTCCTTAAATCACTAGTGCTTAGGAAATCTATTGGAGGCAGAAGCCGTCAAGGGTAGCTTAGGGTTAGGGTTAGGGTTAGGGTGAGGTTTAGGGTACGGCTTAGGGTACGGGTTCGGGGAGGGGTTCAGGTAGGGCGTAGGGTATGGGTTAGAGTTAGGGTTAGGGTTAGTGTTAGGGTTAGGGCTCGGTTTAGGGTACGGGTTAGGATTAGGGTACGCGTTAGGGTTAGGATAGGTGTTAGGGTTAGGGTACGCATTAGGGTGGGGGTAGTTATTAAACCTATCACACTCTCTAGATACCCCTTAGCACGTAAAGGACTATTATTTGGGGGTCCAGGAATGGAGAAGAGTTTAGACACGAGGAGAAGATAAGGAACACACCCATTATCAAGAAATCACATTAGGATTCTCTTTTTAACCTGTTCCTTAAAACACTAGTGCTTAGGAAATCTATTGGAGGCAGAAGCAGTCAAGGGTAGCTTAGGGTTAGGGTTAGGGTTAGGGTGAGGGTTAGGGTACGGCTTAGGGTACGGGTTCGGGGAGGGGTTCGGGTAGGGCGTAGGGTATGGGTTAGGGTTAGGGTTAGGGCTAGTGTTAGGGTTAGGGCTCGGTTTAGGGTACGGGTTAGGATTAGGGTACGCGTTAGGGTTAGGGTAGGGGTTAGGGTTAGGGTACGCATTAGGGTGAGGGTAGTTATTAAACCTATCCCACTATCTAGATACCCCTTAGGACGTAAAGGAATATTATTTGGGGGTCCAGCCATGGAGAAGAGTTTAGACACGAGGAGAAGATAAGGAACACACCCATTATCAAGAAATCACATTAGGATTCTCTTTTTAAACTGTTCCTTAAAACACTAGTGCTTAGGAAATCTATTGGAGGCAGAAGCAGTCAAGGGAAGCTTAGGGTTAGTGTTAGGGTTAGGGTGAGGGTTAGGGTACGGCTTAGGGTACGGGTTCGGGGAGGGGTTCGGGTAGGGCGTAGGGTATGGTTTAGGGTTAGGGTTAGGGTTAGTGTTAGGTTAGGGCTCGGTTTAGGGTACGGGTTAGGATTAGGGTACGCGTTAGTGTTAGGGTAGTGGTTAGGGTTAGGGTACGCTTTAGGGTGAGGGTAGTTATTAAACCTATCCCACTCTCTAGATACGCCTTAGCACGTAAAGGAATATTATTTGGGGGTCCAGCCATGGAGAAGAGTTTAGACACTAGGAGAAGATAAGGAACACACCCATTATCAAGAAATCACAATATGATTCTCTTTTTAAACTGTTCCTTAAAACACTAGTGCTTAGGAAATCTATTGGAGGCAGAAGCCGTCAAGGGTAGCTTAGGGTTAGGGTTAGGGTTAGGGTGAGGGTTAGGGTACGGCTTAGGGTATGGGTTCGGGGAGGGGTTCGGGTAGGGCGTAGGCTAAGGGTTAGGGTTAGGGTTAGGGTTAGTGTTAGGGTTAGGGCTCGGTTTAGGGTACGGGTTAGGATTAGGGTACGCGTTAGGGTTAGGGTAGGGGTTAGGGTTAGGGTATGTGATAGGGTGAGGTTAGTTTTTAAACCTATCCCACTCTCTAGATACCCCTTAGCACGTACAGGAATATTATTGGGGGTCCAGCCATGGAGAAGAGTTTAGACACTAGGAGAAGATAAGGAACACACCCATTATCAAGAAATCACATTAGGATTCTCTTTTTAACCAGTTCCTTAAAACACTAGTGCTTAGGAAATCTATTGGAGGCAGAAGCCGTCAAGGGTATCTTAGGGTTAGGGTTACGGTTAGGGTGAGGGTTAGGGTACGGTTTAGGGTACGGGTTCAGGGAGGGGTTCAGGTAGGGCGTAGGGTATGGGTTAGGGTTAGGGTTAGAGTTAGTGTTAGGGTTAGGGCTCGGTTTAGGGTATGGGTTAGGATTAGGGTACGCGTTAGGGTTAGGGTAGGGGTTAGGGTTAGGGTACGCGTTATGGTGAGGGTAGTTATTAAACCTATCCCACTCTCTAGATACCCCTTAGCACGTAAAGGAATATTATTTGGGAGTCCAGCCATGGAGAAGAGTTTAGACACTAGGAGAAGATAAGGAACACACCCATTATCACGAAATCACATTAGGATTCTCTTTTTAACCTGTTCCTTAAAACACTAGTGCTTAGGAAATCTATTGGAGGCAGAAGCCGTCAAGGGTAGCTTAGGGTTAGGGTTAGGGTTAGGGTGAGTGTTAGGGTACGGCTTAGGGCACGGGTTCGGGGAGGGGTTCGGGTAGGGCGTAGGGTATGTGTTAGGGTTAGGGTTAGGGTTAGTGTTAGGGTTAGGGCTCGGTTTAGGGTACGGGTTAGGATTAGGGTACGTGTTAGGGTTAGTGTACGCGTTAGGGTGAGGGTAGTTATTAAACCTATTCCACTCTCTAGATACACCTTAGCACGTACAGGATTATTATTGGGGGTCCAGCCATGGAGAAGAGTTTAGACACTAGGAGAAGAT
This sequence comes from Balaenoptera acutorostrata, assembly GCF_949987535.1. NCBI lineage: Eukaryota > Metazoa > Chordata > Mammalia > Artiodactyla > Balaenopteridae > Balaenoptera > Balaenoptera acutorostrata. The sequence goes on from NW_026646483.1 coordinate 133,677, forward strand.
AAGGAACACACCCATTATCAAGAAATCACATTAGGATTCTCTTTTTAACCTGTTCCTTAAATCACTAGTGCTTAGGAAATCTATTGGAGGCAGAAGCCGTCAAGGGTAGCTTAGGGTTAGGGTTAGGGTTAGGGTGAGGGTTAGGGTACGGCTTAGGGTACGGGTTCGGGGAGGGGTTCAGGTAGGGCGTAGGGTATGGGTTAGAGTTAGGGTTAGGGTTAGTGTTAGGGTTAGGGCTCGGTTTAGGGTACAGTTTAGGATTAGGGTACGCGTTAGTGTTAGGGTAGGGGTTAGGGTTAGGGTACGCTTTAGGGTGAGGGTAGTTATTAAACCTATCCCACTCTCTAGATACCCCTTAGCACGTAAAGGAATATTATTTGGGCGTCCAGCCATGGAGAAGGGTTTAGACACTAGGAGAAGATAAGGAACACACCCATTATCAAGAAATCACAATATGATTCTCTTTTTAAACTGTTCCTTAAAACACTAGTGGTTAGGAAATCTATTGGAGGCAGAAGCAGTCAAGGGTAGCTTAGGGTTAGGGTTAGGGTTAGGTTGAGGGTTAGGGTATGGCTTAGGGTACGGGTTCGGGGAGGGGTTCGGGTAGGGCGTAGGGTATGGGTTAGGGTTAGGGTTAGGGCTAGTGTTAGGGTTAGGGCTCGGTTTGGGGTACAGGTTAGGATTAGGGTACGCGTTAGGGTTAGGGTAGGGGTTATGGTTAGGGTACACGTTAGGGTGAGGGTAGTTATTAAACCTATCACACTCTCTAGATACCCCTTAGCACCTAAAGGAATATTATTTGGGGGTCCAGCCATGGAAAAGAGTTTAGACAAGAGGAGAAGATAAGGAACACACCCATTATCAAGAAATCACATTAGGATTCTCTTTTTAACCTGTTCCTTAAATCACTAGTGCTTAGGAAATCTATTGGAGGCAGAAGCCGTCAAGGGTAGCTTAGGGTTAGGGTTAGGGTTAGGGTGAGGGTTAGGGTACGGCTTAGGTTACGGGTTCGGGGAGGGATTCGGGTAGGGCGTAGGGTATGGGTTAGAGTTAGGGTTAGGGTTAGTGTTAGGGTTAGGGCTCGGTTAAGGGTTCGGGTTAGGATTAGGGTACGCGTTAGTGTTAGGGTAGGGGTTAGGGTTAGGGTACGCTTTAGGGTGAGGGTAGTTATTAAACCTATCCCACTCTCTAGATACCCCTTAGCACGTAAAGGAATATTATTTGGGGGTCCAGCCATGGAGAAGGGTTTAGACACTAGGAGAAGATAAGGAACACACCCATTATCACGAAATCACATTAGGATTCTCTTTTTAACCTGTTCCTTAAAACACTAGTGCTTAGGAAATCTGTTGGAGGCAGAAGCCGTCAAGGGTAGCTTAGGGTTAGGGTTAGGGTTAGGGTGAGGTTTAGGGTACGGTTTAGGGTACGGGTTCAGGGAGGGGTTCGGGTAGGGCGTAGGGTATGGGTTAGGGTTAGGGTTAGAGTTAGTGTTAGGGTTAGGGCTCGGTTTAGGTTACGGGTTAGGATTAGGGTACGCGCTAGGGTTAGGGTAGCGGTTAGGGTTAGGGTACGCGTTAGGGTGGGGGTAGTTATTAAACCTATCACACTCTCTAGATACCCCTTAGCACGTAAAGGAATATTATTTGGGGGTCCAGCCATGGAGAAGAGTTTAGACACGAGGAGAAGATAAGGAACACACCCATTATCAAGAAATCACATTAGGATTCTCTTTTTAACCAGTTCCTTAAAACACTAGTGCTTAGGAAATCTATTGGAGGCAGAAGCCGTCAAGGGTAGCTTAGGGTTAGGGTTACGGGTAGGGTGAGGGTTAGGGTACGGTTTAGGGTACGGGTTCAGGGAGGGGTTCAGGTAGGGCGTAGGGTATGGGTTAGGGTTAGGGTTAGAGTTAGTGTTAGGGTTAGGGCTCGGTTTAGGGTACGGGTTAGGATTAGGGTACGTGTTAGGGTTAGTGTACGCGTTAGGGTGATGGTAGTTATTAAACCTATTCCACTCTCTAGATACACCTTAGCACGTACAGGAATATTATTGGGGGTCCAGCCATGGAGAAGAGTTTAGACACTAGGAGAAGATAAGGAACACACCCATTATCACGAAATCACTTTAGGATTCTCTTTTTAACCTGTTCCTTAAAACACTAGTGCTTAGGAAATCTATTGGAGGCAGAAGCAGTCAAGGGTAGCTTAGGGATAGTGTTAGGGTTAGGGTGAGGGTTAGGGTATGGCTTAGGGTACGGGTTCGGGGAGGGGTTCGGGTAGGGCGTAGGGTATGGGTTAGGGTTAGGGTTAGGGTTAGTGTTAGGGTTAGGGCTCGATTTAGGGTACGGGTTAGGATTAGGGTACGCGTTAGGGTTAGGGAAGGGGTTAGGGTTAGGGTACGCGTTAGGGTGGGGGTAGTTATTAAACCTATCACACTCTCTAGATAGCCCTTAGCACGTAAAGAAATATTATTTGGGGGTCCAGCCATGGAGAATAGTTTAGACACTAGGAGAAGATAAGGAACACACCCATTATCAAGAAATCACATTAGGATTCCCTTTTTAACCTGTTCCTTAAAACACTAGTGCTTAGGAAATCTATTGGAGGCAGAAGCAGTCAAGGGTAGCTTAGGGTTAGGGTTAGGGTTAGGGTGAGGGTTAGGGTATGGCTTAGGGTACAGGTTCGGGGAGGGGTTCGTGTAGGGCGTAGGGTATGGGTTAGGATTAGGATTAGGGTTAGTGTTAGGGTTAGGGCTCGGTTTAGGGTACGGGTTAGGATTAGGGTACGCGTTACTGTTAGGGTAGTGGTTAGGGTTAGGGTACGCTTTAGGGTGAGGGTAGTTATTAAACCTATCCCACTCTCTAGATACCCCTTAGCACGTAAAGGAATATTATTTGGGGGTGCAGCCATGGGGAAGAGTTTAGACACTAGGAGAAGATAAGGAACACACCCATTATCAAGAAATCACAATATGATTCTCTTTTTAAACTGTTCCTTAAAACACTAGTGCTTAGGAAATTTATTGGAGGCAGAAGCAATCAAGGGTAGCTTAGGGTTAGGGTTAGGGTTAGGGTGAGGGTTAGGGTATGGCTTAGGGTACGGGTTCGGGGAGGGGTTCGGGTAGGGCGTAGGGTATGGGTTAGGGTTAGGGTTAGGGTTAGTGTTAGGGTTAGGGCTCGGTTTAGGGTACGGGTTAGGATTAGGGTACGCGTTAGGGTTAGGTTAGGGGTTAGGGTTAGGGTATGCGATAGGGTGAGGTTAGTTTTTAAACCTATCCCACTCTCTAGATACCCCTTAGCACGTAAAGGAATATTATTTGGGGGTCCAGCCATGGAGAAGAGTTTAGACACTAGGAGAAGATAAGGAACACACCCATTATCAAGAAATCACATTAGGATTCTCTTTTTAACCAGTTCCTTAAAACACTAGTGCTTAGGAAATCTATTGGAGGCAGAAGCCGTCAAGGGTAGCTTAGCGTTAGGGTTAGGGTTAGGGTGAGGGTTAGGGTACGGCTTAGGGCACGGGTTCGGGGAGGGGTTCGGGTAGGGCGTAGGGTATGGGTTAGGGTTAGGGTTAGGGTTAGTGTTAGGGTTAGGGCTCGGTTTAGGGTACGGGTTAGGATTAGGGTACGCGTTAGGGTTAGGATAGGGGTTAGGGTTAGGGTACGCGTTAGGGTGGGGGTAGTTATTAAACCTATCACACTCTCTAGATACCCCTTAGCACGTAAAGGAATATTATTTGGGGGTCCAGCCTTGGAGAAGAGTTTAGACACGAGGAGAATATAAGGAACACACCCATTATCAAGAAATCACATTAGGATTCTCTTTTTAACATGTTCCTTAAAACACTAGTGCTTAGGAAATCTATTGGAGGCAGAAGCAGTCAAGGGTAGCTTAGGGATAGGGTTAGGGTTAGGGTGAGGGTTAGGGTATGGCTTAGGGTACGGGTTCGGGGAGGGGTTCGGGTAGGGCGTAGGGTATGGGTTAGGGTTAGGGTTAGGGTTAGTGTTAGGGTTAGGGCTCGGTTTAGGGTACGGGTTAGGATTAGGGTACGCGTTAGTGTTAGGGTAGGTGTTAGGGTTAGGGTACGCGATAGGGTGAGGTTAGTTATTAAACCTATCCCACTCTCTAGATACCCCTTAGCACGTAAAGGAATATTATTTGGGGGTCCAGCCATGGAGAAGATTTTAGACACTAGGAGAAGATAAGGAACACACCCATTATCAAGAAATCACATTAGGATTCCCTTTTTAACCTGTTCCTTAAAACACTAGTGCTTAGGAAATCTATTGGAGGCAGAAGCAGTCAAGGGTAGCTTAGGGTTAGGGTTAGGGTTAGGGTGAGGGTTAGGGTATGGCTTAGGGTACAGGTTCGGGGAGGGGTTCGTGTAGGGCGTAGGGTATGGGTTAGGATTAGGATTAGGGTTAGTGTTAGGGTTAGGGCTCGGTTTAGGGTACGGGTTAGGATTAGGGTACGCGTTAGGGTTAGGGTAGGGGTTAGGGTTAGGGTACGCGTTAGGGTGGGGGTAGTTATTAAACCTATCACACTCTCTAGATACCCCTTAGCACGTAAAGGAATATTATTTGGGGGTCCAGCCATGGAGAAGAGTTTAGACACGAGGAGAAGATAAGGAACACACCCATTATCAAGAAATCACATTAGGATTCTCTTTTTAACCAGTTCCTTAAAACACTAGTGCTTAGGAAATCTATTGGAGGCAGAAGCCGTCAAGGGTATCTTAGGGTTAGGGTTACGGTTAGGGTGAGGGTTAGGGTACGGTTTAGGGTACGGGTTCAGGGAGGGGTTCAGGTAGGGCGTAGGGTATGGGTTAGGGTTAGGGTTAGAGTTAGTGTTAGGGTTAGGGCTCGGTTTAGGGTATGGGTTAGGATTAGGGTACGCGTTAGGGTTAGGGTAGGGGTTAGGGTTAGGGTACGCGTTATGGTGAGGGTAGTTATTAAACCTATCCCACTCTCTAGATACCCCTTAGCACGTAAAGGAATATTATTTGGGAGTCCAGCCATGGAGAAGAGTTTAGACACTAGGAGAAGATAAGGAACACACCCATTATCACGAAATCACATTAGGATTCTCTTTTTAACCTGTTCCTTAAAACACTAGTGCTTAGGAAATCTATTGGAGGCAGAAGCCGTCAAGGGTAGCTTAGGGTTAGGGTTAGGGTTAGGGTGAGTGTTAGGGTATGGCTTAGGGCACGGGTTCGGGGAGGGGTTCGGGTAGGGCGTAGGGTATGTGTTAGGGTTAGGGTTAGGGTTAGTGTTAGGGTTAGGGCTCGGTTTAGGGTACGGGTTAGGATTAGGGTACGTGTTAGGGTTAGTGTACGCGTTAGGGTGAGGGTAGTTATTAAACCTATTCCACTCTCTAGATACACCTTAGCACGTACAGGATTATTATTGGGGGTCCAGCCATGGAGAAGAGTTTAGACACTAGGAGAAGATAAGGAACACACCCATTATCAAGAAATCACATTAGGATTCTCTTTTTAACCTGTTCCTTAAATCACTAGTGCTTAGGAAATCTATTGGAGGCAGAAGCCGTCAAGGGTAGCTTAGGGTTAGGGTTAGGGTTAGGGTGAGGGTTAGGGTACGGCTTAGGGTACGGGTTCGGGGAGGGGTTCAGGTAGGGCGTAGGGTATGGGTTAGAGTTAGGGTTAGGGTTAGTGTTAGGGTTAGGGCTCGGTTTAGGGTACAGTTTAGGATTAGGGTACGCGTTAGTGTTAGGGTAGGGGTTAGGGTTAGGGTACGCTTTAGGGTGAGGGTAGTTATTAAACCTATCCCACTCTCTAGATACCCCTTAGCACGTAAAGGAATATTATTTGGGCGTCCAGCCTTGGAGAAGGGTTTAGACACTAGGAGAAGATAAGGAACACACCCATTATCAAGAAATCACAATATGATTCTCTTTTTAAACTGTTCCTTAAAACACTAGTGGTTAGGAAATCTATTGGAGGCAGAAGCAGTCAAGGGTAGCTTAGGGTTAGGGTTAGGGTTAGGTTGAGGGTTAGGGTATGGCTTAGGGTACGGGTTCGGGGAGGGGTTCGGGTAGGGCGTAGGGTATGGGTTAGGGTTAGGGTTAGGGCTAGTGTTAGGGTTAGGGCTCGGTTTGGGGTACAGGTTAGGATTAGGGTACGCGTTAGGGTTAGGGTAGGGGTTAGGGTTAGGGTACACGTTAGGGTGAGGGTAGTTATTAAACCTATCACACTCTCTAGATATCCCTTAGCACCTAAAGGAATATTATTTGGGGGTCCAGCCATGGAAAAGAGTTTAGACAAGAGGAGAAGATAAGGAACACACCCATTATCAAGAAATCACATTAGGATTCTCTTTTTAACCTGTTCCTTAAATCACTAGTGCTTAGGAAATCTATTGGAGGCAGAAGCCGTCAAGGGTAGCTTAGGGTTAGGGTTAGGGTTAGGGTGAGGGTTAGGGTACGGCTTAGGTTACGGGTTCGGGGAGGGATTCGGGTAGGGCGTAGGGTATGGGTTAGAGTTAGGGTTAGGGTTAGTGTTAGGGTTAGGGCTCGGTTAAGGGTTCGGGTTAGGATTAGGGTACGCGTTAGTGTTAGGGTAGGGGTTAGGGTTAGGGTACGCTTTAGGGTGAGGGTAGTTATTAAACCTATCCCACTCTCTAGATACCCCTTAGCACGTAAAGGAATATTATTTGGGGGTCCAGCCATGGAGAAGGGTTTAGACACTAGGAGAAGATAAGGAACACACCCATTATCACGAAATCACATTAGGATTCTCTTTTTAACCTGTTCCTTAAAACACTAGTGCTTAGGAAATCTGTTGGAGGCAGAAGCCGTCAAGGGTAGCTTAGGGTTAGGGTTAGGGTTAGGGTGAGGTTTAGGGTACGGTTTAGGGTACGGGTTCAGGGAGGGGTTCGGGTAGGGCGTAGGGTATGGGTTAGGGTTAGGGTTAGAGTTAGTGTTAGGGTTAGGGCTCGGTTTAGGTTACGGGTTAGGATTAGGGTACGCGCTAGGGTTAGGGTAGCGGTTAGGGTTAGGGTACGCGTTAGGGTGGGGGTAGTTATTAAACCTATCACACTCTCTAGATACCCCTTAGCACGTAAAGGAATATTATATGGGGGTCCAGCCATGGAGAAGAGTTTAGACACGAGGAGAAGATAAGGAACACACCCATTATCAAGAAATCACATTAGGATTCTCTTTTTAACCAGTTCCTTAAAACACTAGTGCTTAGGAAATCTATTGGAGGCAGAAGCCGTCAAGGGTAGCTTAGGGTTAGGGTTACGGGTAGGGTGAGGGTTAGGGTACGGTTTAGGGTACGGGTTCAGGGAGGGGTTCAGGTAGGGCGTAGGGTATGGGTTAGGGTTAGGGTTAGAGTTAGTGTTAGGGTTAGGGCTCGGTTTAGGGTACGGGTTAGGATTAGGGTACGTGTTAGGGTTAGTGTACGCGTTAGGGTGATGGTAGTTATTAAACCTATTCCACTCTCTAGATACACCTTAGCACGTACAGGAATATTATTGGGGGTCCAGCCATGGAGAAGAGTTTAGACACTAGGAGAAGATAAGGAACACACCCATTATCACGAAATCACATTAGGATTCTCTTTTTAACCTGTTCCTTAAAACACTAGTGCTTAGGAAATCTATTGGAGGCAGAAGCAGTCAAGGGTAGCTTAGGGATAGTGTTAGGGTTAGGGTGAGGGTTAGGGTATGGCTTAGGGTACGGGTTCGGGGAGGGGTTCGGGTAGGGCGTAGGGTATGGGTTAGGGTTAGGGTTAGGGTTAGTGTTAGGGTTAGGGCTCGATTTAGGGTACGGGTTAGGATTAGGGTACGCGTTAGGGTTAGGGTAGGGGTTAGGGTTAGGGTACGCGTTAGGGTGGGGGTAGTTATTAAACCTATCACACTCTCTAGATAGCCCTTAGCACGTAAAGAAATATTATTTGGGGGTCCAGCCATGGAGAATAGTTTAGACATGAGGAGAAGATAAGGAACACACCCATTATCAAGAAATCACATTAGGATTCTCTTTTTAACCTGTTCCTTAAATCACTAGTGCTTAGGAAATCTATTGGAGGCAGAAGCCGTCAAGGGTAGCTTAGGGTTAGGGTTAGGGTTAGGGTGAGGGTTAGGGTACGGCTTAGGGTACGGGTTCGGGGAGGGGTTCAGGTAGGGCGTAGGGTATGTGTTAGAGTTAGGGTTAGGGTTAGTGTTAGGGTTAGGGCTCGGTTTAGGGTACAGTTTAGGATTAGGGTACGCGTTAGTGTTAGGGTAGGGGTTAGGGTTAGGGTACGCTTTAGGGTGAGGGTAGTTATTAAACCTATCCCACTCTCTAGATACCCCTTAGCACGTAAAGGAATATTATTTGGGCGTCCAGCCATGAAGAAGGGTTTAGAAACTAGGAGAAGATAAGGAACACACCCATTATCAAGAAATCACAATATGATTCTCTTTTTAAACTGTTCCTTAAAACACTAGTGGTTAGGAAATCTATTGGAGGCAGAAGCAGTCAAGGGTAGCTTAGGGTTCGGGTTAGGGTTAGGGTGAGGGTTAGGGTACGGCTTAGGGTACGGGTTCGGGGAGGGGTTCGGGTAGGGCGTAGGGTATGTGTTAGTGTTAGAGTTAGGGTTAGTGTTAGAGTTAGGGCTCGGTTTAGGGTACGGGTTAGGATTAGGGTACTCGTTAGGTTTAGGGTAGCGGTTAGGGTTAGGGTACGCGTTAGGGTGAGGGTAGTTATTAAACCTATCCCACTCTCTAGATACCCCTTAGCACGTAAAGGAATATTATTTGGGGGTCCAGCCATGGAGAAGAGTTTAGACACTAGGAGAAGATAAGGAACACACCCATTATCAAGAAATCACATTAGGATTCTCTTTTTAACCTGTTCCTTAAAACACTAGTGCTTAGGAAATCTATTGGAGGCAGAAGCAGTCAAGGGTAGCTTAGGGTTAGGGTTAGGGTTAGGGTGAGGGTTAGGGTATGGCTTAGGGTACGGGTTCGGGGAGGGGTTCGGGTAGGGCGTAGGGTATGGGTTAGGGTTAGTGTTAGGGCTAGTGTTAGGGTTAGGGCTCGGTTTGGGGTACAGGTTAGGATTAGGGTACGCGTTAGGGTTAGGATAGGGTTAGGGTTAGGGTACACGTTAGGGTGAGGGTAGTTATTAAACCTATCACACTCTCTAGATACGCCTTAGCACGTAAAGGAATATTATTTGGGGGTCCAGCCATGGAAAAGAGTTTAGACACGAGGAGAAGATAAGGAACACACCCATTATCAAGAAATCACATTAGGATTCTCTTTTTAACGTGTTCCTTAAAACACTAGTGCTTAGGAAATCTATTGGAGGAAGAAGCAGTCAAGGGTAGCTTAGGATTAGGGTTAGGGTTAGGGTGAGGGCTAGGGTATGGCTTAGGGTACGGGTTCGGGGAGGGGTTCGGGTAGGGCGTAGCGTATGGGTTTGGGTTAGGGTTAGGGTTAGTGTTAGGGTTAGGGCTCGGTTTAGGGTACGGGTTAGGATTAGGGAACGCGTTAGGGTTAGGGTAGGGGTTAGGGTTAGGGTACGTGTTAGGGTGAGGGTAGTTATTAAACCTATCACACTCTCTAGATACCCCTTAGCACGTAAAGGAATATTATTTGAGGGTCCAGCCATGGAGAAGAGTTTAGACACGAGGAGAAGATAAGGAACACACCCATTATCAAGAAATCACATTAGGATTCTCTTTTTAACCTGTTCCTTAAAACACTAGTGCTTAGGAAATCTATTGGAGGCAGAAGCAGTCAAGGGTAGCTTAGGGTTAGGGTTAGGGTTAGGGTGAGGGTTAGGGTACGGCTTACGATACGGGTTCGGGGAGGGGTTCGGGTAGGGCGTAGGGTATGGGTTAGTGTTAGGGTTAGGGCTAGTGTTAGGGTTAGGGCTCGGTTTAGGGTACGGGTTAGGATTAGGGTATGCGTTACGGTTAGGGTAGGGGTTAGGGTTAGGGTACGCGTTAGGGTGAGTGTAGTTATTAAAAATATCCCACTCTCTAGATACCCCTTAGCACGTAAAGGAATATTATTTGGGGGTCCAGCCATGGAGAAGAGTTTAGACACGAGGAGAAGATAAGGAACACACCCATTATCAAGAAATCACATTAGGATTCTCTTTTTAACGTGTTCCTTAAAACACTAGTGCTTAGGAAATCTATTGGAGGCAGAAGCCGTCAAGGGTAGCTTAGGGTTAGGGTTAGGGTTAGGGTGAGGGTTAGGGTACGGTTTAGGGTACGGGTTCAGGGAGGGGTTCGGGTAGGGCGTAGGGTATGGGTTAGGGTTAGGGTTAGAGTTAGTGTTAGGGTTAGGGCTCGGTTTAGGGTATGGGTTAGGATTAGGGTACGCGTTAGGGTTAGGGTAGGGGTTAGGGTTAGGGTACGCGTTAGGGTGAGGGTAGTTATTAAACCTATCCCAATCTCTAGATACCCCTTAGCACGTAAAGGAATATTATTTGGGGGTCCAGCCATGGAGAAGAGTTTAGACACTAGGAGAAGATAAGGAACACACCCATTATCACGAAAACACATTAGGATTCTCTTTTTAACCTGTTCCTTAAAACACTAGTGCTTAGGAAATCTATTGGAGGCAGAAGCAGTCAAGGGTAGCTTAGGGTTAGGGATAGGGTTAGGGTGAGGGCTAGGGTATGGCTTACGGTACGGGTTCGGGGAGGGGTGCGGGTAGCGCGTAGGGTATGGGATAGGGTTAGTGTTATGGTTAGGGCTCGGTTTAGGGTACGGGTTAGGATTAGGGTACGCGTTAGGGTTAGGGTAGGGGTTAGGGTTAGGGTACGTGTTAGGGTGAGGGTAGTTATTAAACCTATCACACTCTCTAGATACCCCTTAGCACATAAAGGAATATTATTTGGGGGTCCAGCCATGGAGAAGAGTTTAGACACGAGGAGAAGATAAGGAACACACCCATTATCAAGAAATCACATTAGGATTCTCTTTTTAACATGTTCCTTAAAACACTAGTGCTTAGGAAATCTATTGGAGGCAGACACCGTCAAGGGTAGCTTAGGGTTAGGGTTAGGGTTAGGTTTAGGGTGAGGGTTAGGGTACGGCTTAGGGCACGGGTTCGGGGAGGGGTTCGGGTAGGGCGTAGGGTATGGGTTAGGGTTAGGGTTAGGGTTAGGGCTCGGTTTAGGGTACGGGTTAGGATTAGGGTACGCGTTAGGGTTAGTGTACGCGTTAGGGTGAGGGTAGTTATTAAACCTATCCCACTCTCTAGATACCCCTTAGCACGTACAGGAATATTATTGGGGGTCCAGCCATGGAGAAGAGTTTAGACACTAGGAGAAGATAAGGAACACACCCATTATCACGAAATCACATTAGGATTCTCTTTTTAACCTGTTCCTTAAAATTCTAGTGCTTAGGAAATCTATTGGAGGCAGAAGCAGTCAAGGGTAGCTTAGGGTTAGGGTTAGGGTTAGGGTGAGGGTTAGGGTATGGCTTAGGGTACGGGTTCGGGGAGGGGTTCGGGTAGGGCGTAGGCAATGGGTTAGGGTTAGGGTTAGGGTTAGTGTTAGGGTTAGGGCTTGGTTTAGGTTACGGGTTAGGATTAGGGTACGCGTTAGTGTTAGGGTAGTGGTTAGGGTTAGGGTACGCGTTAGGGTGGGGGTAGTTATTAAACCTATCACACTCTCTAGATACCCCTTAGCACGTAAAGGAATATTATTTGGGGGTCCAGCCATGGAGAAGGGTTTAGACACTAGGAGAAGATAAGGAACACACCCATTATCACGAAATCACATTAGGATTCTCTTTTTAACCTGTTCCTTAAAACACTAGTGCTTAGGAAATCTGTTGGAGGCAGAAGCCGTCAAGGGTAGCTTAGGGTTAGGGTTAGGGTTAGGGTGAGGTTTAGGGTACGGTTTAGGGTACGGGTTCAGGGAGGGGTTCGGGTAGGGCGTAGGGTATGGGTTAGGGTTAGGGTTAGAGTTAGTGTTAGGGTTAGGGCTCGGTTTAGGTTACGGGTTAGGATTAGGGTACGCGCTAGGGTTAGGGTAGCGGTTAGGGTTAGGGTACGCGTTAGGGTGGGGGTAGTTATTAAACCTATCACACTCTCTAGATACCCCTTAGCACGTAAAGGAATATTATTTGGGGGTCCAGCCATGGAGAAGAGTTTAGACACGAGGAGAAGATAAGGAACACACCCATTATCAAGAAATCACATTAGGATTCTCTTTTTAACCAGTTCCTTAAAACACTAGTGCTTAGGAAATCTATTGGAGGCAGAAGCCGTCAAGGGTAGCTTAGGGTTAGGGTTACGGGTAGGGTGAGGGTTAGGGTACGGTTTAGGGTACGGGTTCAGGGAGGGGTTCAGGTAGGGCGTAGGGTATGGGTTAGGGTTAGGGTTAGAGTTAGTGTTAGGGTTAGGGCTCGGTTTAGGGTACGGGTTAGGATTAGGGTACGTGTTAGGGTTAGTGTACGCGTTAGGGTGATGGTAGTTATTAAACCTATTCCACTCTCTAGATACACCTTAGCACGTACAGGAATATTATTGGGGGTCCAGCCATGGAGAAGAGTTTAGACACTAGGAGAAGATAAGGAACACACCCATTATCACGAAATCACATTAGGATTCTCTTTTTAACCTGTTCCTTAAAACACTAGTGCTTAGGAAATCTATTGGAGGCAGAAGCAGTCAAGGGTAGCTTAGGGATAGTGTTAGGGTTAGGGTGAGGGTTAGGGTATGGCTTACGGTACGGGTTCGGGGAGGGGTTCGGGTAGGGCGTAGGGTATGGGTTAGGGTTAGGGTTAGGGTTAGTGTTAGGGTTAGGGCTCGATTTAGGGTACGGGTTAGGATTAGGGTACGCGTTAGGGTTAGGGTAGGGGTTAGGGTTAGGGTACGCGTTAGGGTGGGGGTAGTTATTAAACCTATCACACTCTCTAGATAGCCCTTAGCACGTAAAGAAATATTATTTGGGGGTCCAGCCATGGAGAATAGTTTAGACATGAGGAGAAGATAAGGAACACACCCATTATCAAGAAATCACATTAGGATTCTCTTTTTAACCAGTTCCTTAAAACACTAGTGCTTAGGAAATCTATTGGAGGCAGAAGCCGTCAAGGGTAGCTTAGGGTTAGGGTTACGGGTAGGGTGAGGGTTAGGGTACGGTTTAGGGTACGGGTTCAGGGAGGGGTTCAGGTAGGGCGTAGGGTATGGGTTAGGGTTAGGGTTAGAGTTAGTGTTAGGGTTAGGGCTCGGTTTAGGGTACGGGTTAGGATTAGGGTACGTGTTAGGGTTAGTGTACGCGTTAGGGTGATGGTAGTTATTAAACCTATTCCACTCTCTAGATACACCTTAGCACGTACAGGAATATTATTGGGGGTCCAGCCATGGAGAAGAGTTTAGACACTAGGAGAAGATAAGGAACACACCCATTATCACGAAATCACATTAGGATTCTCTTTTTAACCTGTTCCTTAAAACACTAGTGCTTAGGAAATCTATTGGAGGCAGAAGCAGTCAAGGGTAGCTTAGGGATAGTGTTAGGGTTAGGGTGAGGGTTAGGGTATGGCTTAGGGTACGGGTTCGGGGAGGGGTTCGGGTAGGGCGTAGGGTATGGGTTAGGGTTAGGGTTAGGGTTAGTGTTAGGGTTAGGGCTCGATTTAGGGTACGGGTTAGGATTAGGGTACCCGTTAGGGTTAGGGTAGGGGTTAGGGTTAGGGTACGCGTTAGGGTGGGGGTAGTTATTAAACCTATCACACTCTCTAGATAGCCCTTAGCACGTAAAGAAATATTATTTGGGGGTCCAGCCATGGAGAATAGTTTAGACATGAGGAGAAGATAAGGAACACACCCATTATCAAGAAATCACATTAGGATTCTCTTTTTAACCTGTTCCTTAAATCACTAGTGCTTAGGAAATCTATTGGAGGCAGAAGCCGTCAAGGGTAGCTTAGGGTTAGGGTTAGGGTTAGGGTGAGGGTTAGGGTACGGCTTAGGGTACGGGTTCGGGGAGGGGTTCAGGTAGGGCGTAGGGTATGTGTTAGAGTTAGGGTTAGGGTTAGTGTTAGGGTTAGGGCTCGGTTTAGGGTACAGTTTAGGATTAGGGTACGCGTTAGTGTTAGGGTAGGGGTTAGGGTTAGGGTACGCTTTAGGGTGAGGGTAGTTATTAAACCTATCCCACTCTCTAGATACCCCTTAGCACGTAAAGGAATATTATTTGGGCGTCCAGCCATGAATAAGGGTTTAGAAACTAGGAGAAGATAAGGAACACACCCATTATCAAGAAATCACAATATGATTCTCTTTTTAAACTGTTCCTTAAAACACTAGTGGTTAGGAAATCTATTGGAGGCAGAAGCAGTCAAGGGTAGCTTAGGGTTCGGGTTAGGGTTAGGGTGAGGGTTAGGGTACGGCTTAGGGTACGGGTTCGGGGAGGGGTTCGGGTAGGGCGTAGGGTATGTGTTAGTGTTAGAGTTAGGGTTAGTGTTAGGGTTAGGGCTCGGTTTAGGGTACGGGTTAGGATTAGGGTACTCGTTAGGTTTAGGGTAGCGGTTAGGGTTAGGGTACGCGTTAGGGTGAGGGTAGTTATTAAACCTATCCCACTCTCTAGATACCCCTTAGCACGTAAAGGAATATTATTTGGGGGTCCAGCCATGGAGAAGAGTTTAGACACTAGGAGAAGATAAGGAACACACCCATTATCAAGAAATCACATTAGGATTCTCTTTTTAACCTGTTCCTTAAAACACTAGTGCTTAGGAAATCTATTGGAGGCAGAAGCAGTCAAGGGTAGCTTAGGGTTAGGGTTAGGGTTAGGGTGAGGGTTAGGGTATGGCTTAGGGTACGGGTTCGGGGAGGGGTTCGGGTAGGGCGTAGGGTATGGGTTAGGGTTAGTGTTAGGGCTAGTGTTAGGGTTAGGGCTCGGTTTGGGGTACAGGTTAGGATTAGGGTACGCGTTAGGGTTAGGATAGGGGTTAGGGTTAGGGTACACGTTAGGGTGAGGGTAGTTATTAAACCTATCACACTCTCTAGATACCCCTTAGCACGTAAAGGAATATTATTTGGGGGTCCAGCCATGGAAAAGAGTTTAGACACGAGGAGAAGATAAGGAACACACCCATTATCAAGAAATCACATTAGGATTCTCTTTTTAACGTGTTCCTTAAAACACTAGTGCTTAGGAAATCTATTGGAGGAAGAAGCAGTCAAGGGTAGCTTAGGATTAGGGTTAGGGTTAGGGTGAGGGCTAGGGTATGGCTTAGGGTACGGGTTCGGGGAGGGGTTCGGGTAGGGCGTAGCGTATGGGTTTGGGTTAGGGTTAGGGTTAGTGTTAGGGTTAGGGCTCGGTTTAGGGTACGGGTTAGGATTAGGGAACGCGTTAGGGTTAGGGTAGGGGTTAGGGTTAGGGTACGTGTTAGGGTGAGGGTAGTTATTAAACCTATCACACTCTCTAGATACCCCTTAGCACGTAAAGGAATATTATTTGAGGGTCCAGCCATGGAGAAGAGTTTAGACACGAGGAGAAGATAAGGAACACACCCATTATCAAGAAATCACATTAGGATTCTCTTTTTAACCTGTTCCTTAAAACACTAGTGCTTAGGAAATCTATTGGAGGCAGAAGCAGTCAAGGGTAGCTTAGGGTTAGGGTTAGGGTTAGGGTGAGGGTTAGGGTACGGCTTACGATACGGGTTCGGGGAGGGGTTCGGGTAGGGCGTAGGGTATGGGTTAGTGTTAGGGTTAGGGCTAGTGTTAGGGTTAGGGCTCGGTTTAGGGTACGGGTTAGGATTAGGGTATGCGTTACGGTTAGGGTAGGGGTTAGGGTTAGGGTACGCGTTAGGGTGAGTGTAGTTATTAAAAATATCCCACTCTCTAGATACCCCTTAGCACGTAAAGGAATATTATTTGGGGGTCCAGCCATGGAGAAGAGTTTAGACACGAGGAGAAGATAAGGAACACACCCATTATCAAGAAATCACATTAGGATTCTCTTTTTAACGTGTTCCTTAAAACACTAGTGCTTAGGAAATCTATTGGAGGCAGAAGCCGTCAAGGGTAGCTTAGGGTTAGGGTTAGGGTTAGGGTGAGGGTTAGGGTACGGTTTAGGGTACGGGTTCAGGGAGGGGTTCGGGTAGGGCGTAGGGTATGGGTTAGGGTTAGGGTTAGAGTTAGTGTTAGGGTTAGGGCTCGGTTTAGGGTATGGGTTAGGATTAGGGTACGCGTTAGGGTTAGGGTAGGGGTTAGGGTTAGGGTACGCGTTAGGGTGAGGGTAGTTATTAAACCTATCCCAATCTCTAGATACCCCTTAGCACGTAAAGGAATATTATTTGGGGGTCCAGCCATGGAGAAGAGTTTAGACACTAGGAGAAGATAAGGAACACACCCATTATCACGAAAACACATTAGGATTCTCTTTTTAACCTGTTCCTTAAAACACTAGTGCTTAGGAAATCTATTGGAGGCAGAAGCAGTCAAGGGTAGCTTAGGGTTAGGGATAGGGTTAGGGTGAGGGCTAGGGTATGGCTTACGGTACGGGTTCGGGGAGGGGTGCGGGTAGCGCGTAGGGTATGGGATAGGGTTAGTGTTATGGTTAGGGCTCGGTTTAGGGTACGGGTTAGGATTAGGGTACGCGTTAGGGTTAGGGTAGGGGTTAGGGTTAGGGTACGTGTTAGGGTGAGGGTAGTTATTAAACCTATCACACTCTCTAGATACCCCTTAGCACATAAAGGAATATTATTTGGGGGTCCAGCCATGGAGAAGAGTTTAGACACGAGGAGAAGATAAGGAACACACCCATTATCAAGAAATCACATTAGGATTCTCTTTTTAACATGTTCCTTAAAACACTAGTGCTTAGGAAATCTATTGGAGGCAGACACCGTCAAGGGTAGCTTAGGGTTAGGGTTAGGGTTAGGTTTAGGGTGAGGGTTAGGGTACGGCTTAGGGCACGGGTTCGGGGAGGGGTTCGGGTAGGGCGTAGGGTATGGGTTAGGGTTAGGGTTAGGGTTAGGGCTCGGTTTAGGGTACGGGTTAGGATTAGGGTACGCGTTAGGGTTAGTGTACGCGTTAGGGTGAGGGTAGTTATTAAACCTATCCCACTCTCTAGATACCCCTTAGCACGTACAGGAATATTATTGGGGGTCCAGCCATGGAGAAGAGTTTAGACACTAGGAGAAGATAAGGAACACACCCATTATCACGAAATCACATTAGGATTCTCTTTTTAACCTGTTCCTTAAAATTCTAGTGCTTAGGAAATCTATTGGAGGCAGAAGCAGTCAAGGGTAGCTTAGGGTTAGGGTTAGGGTTAGGGTGAGGGTTAGGGTATGGCTTAGGGTACGGGTTCGGGGAGGGGTTCGGGTAGGGCGTAGGCAATGGGTTAGGGTTAGGGTTAGGGTTAGTGTTAGGGTTAGGGCTTGGTTTAGGTTACGGGTTAGGATTAGGGTACGCGTTAGTGTTAGGGTAGTGGTTAGGGTTAGGGTACGCGTTAGGGTGGGGGTAGTTATTAAACCTATCACACTCTCTAGATACCCCTTAGCACGTAAAGGAATATTATTTGGGGGTCCAGCCATGGAGAAGGGTTTAGACACTAGGAGAAGATAAGGAACACACCCATTATCACGAAATCACATTAGGATTCTCTTTTTAACCTGTTCCTTAAAACACTAGTGCTTAGGAAATCTGTTGGAGGCAGAAGCCGTCAAGGGTAGCTTAGGGTTAGGGTTAGGGTTAGGGTGAGGTTTAGGGTACGGTTTAGGGTACGGGTTCAGGGAGGGGTTCGGGTAGGGCGTAGGGTATGGGTTAGGGTTAGGGTTAGAGTTAGTGTTAGGGTTAGGGCTCGGTTTAGGTTACGGGTTAGGATTAGGGTACGCGCTAGGGTTAGGGTAGCGGTTAGGGTTAGGGTACGCGTTAGGGTGGGGGTAGTTATTAAACCTATCACACTCTCTAGATACCCCTTAGCACGTAAAGGAATATTATTTGGGGGTCCAGCCATGGAGAAGAGTTTAGACACGAGGAGAAGATAAGGAACACACCCATTATCAAGAAATCACATTAGGATTCTCTTTTTAACCAGTTCCTTAAAACACTAGTGCTTAGGAAATCTATTGGAGGCAGAAGCCGTCAAGGGTAGCTTAGGGTTAGGGTTACGGGTAGGGTGAGGGTTAGGGTACGGTTTAGGGTACGGGTTCAGGGAGGGGTTCAGGTAGGGCGTAGGGTATGGGTTAGGGTTAGGGTTAGAGTTAGTGTTAGGGTTAGGGCTCGGTTTAGGGTACGGGTTAGGATTAGGGTACGTGTTAGGGTTAGTGTACGCGTTAGGGTGATGGTAGTTATTAAACCTATTCCACTCTCTAGATACACCTTAGCACGTACAGGAATATTATTGGGGGTCCAGCCATGGAGAAGAGTTTAGACACTAGGAGAAGATAAGGAACACACCCATTATCACGAAATCACATTAGGATTCTCTTTTTAACCTGTTCCTTAAAACACTAGTGCTTAGGAAATCTATTGGAGGCAGAAGCAGTCAAGGGTAGCTTAGGGATAGTGTTAGGGTTAGGGTGAGGGTTAGGGTATGGCTTAGGGTACGGGTTCGGGGAGGGGTTCGGGTAGGGCGTAGGGTATGGGTTAGGGTTAGGGTTAGGGTTAGTGTTAGGGTTAGGGCTCGATTTAGGGTACGGGTTAGGATTAGGGTACGCGTTAGGGTTAGGGTAGGGGTTAGGGTTAGGGTACGCGTTAGGGTGGGGGTAGTTATTAAACCTATCACACTCTCTAGATAGCCCTTAGCACGTAAAGAAATATTATTTGGGGGTCCAGCCATGGAGAATAGTTTAGACATGAGGAGAAGATAAGGAACACACCCATTATCAAGAAATCACATTAGGATTCTCTTTTTAACCTGTTCCTTAAATCACTAGTGCTTAGGAAATCTATTGGAGGCAGAAGCCGTCAAGGGTAGCTTAGGGTTAGGGTTAGGGTTAGGGTGAGGGTTAGGGTACGGCTTAGGGTACGGGTTCGGGGAGGGGTTCAGGTAGGGCGTAGGGTATGTGTTAGAGTTAGGGTTAGGGTTAGTGTTAGGGTTAGGGCTCGGTTTAGGGTACAGTTTAGGATTAGGGTACGCGTTAGTGTTAGGGTAGGGGTTAGGGTTAGGGTACGCTTTAGGGTGAGGGTAGTTATTAAACCTATCCCACTCTCTAGATACCCCTTAGCACGTAAAGGAATATTATTTGGGCGTCCAGCCATGAAGAAGGGTTTAGAAACTAGGAGAAGATAAGGAACACACCCATTATCAAGAAATCACAATATGATTCTCTTTTTAAACTGTTCCTTAAAACACTAGTGGTTAGGAAATCTATTGGAGGCAGAAGCAGTCAAGGGTAGCTTAGGGTTCGGGTTAGGGTTAGGGTGAGGGTTAGGGTACGGCTTAGGGTACGGGTTCGGGGAGGGGTTCGGGTAGGGCGTAGGGTATGTGTTAGTGTTAGAGTTAGGGTTAGTGTTAGGGTTAGGGCTCGGTTTAGGGTACGGGTTAGGATTAGGGTACTCGTTAGGTTTAGGGTAGCGGTTAGGGTTAGGGTACGCGTTAGGGTGAGGGTAGTTATTAAACCTATCCCACTCTCTAGATACCCCTTAGCACGTAAAGGAATATTATTTGGGGGTCCAGCCATGGAGAAGAGTTTAGACACTAGGAGAAGATAAGGAACACACCCATTATCAAGAAATCACATTAGGATTCTCTTTTTAACCTGTTCCTTAAAACACTAGTGCTTAGGAAATCTATTGGAGGCAGAAGCAGTCAAGGGTAGCTTAGGGTTAGGGTTAGGGTTAGGGTGAGGGTTAGGGTATGGCTTAGGGTACGGGTTCGGGGAGGGGTTCGGGTAGGGCGTAGGGTATGGGTTAGGGTTAGTGTTAGGGCTAGTGTTAGGGTTAGGGCTCGGTTTGGGGTACAGGTTAGGATTAGGGTACGCGTTAGGGTTAGGATAGGGGTTAGGGTTAGGGTACACGTTAGGGTGAGGGTAGTTATTAAACCTATCACACTCTCTAGATACCCCTTAGCACGTAAAGGAATATTATTTGGGGGTCCAGCCATGGAAAAGAGTTTAGACACGAGGAGAAGATAAGGAACACACCCATTATCAAGAAATCACATTAGGATTCTCTTTTTAACGTGTTCCTTAAAACACTAGTGCTTAGGAAATCTATTGGAGGAAGAAGCAGTCAAGGGTAGCTTAGGATTAGGGTTAGGGTTAGGGTGAGGGCTAGGGTATGGCTTAGGGTACGGGTTCGGGGAGGGGTTCGGGTAGGGCGTAGCGTATGGGTTTGGGTTAGGGTTAGGGTTAGTGTTAGGGTTAGGGCTCGGTTTAGGGTACGGGTTAGGATTAGGGAACGCGTTAGGGTTAGGGTAGGGGTTAGGGTTAGGGTACGTGTTAGGGTGAGGGTAGTTATTAAACCTATCACACTCTCTAGATACCCCTTAGCACGTAAAGGAATATTATTTGAGGGTCCAGCCATGGAGAAGAGTTAAGACACGAGGAGAAGATAAGGAACACACCCATTATCAAGAAATCACATTAGGATTCTCTTTTTAACCTGTTCCTTAAAACACTAGTGCTTAGGAAATCTATTGGAGGCAGAAGCAGTCAAGGGTAGCTTAGGGTTAGGGTTAGGGTTAGGGTGAGGGTTAGGGTACGGCTTACGATACGGGTTCGGGGAGGGGTTCGGGTAGGGCGTAGGGTATGGGTTAGTGTTAGGGTTAGGGCTAGTGTTAGGGTTAGGGCTCGCTTTAGGGTACGGGTTAGGATTAGGGTATGCGTTAGGGTTAGGGTAGGGGTTAGGGTTAGGGTACGCGTTAGGGTGAGTGTAGTTATTAAAAATATCCCACTCTCTAGATACCCCTTAGCACGTAAAGGAATATTATTTGGGGGTCCAGCCATGGAGAAGAGTTTAGACACGAGGAGAAGATAAGGAACACACCCATTATCAAGAAATCACATTAGGATTCTCTTTTTAACGTGTTCCTTAAAACACTAGTGCTTAGGAAATCTATTGGAGGCAGAAGCCGTCAAGGGTAGCTTAGGGTTAGGGTTAGGGTTAGGGTGAGGGTTAGGGTACGGTTTAGGGTACGGGTTCAGGGAGGGGTTCGGGTAGGGCGTAGGGTATGGGTTAGGGTTAGGGTTAGAGTTAGTGTTAGGGTTAGGGCTCGGTTTAGGGTATGGGTTAGGATTAGGGTACGCGTTAGGGTTAGGGTAGGGGTTAGGGTTAGGGTACGCGTTAGGGTGAGGGTAGTTATTAAACCTATCCCAATCTCTAGATACCCCTTAGCACGTAAAGGAATATTATTTGGGGGTCCAGCCATGGAGAAGAGTTTAGACACTAGGAGAAAATAAGGAACACACCCATTATCACGAAAACACATTAGGATTCTCTTTTTAACCTGTTCCTTAAAACACTAGTGCTTAGGAAATCTATTGGAGGCAGAAGCAGTCAAGGGTAGCTTAGGGTTAGGGATAGGGTTAGGGTGAGGGCTAGGGTATGGCTTACGGTACGGGTTCGGGGAGGGGTGCGGGTAGCGCGTAGGGTATGGGATAGGGTTAGTGTTATGGTTAGGGCTCGGTTTAGGGTACGGGTTAGGATTAGGGTACGCGTTAGGGTTAGGGTAGGGGTTAGGGTTAGGGTACGTGTTAGGGTGAGGGTAGTTATTAAACCTATCACACTCTCTAGATACCCCTTAGCACATAAAGGAATATTATTTGGGGGTCCAGCCATGGAGAAGAGTTTAGACACGAGGAGAAGATAAGGAACACACCCATTATCAAGAAATCACATTAGGATTCTCTTTTTAACCTGTTCCTTAAATCACTAGTGCTTAGGAAATCTATTGGAGGCAGAAGCCGTCAAGGGTAGCTTAGGGTTAGGGTTAGGTTTAGGGTGAGGGTTAGGGTACGGCTTAGGGCACGGGTTCGGGGAGGGGTTCGGGTAGGGCGTAGGGTATGGGTTAGGGTTAGTTTTAGGGTTAGGGCTCGGTTTAGGGTACGGGTTAGGATTAGGGTACGCGTTAGGGTTAGTGTACGCGTTAGGGTGAGGGTAGTTATTAAACCTATCCCACTCTCTAGATACCCCTTAGCACGTACAGGAATATTATTGGGGGTCCAGCCATGGAGAAGAGTTTAGACACTAGGAGAAGATAAGGAACACACCCATTATCACGAAATCACATTAGGATTCTCTTTTTAACCTGTTCCTTAAAATTCTAGTGCTTAGGAAATCTATTGGAGGCAGAAGCAGTCAAGGGTAGCTTAGGGTTAGGGTTAGGGTTAGGGTGAGGGTTAGGGTATGGCTTAGGGTACGGGTTCGGGGAGGGGTTCGGGTAGGGCGTAGGCAATGGGTTAGGGTTAGGGTTAGGGTTAGTGTTAGGGTTAGGGCTTGGTTTAGGTTACGGGTTAGGATTAGGGTACGCGTTAGTGTTAGGGTAGTGGTTAGGGTTAGGGTACGCGTTAGGGTGGGGGTAGTTATTAAACCTATCACACTCTCTTGATACCCCTTAGCACGTAAAGGAATATTATTTGGGGGTCCAGCCTTGGAGAAGAGTTGAGACACGAGGAGAATATAAGGAACACACCCATTATCAAGAAATCACATTAGGATTTTCTTTTTAACCTGTTCCTTAAAACACTAGTGCTTAGGAAATCTATTGGAGGCAGAAGCAGTCAAGGGTAGCTTAGGGTTAGGGTTAGGGTTAGGGTGAGGGTTAGGGTACGGCTTAGGGTACGGGTTCGGGGAGGGGTTCGGGTAGGGCGTAGGGTATGGGTTAGGGTTAGGGTTAGGGCTAGTGTTAGGGTTAGGGCTCGGTTTAGGGTACGGGTTAGGATTAGGGTATGCGTTAGGGTTAGGGTAGGTGTTAGGGTTAGGATACGCGTTAGAGTGAGGGTAGTTATTAAACCTATCCCACTCTCTAGATATCCCTTAGCACGTAAAGGAATATTATTTGGGGGTCCAGCCATGGAGAAGAGTTTAGACACGAGGAGAAGATAAGGAACACACCCATTATCAAGAAATCACATTACGATTCTCTTTTTAACCTGTTCCTTAAATCACTAGTGCTTAGGAAATCTATTGGAGGCAGAAGCCGTCAAGGGTAGCTTAGGGTTAGGGTTAGGGTTAGGGTGAGGGTTAGGGTACGGCTTAGGGTACGGGTTCGGGGAGGGGTTCGGGTAGGGCGTAGGGTATGGGTTAGGGTTAGGGTTAGGGCTAGTGTTAGGGTTAGGGCTCGGTTTAGGGTACGGGTTAGGATTAGGGTACGCGTTAGGGTTAGGGTAGGGGATAGGGTGAGGGTACGCGTTAGGGTGAGGGTAGTTATTAAACCTATCCCACTCTCTAGATACCCCTTAGCTCGTAAAGGAATATTATTTGGGGGTCCAGCCATGGAGAAGAGTTTAGACACTAGGAGAAGATAAGGAATACACCCATTATCAAGAAATCACATTAGGATTCTCTTTTTAACCTGTTCCTTAAAACACTAGTGCTTAGGAAATCTATTGGAGGCAGAAGCCGTCAAGGGTAGCTTAGGGTTAGGGTTAGGGTTAGGGTGAGGGTTAGGGTACGGCTTAGGGTACGGGTTCGGGGAGGTGTTCGGGTAGGGCGTAGGCTATGGGTTAGGGTTAGGGTTAGGGTTAGTGTTAGGGTTAGGGCTCGGTTTAGGGTACGGGTTAAGATTAGGGTACGCGTTAGTGTTAGGGTAGGGGTTAGGGTTAGGATATGCGATAGGGTGAGGTTAGTTATTAAACCTATCCCACTCTCTAGATACCCCTTAGCACGTAAAGGAATATTATTTGGGGGTCCAGCCATGGAGAAGAGTTTAGACACTAGGAGAAGATAAGGAACACACCCATTATCAAGAAATCACATTAGGATTCTCTTTTTAACCTGTTCCTTAAAACACTAGTGCTTAGGAAATCTATTGGAGGCAGAAGCAGTCAAGGGTAGCTTAGGGTTAGGGTTAGGGTTAGGGTGAGGGTTAGGGTATGGCTTAGGGTACGGGTTCGGGGAGGGGTTCGGGTAGGGCGTAGTGTATGGGTTAGGGTTAGGGTTAGGGCTAGTGTTAGGGTTAGGGCTAGGTTTGGGGTACGGGTTAGGATTAGGGTACGCGTTAGGGTTAGGGTAGGGGTTAGGGTTAGGGTACACGTTAGGGTGAGGGTAGTTATTAAACCTATCACACTCTCTAGATACCCCTTAGCATGTAAAGGAATATTATTTGGGGGTCCAGCCATGGAAAAGAGTTTAGACAAGAGGAGAAGATAAGGAACACACCCATTATCAAGAAATCACATTAGGATTCTCTTTTTAACCTGTTCCTTAAAACACTAGTGCTTAGGAAATCTATTGGAGGCAGAAGCAGTCAAGGGTAGCTTAGGGTTAGGGTTAGGGTTAGGGTGAGGGTTAGGGTACGGCTTAGGGTACGGGTTCGGGGAGGGATTCGGGTAGGGCGTAGGGTATGGGTTAGAGTTAGGGTTAGGGTTAGTGTTAGGGTTAGGGCTCGGTTAAGGGTTCGGGTTAGGATTAGGGTACGCGTTAGTGTTACGGTAGGGGTTAGGGTTAGGGTACGCTTTAGGGTGAGGGTAGTTATTAAACCTATCCCACTCTCTAGATACCCCTTAGCACGTAAAGGAATATTATTTGGGGGTCCAGCCATGGAGAAGGGTTTAGACACTAGGAGAAGATAAGGAACACACCCATTATCACGAAATCACATTAGGATTCTCTTTTTAACCTGTTCCTTAAAACACTAGTGCTTAGGAAATGTATTGGAGGCAGAAGCAGTCAAGGGTAGCTTAGGGTTAGGGTTAGGGTTAGGGTGAGGTGTAGGGTACGGCTTAGGGTACGGGTTCGGGGAGGGGTTCGGGTAGGGCGTAGGGTATGGGTTAGGGTTAGGGTTAGGGTTAGTGTTAGGGTTAGGGCTCGGTTTAGGGTATGGGTTAGGATTAGGGAACGCGTTAGGGTTAGGGTAGTGGTTAGGGTTAGGGTATGTGTTAGGGTGAGGGTAGTTATTAAACCTATCACACTCTCTAGATACCCCTTAGCACGTAAAGGAATATTATTTGGGGGTCCAGCCATGGAGAAGAGTTTAGACACGAGGAGAAGATAAGGAACACACCCATTATCAAGAAATCACATTAGGATTCTCTTTTTAACCTGTTCCTTAAAACACTAGTGCTTAGGAAATCTATTGGAGGCAGAAGCAGTCAAGGGTAGCTTAGGGTTAGGGTTAGGGTTAGGGTGAGGGATAGGGTATGGCTTAGGGTACGGGTTCGGGGAGGGGTTCGGGTAGGGCGTAGGGTATGGGTTAGGGTTAGGGTTAGGGCTAGTGTTAGGGTTAGGGCACGGTTTAGGGTACGGGTTAGGATTAGGGTATGCGTTAGGGTTAGGGTAGGGGTTAGGGTTAGGGTACGCGTTAGGGTGAGGGTAGTTATTAAACCTATCCCACGCTCTAGATACCCCTTAGCACGTAAAGGAATATTATTTGGGGGTCCAGCCATGGAGAAGATTTTAGACACGAGGAGAAGATAAGGAACACACCCATTATCAAGAAATCACATTAGGATTCTCTTTTTAACTTGTTCCTTAAATCACTAGTGCTTAGGAAATCTATTGGAGGCAGAAGCCGTCAAGGGTAGCTTAGGGTTAGGGTTAGGGTTAGGGTGAGGGTTAGGGTACGGTTTAGGGTACGGGTTCAGGGAGGGGTTCGGGTAGGGCGTAGGATATGGGTTAGGGTTAGGGTTAGAGTTAGTGTTAGGGTTAGGGCTCGGTTTAGGGTATGGGTTAGGATTAGGTTACGCGTTAGGGTTAGGGTAGGGGTTAGGGATAGGGTACGCGTTAGGGTGAGGGTAGTTATTAAACCTATCCCACTCTCTAGATACCCCTTAGCACGTAAAGGAATATTATTTGGGGGTCCAGCCATGGAGAAGAGTTTACACACTAGGAGAAGATAAGGAACACACCCATTATCACGAAAACACATTAGGATTCTCTTTTTAAACTGTTCCTTAAAACACTAGTGCTTAGGAAATCTATTGGAGGCAGAAGCAGTCAAGGGTAGCTTAGGGTTAGGGTTAGGGTTAGGGTGAGGGCTAGGGTATGGCTTACGGTACGGGTTCGGGGAGGGGTTCGGGTAGGGCGTAGGGTATGGGTTAGGGTTAGGGTTAGGGTTAGGGCTCGGTTTAGGGTACGGGTTAGGATTAGGGTACGCGTTAGGGTTAGGGTAGGGGTTAGGGTTAGGGTACGTGTTAGGGTGAGGGTAGTTATTAAACCTATCACACTCTCTAGATACCCCTTAGCACATAAAGGAATATTATTTGGGGGTCCAGCCATGGAGAAGAGTTTAGACACGAGGAGAAGATAAGGAACACACCCATTATCAAGAAATCACATTAGGATTCTCTTTTTAACATGTTCCTTAAAACACTAGTGCTTAGGAAATCTATTGGAGGCAGAAGCCGTCAAGGGTAGCTTAGGGTTAGGGTTAGGGTTAGGTTTAGGGTGAGGGTTAGGGTACGGCTTAGGGCACGGGTTCGGGGAGGGGTTCGGGTAGGGCGTAGGGTATGGGTTAGGGTTAGGGTTAGGGTTAGTATTAGGGTTAGGGCTCGGTTTAGGGTACGGTTTAGGATTAGGGTACGCGTTAGCGTTAGTGTACGCGTTAGGGTGAGGGTAGTTATTAAACCTATCCCACTCTCTAGATACCCCTTAGCACGTACAGGAATATTATTGGGGGTCCAGCCATGGAGAAGAGTTTAGACACTAGGAGAAGATAAGGAACACACCCATTATCACGAAATCACATTAGGATTCTCTTTTTAACCTGTTCCTTAAAACACTGGTGCTTAGGAAATCTATTGGAGGCAGAAGCAGTCAAGGGTAGCTTAGGGTTAGGGTTAGGGTTAGGGTGAGGGTTAGGGTATGGCTTAGGGTACGGGTTCGGGGAGGGGTTCGGGTAGGGCATAGGGTATGGGTTAGGGTTAGGGTTAGGGTTAGTGTTAGGGTTAGGGCTCGGTTTAGGTACGGGTTAGGATTAGGGAACACGTTAGGGTTAGGGTAGGGGTTAGGGTTAGGGTACGTGTTATGGTGAGGGTAGTTATTAAACCTATCACACTCTCTAGATACCCCTTAGCACATAAAGGAATATTATTTGGGGGTCCAGCCATGGAGAAGAGTTTAGACACGAGGAGAAGATAAGGAACACACCCATTATCAAGAAATCACATTAGGATTCTCTTTTTAACCTGTTCCTTAAAACACTAGTGCTTAGGAAATCTATTGGAGGCAGAAGCCGTCAAGGGTAGCTTAGGTTTAGGTTAGGGTTAGGGTGAGGGTTAGGGTACGGCTTAGGGTACGGGTTCGGGGAGGGGTTCGGGTAGGGCGTAGGGTATGGGTTAGGGTTAGGGTTAGGGCTAGGGTTAGGGTTAGGGCTCGGTTTAGGGTACTGGTTAGGATTAGGGTACGCGTTAGGGTTAGGGTAGGGGTTAGGGTTAGGGTACGCGTTAGGTTGAGGGTAGTTATTAAACCTATCCCACTCTCTAGATACCCGTTAGCACGTAAAGGAATATTATTTGGGGGTCCAGCCATGGAGAAGAGTTTAGACACGAGGAGAATATAAGGAACACACCCATTATCAAGAAATCACATTAGGATTCTCTTTTTAACCTGTTCCTTAAAACACTAGTGCTTAGGAAATCTATTGGAGGCAGAAGCAGTCAAGGGTAGCTTAGGGTTAGGGTTAGGGTTAGGGTGAGGGTTAGGGTATGGCTTAGGGTACGGGTTCGGGGAGGGGTTCGGGTAGGGCGTAGGGTATGGGTTAGGATTAGCGTTAGGGTTAGTGTTAGGGTTAGGGCTCGGTTTAGGGTACGGGTTAGGATTAGGGTATGCGTTAGGGTTAGGGTAGGGGTTAGGATTAGGGTACGCGTTAGGGTGGGTGTAGATATTAAACCTATCACACTCTCTAGATACCCCTTAGCACGTAAAGGAATATTATTTGGGGGTCCAGCCATGGAGAAGAGTTTAGACACGAGGAGAAGATAAGGAACACACCCATTATCAAGAAATCACATTAGGATTCTCTTTTTAACCAGTTCCTTAAAACACTAGTGCTTAGGAAATCTATTGGAGGCAGAAGCCGTCAAGGGTAGCTTAGGGTTAGGGTTAGGGTTAGGGTGAGGGTTAGGGTACGGCTTAGGGTACGGGTTCGGGGAGGGGTTCGGGTAGGGTGTAGGGTATGGGTTAGGGTTAAGGTTAGGGTTAGTGTTAGCGTTAGGGCTCGGTTTAGGGTACGGGTTAGGATTAGGGTACGCGTTAGTGTTATGGTAGTGGTTAGGGTTAGGGTACGCGTTAGGGTGGGGGTAGTTATTAAACCTATCACACTCTCTAGATACCCCTTAGCACGTAAAGGAATATTATTTGGGGGTCCAGCCTTGGAGAAGAGTTTAGACACGAGGAGAATATAAGGAACACACCCATTATCAAGAAATCACATTAGGATTCTCTTTTTAACCTGTTCCTTAAAACACTAGTGCTTAGGAAATCTATTGGAGGCAGAAGCAGTCAAGGGTAGCTTAGGGTTAGGGTTAGGGTTAGGGTGAGGGTTAGGGTACGGCTTAGGGCACGGGTTCGGGGAGGGGTTCGGGTAGGGCGTAGGGTATGGGTTAGTGTTAGGGTTAGGGCTAGTGTTAGGGTTAGGGCTCGGTTTAGGTTACGGGTTAGGATTAGGGTATGCGTTAGGGTTAGGGTAGGGGTTAGGGTTAGGATACGCGTTAGAGTGAGGGTAGTTATTAAACCTATCCCACTCTCTAGATAGCCCTTAGCACGTAAAGGAATATTATTTGGGGGTCCAGCCATGGAGAAGAGTTTAGACACGAGGAGAAGATAAGGAACACACCCATTATCGAGAAATCACATTAGGATTCTCTTTTTAACCTGTTCCTTAAATCACTAGTGCTTAGGAAATCTATTGGAGGCAGAAGCCGTCAAGGGTAGCTTAGGGTTAGGGTTAGGGTTAGGGTGAGGGTTAGGGTACGGCTTAGGGTACGGGTTCGGGGAGGGGTTCAGGTAGGGCGTAGGGTATGGGTTAGAGTTAGGGTTAGGGTTAGTGTTAGGTTTAGGGCTCGGTTTAGGGTACGGGTTAGGATTAGGGTACGCGTTAGTGTTAGGGTAGGGGTTAGGGTTAGGGTACGCTTTAGGGTGAGGGTAGTTATTAAACCTATCCCACTCTCTAGATACCCCTTAGCACGTAAAGGAATATTATTTGGGCGTCCAGCCATGGAGAAGGGTTTAGACACTAGGAGAAGATAAGGAACACACCCATTATCAAGAAATCACATTAGGATTCTCTTTTTAACCTGTTCCTTAAAACACTACTGCTTAGGAAATCTATTGGAGGCAGAAGCAGTCAAGGGTAGCTTAGGGTTAGGGTTAGGGTTAGGGTGAGGGCTAGGGTATGGCTTACGGTACGGGTTCGGGGAGGGGTTCGGGTAGGGCGTAGGGTATGGGTTAGGGTTAGGGTTAGGGTTAGGGCTCGGTTTAGGGTACGGGTTAGGATTAGGGTACGCGTTAGGGTTAGGGTAGGGGTTAGGGTTAGGGTACGTGTTAGGGTGAGGGTAGTTATTAAACCTATCACACTCTCTAGATACCCCTTAGCACATAAAGGAATATTATTTGGGGGTCCAGCCATGGAGAAGAGTTTAGACACGAGGAGAAGATAAGGAACACACCCATTATCAAGAAATCACATTAGGATTCTCTTTTTAACATGTTCCTTAAAACACTAGTGCTTAGGAAATCTATTGGAGGCAGAAGCCGTCAAGGGTAGCTTAGGGTTAGGGTTAGGGTTAGGTTTAGGGTGAGGGTTAGGGTACGGCTTAGGGCACGGGTTCGGGGAGGGGTTCGGGTAGGGCGTAGGGTATGGGTTAGGGTTAGGGTTAGGGTTAGTATTAGGGTTAGGGCTCGGTTTAGGGTACGGTTTAGGATTAGGGTACGCGTTAGCGTTAGTGTACGCGTTAGGGTGAGGGTAGTTATTAAACCTATCCCACTCTCTAGATACCCCTTAGCACGTACAGGAATATTATTGGGGGTCCAGCCATGGAGAAGAGTTTAGACACTAGGAGAAGATAAGGAACACACCCATTATCACGAAATCACATTAGGATTCTCTTTTTAACCTGTTCCTTAAAACACTGGTGCTTAGGAAATCTATTGGAGACAGAAGCAGTCAAGGGTAGCTTAGGGTTAGGGTTAGGGTTAGGGTGAGGGTTAGGGTATGGCTTAGGGTACGGGTTCGGGGAGGGGTTCGGGTAGGGTGTAGGGTATGGGTTAGGGTTAAGGTTAGGATTAGTGTTAGCGTTAGGGCTCGGTTTAGGGTACGGTTTAGGATTAGGGTACGCGTTCGTGTTAGGGTAGTGGTTAGGGTTAGGGTACGCGTTAGGGTGGGGGTAGTTATTAAACCTATCACACTCTCTAGATACCCCTTAGCACGTAAAGGAATATTATTTGGGGGTCCAGCCTTGGAGAAGAGTTTGGACACGAGGAGAATATAAGGAACACACCCATTATCAAGAAATCACATTAGGATTCTCTTTTTAACCTGTTCCTTAAAACACTAGTGCTTAGGAAATCTATTGGAGGCAGAAGCAGTCAAGGGTAGCTTAGGGTTAGGGTTAGGGTTAGGGTGAGGGTTAGGGTACGGCTTAGGGTACGGGTTCGGGGAGGGGTTCGGGTAGGGCGTAGGGTATGGGTTAGGGTTAGGGTTAGGGCTAGTGTTAGGGTTAGGGCTCGGTTTAGGTTACGGGTTAGGATTAGGGTATGCGTTAGGGTTAGGGTAGGGGTTAGGGTTAGGATACGCGTTAGAGTGAGGGTAGTTATTAAACCTATCCCACTCTCTAGATAGCCCTTAGCACGTAAAGGAATATTATTTGGGGGTCCAGCCATGGAGAAGAGTTTAGACACGAGGAGAAGATAAGGAACACACCCATTATCAAGAAATCACATTAGGATTCTCTTTTTAACCTGTTCCTTAAATCACTAGTGCTTAGGAAATCTATTGGAGGCAGAAGCCGTCAAGGGTAGCTTAGGGTTAGGGTTAGGGTTAGGGTGAGGGTTAGGGTACGGCTTAGGGTACGGGTTCGGGGAGGGGTTCAGGTAGGGCGTAGGGTATGTGTTAGAGTTAGGGTTAGGGTTAGTGTTAGGGTTAGGGCTCGGTTTAGGGTACGGGTTAGGATTAGGGTACGCGTTAGTGTTAGGGTAGGGGTTAGGGTTAGGGTACGCTTTAGGGTGAGGGTAGTTATTAAACCTATCCCACTCTCTAGATACCCCTTAGCACGTAAAGGAATATTATTTGGGCGTCCAGCCATGGAGAAGTGTTTAGACACTAGGAGAAGATAAGGAACACACCCATTATCAAGAAATCACAATATGATTCTCTTTTTAAACTGTTCCTTAAAACACTAGTGGTTAGGAAATCTATTGGAGGCAGAAGCAGTCAAGGGTAGCTTAGGGTTAGGGTTAGGGTTAGGGTGAGGGTTAGGGTACGGCTTAGGGTACGGGTTCGGGCAGGGGTTCGGGTAGGGCGTAGGGTATGGGTTAGGGTTAGGGTTAGATTTAGGGTTAGTGTTAGGGTTAGGGCTCGGTTTAGGGTACGGGTTAGGATTAGGGTACTCGTTAGGTTTAGGGTAGCGGTTAGGGTTAGGGTACGCGTTAGGGTGAGGGTAGTTATTAAACCTATCACACTCTCTAGATACCCCTTAGCACGTAAAGGAATATTATTTGGGGGTCCAGCCATGGAGAAGAGTTTAGACACTAGGAGAAGATAAGGAACACACCCATTATCACGAAATCACATTAGGATTCTCTTTTTAACCTGTTCCTTAAAACACTAGTGCTTAGGAAATCTATTGGAGGCAGAAGCAGTCAAGAGTAGCTTAGGGTTAGGGTGAGGGCTAGGGTATGGCTTAGGGTACGGGTTCGGGGAGGGGTTCGGGTAGGGCATAGGGTATGGGTTAGGGTTAGGGTTAGGGTTAGTGTTAGGGTTAGGGCTCGGTTTAGGTACGGGTTAGGATTAGGGAACACGTTAGGGTTAGGGTAGGGGTTAGGGTTAGGGTACGTGTTATGGTGAGGGTAGTTATTAAACCTATCACACTCTCTAGATACCCCTTAGCACATAAATGAATATTATTTGGGGGTCCAGCCATGGAGAAGAGTTTAGACACGAGGAGAAGATAAGGAACACACCCATTATCAAGAAATCACATTAGGATTCTCTTTTTAACCTGTTCCTTAAAACACTAGTGCTTAGGAAATCTATTGGAGGCAGAAGCCGTCAAGGGTAGCTTAGGTTTAGGTTAGGGTTAGGGTGAGGGTTAGGGTACGGCTTAGGGTACGGGTTCGGGGAGGGGTTCGGGTAGGGCGTAGGGTATGGGTTAGGGTTAGGGTTAGGGCTAGGGTTAGGGTTAGGGCTCGGTTTAGGGTACTGGTTAGGATTAGGGTACGCGTTAGGGTTAGGGTAGGGGTTAGGGTTAGGGTACGCGTTAGGTTGAGGGTAGTTATTAAACCTATCCCACTCTCTAGATACCCGTTAGCACGTAAAGGAATATTATTTGGGGGTCCAGCCATGGAGAAGAGTTTAGACACGAGGAGAATATAAGGAACACACCCATTATCAAGAAATCACATTAGGATTCTCTTTTTAACCTGTTCCTTAAAACACTAGTGCTTAGGAAATCTATTGGAGGCAGAAGCAGTCAAGGGTAGCTTAGGGTTAGGGTTAGGGTTAGGGTGAGGGTTAGGGTATGGCTTAGGGTACGGGTTCGGGGAGGGGTTCGGGTAGGGCGTAGGGTATGGGTTAGGATTAGCGTTAGGGTTAGTGTTAGGGTTAGGGCTCGGTTTAGGGTACGGGTTAGGATTAGGGTATGCGTTAGGGTTAGGGTAGGGGTTAGGATTAGGGTACGCGTTAGGGTGGGTGTAGATATTAAACCTATCACACTCTCTAGATACCCCTTAGCACGTAAAGGAATATTATTTGGGGGTCCAGCCATGGAGAAGAGTTTAGACACGAGGAGAAGATAAGGAACACACCCATTATCAAGAAATCACATTAGGATTCTCTTTTTAACCAGTTCCTTAAAACACTAGTGCTTAGGAAATCTATTGGAGGCAGAAGCCGTCAAGGGTAGCTTAGGGTTAGGGTTAGGGTTAGGGTGAGGGTTAGGGTACGGCTTAGGGTACGGGTTCGGGGAGGGGTTCGGGTAGGGTGTAGGGTATGGGTTAGGGTTAAGGTTAGGGTTAGTGTTAGCGTTAGGGCTCGGTTTAGGGTACGGGTTAGGATTAGGGTACGCGTTAGTGTTAGGGTAGTGGTTAGGGTTAGGGTACGCGTTAGGGTGGGGGTAGTTATTAAACCTATCACACTCTCTAGATACCCCTTAGCACGTAAAGGAATATTATTTGGGGGTCCAGCCTTGGAGAAGAGTTTAGACACGAGGAGAATATAAGGAACACACCCATTATCAAGAAATCACATTAGGATTCTCTTTTTAACCTGTTCCTTAAAACACTAGTGCTTAGGAAATCTATTGGAGGCAGAAGCAGTCAAGGGTAGCTTAGGGTTAGGGTTAGGGTTAGGGTGAGGGTTAGGGTACGGCTTAGGGCACGGGTTCGGGGAGGGGTTCGGGTAGGGCGTAGGGTATGGGTTAGTGTTAGGGTTAGGGCTAGTGTTAGGGTTAGGGCTCGGTTTAGGTTACGGGTTAGGATTAGGGTATGCGTTAGGGTTAGGGTAGGGGTTAGGGTTAGGATACGCGTTAGAGTGAGGGTAGTTATTAAACCTATCCCACTCTCTAGATAGCCCTTAGCACGTAAAGGAATATTATTTGGGGGTCCAGCCATGGAGAAGAGTTTAGACACGAGGAGAAGATAAGGAACACACCCATTATCGAGAAATCACATTAGGATTCTCTTTTTAACCTGTTCCTTAAATCACTAGTGCTTAGGAAATCTATTGGAGGCAGAAGCCGTCAAGGGTAGCTTAGGGTTAGGGTTAGGGTTAGGGTGAGGGTTAGGGTACGGCTTAGGGTACGGGTTCGGGGAGGGGTTCAGGTAGGGCGTAGGGTATGGGTTAGAGTTAGGGTTAGGGTTAGTGTTAGGTTTAGGGCTCGGTTTAGGGTACGGGTTAGGATTAGGGTACGCGTTAGTGTTAGGGTAGGGGTTAGGGTTAGGGTACGCTTTAGGGTGAGGGTAGTTATTAAACCTATCCCACTCTCTAGATACCCCTTAGCACGTAAAGGAATATTATTTGGGCGTCCAGCCATGGAGAAGGGTTTAGACACTAGGAGAAGATAAGGAACACACCCATTATCAAGAAATCACAATATGATTCTCTTTTTAAACTGTTCCTTAAAACACTAGTGGTTAGGAAATCTATTGGAGGCAGAAGCAGTCAAGGGTAGCTTAGGGTTAGGGTTAGGGTTAGGGTGAGGGTTACGGTACGGCTTAGGGTACGGGTTCGGGGAGGGGTTCGGGTAGGGCGTAGGGTATGGGCTAGGGTTAGAGTTAGGGTTACTGTTAGGGTTAGGGCTCAGATTAGGGTACGGGTTAGGATTAGGGTACGTGTTAGGGTTAGTGTACGCGTTAGGGTGAGGGTAGTTATTAAACCTATTCCACTCTCTAGATACACCTTAGCACGTACAGGAATATTATTGGGGGTCCAGCCATGGAGAAGAGTTTAGACACTAGGAGAAGATAAGGAACACACCCATTATCAAGAAATCACATTAGGATCCTCTTCTTAACCTGTTCCTTAAAACACTAGTGCTTAGGAAATCTATTGGAGGCAGAAGCCGTCAAGGGTAGCTTAGGGTTAGGGTTAGGGTTAGGGTGAGGGTTAGGGTACGGCTTAGGGCACGGGTTCGGGGAGGGGTTCGGGTAGGGCGTAGGGTATGGGTTAGGGTTAGGGTTAGGGTTAGTGTTAGGGTTAGGGCTCGGTTTAGGGTACGGGTTAGGATTAGGGTACGGGTTAGGGTAGGGGTTAGGGTTAGGGTACGCGTTAGGGTGGGGGTAGTTATTAAACCTATCACACTCTCTAGATACCCCTTAGCACGTAAAGGAATATTATTTGGGGTTCCAGCCTTGGAGAAGAGTTTAGACACGAGGAGAATATAAGGAACACACCCATTATCAAGAAATCACATTAGGATTCTCTTTTTAACCTGTTCCTTAAAACACTAGTGCTTAGGAAATCTATTGGAGGCAGAAGCAGTCAAGGGTAGCTTAGGGTTAGTGTTAGGGTTAGGGTGAGGGTTAGGGTACGGCTTAGGGCACGGGTTCGGGAGGGGTTCGGGTAGGGCGTAGGGTATGGGTTAGGGTTAGGGTTAGGGTTAGTGTTAGGGTTAGGGCTCGGTTTAGGGTACGGGTTAGGATTAGGGTACGGGTTAGGGTAGGGGTTAGGGTTAGGGTACGCGTTAGGGTGGGGGTAGTTATTAAACCTATCACACTCTCTAGATACCCCTTAGCACGTAAAGGAATATTATTTGGGGTTCCAGCCTTGGAGAAGAGTTTAGACACGAGGAGAATATAAGGAACACACCCATTATCAAGAAATCACATTAGGATTCTCTTTTTAACCTGTTCCTTAAAACACTAGTGCTTAGGAAATCTATTGGAGGCAGAAGCAGTCAAGGGTAGCTTAGGGTTAGGGTTAGGGTTAGGGTGAGGGTTAGTGTATGGCTTAGGGTACGGGTTCGGGGAGGGGTTCGGATAGGGCGTAGGGTATGGGTTAGGGTTAGGGTTAGAGTTAGTGTTAGGGTTAGGGCTCGGTTTAGGGTATGGGTTAGGATTAGGGTACGCGTTAGGGTTAGGGTAGGGGTTAGGGTTAGGGTATGCGTTAGGGTGAGGGTAGTTATTAAACCTATCCCACTCTCTAGATACCCCTTAGCACGTAAAGGAATATTATTTGGGAGTCCAGCCATGGAGAAGAGTTTAGACACTAGGAGAAGATAAGGAACACACCCATTATCACGAAATCACATTAGGATTCTCTTTTTAACCTGTTCCTTAAAACACTAGTGCTTAGGAAATCTATTGGAGGCAGAAGCAGTCAAGGGTAGCTTAGGGTTAGGGTTTGGGTTAGGGTGAGGGCTAGGGTATGGCTTAGGGTACGGGTTCGGGGACGGGTTTGGGTAGGGCGTAAGGTATGGGTTAGGGTTAGGGTTAGGGTTAGTGTTAGGGTTAGGGCTCGGTTTAGGGTACGGGTTAGGATTAGGGTACACGTTAGGGTTAGGGTAGGGGTTAGGGTTAGGGTACGCGATAGGGTGAGGGTAGTTATTAAACCTATCACACTCTCTAGATACCCCTTAGCACATAAAGGAATATTATTTGGGGGTCCAGCCATGGAGAAGAGTTTAGACACGAGGAGAAGATAAGGAACACACCCATTATCAAGAAATCACATTAGGATTCTCTTTTTAACATGTTCCTTAAAACACTAGTGCTTAGGAAATCTATTGGAGGCAGAAGCCGTCAAGGGTAGCTTAGGGTTAGGGTTAGGGTTAGGGTGAGGGTTAGGGTACGGCTTCGGGGAGGGGTTCGGGTAGGGCGTAGGGTATGGGTTAGGGTTAGGGTTAGGGTTAGTGTTAGGGTTAGGGCTCGGTTTAGGGTACGGGTTAGGATTAGGGTACGCGTTAGGGTTAGGGTAGGGGTTAGGGTTAGGGTACGCATTAGGGTGCGGGTAGTTATTAAACCTATCACACTCTCTAGATACCCCTTAGCACGTAAAGGAATATTATTTGGGGTTCCAGCCTTGGAGAAGAGTTTAGACACGAGGAGAATATAAGGAACACACCCATTATCAAGAAATCACATTAGGATTCTCTTTTTAACCTGTTCCTTAAAACACTAGTGCTTAGGAAATCTATTGGAGGCAGAAGCAGTCAAGGGTAGCTTAGGGTTAGGGTTAGGGTTAGGGTGAGGGTTAGGGTACGGCTTAGGGTACGGGTTCGGGGAGGGGTTCGGGTAGGGCGTAGGGTATGGGTTAGGGTTAGGGTTAGGGCTAGTGTTAGGGTTAGGGCTCGGTTTAGGGTACGGGTTAGGATTAGGGTATGCGTTAGGGTTAGGGTAGGGGTTAGGGTTAGGATACGCGTTAGAGTGAGGGTAGTTATTAAACCTATCCCACTCTCTAGATAGCCCTTAGCACGTAAAGGAATATTATTTGGGGGTCCAGCCATGGAGAATAGTTTAGACACGAGGAGAAGATAAGGAACACACCCATTATCAAGAAATCACATTAGGATTCTCTTTTTAACCTGTTCCTTAAATCACTAGTGCTTAGGAAATCTATTGGAGGCAGAAGCCGTCAAGGGTAGCTTAGGGTTAGGGTTAGGGTTAGGGTGAGGGTTAGGGTACGGCTTAGGGTACGGGTTCGGGGAGGGGTTCAGGTAGGGCGTAGGGTATGTGTTAGAGTTAGGGTTAGGGTTAGTGTTAGGGTTAGGGCTCGGTTTAGGGTACAGTTTAGGATTAGGGTACGCGTTAGTGTTAGGGTAGGGGTTAGGGTTAGGGTACGCTTTAGGGTGAGGGTAGTTATTAAACCTATCCCACTCTCTAGATACCCCTTAGCACGTAAAGGAATATTATTTGGGCGTCCAGCCATGGAGAAGGGTTTAGACACTAGGAGAAGATAAGGAACACACCCATTATCAAGAAATCACAATATGATTCTCTTTTTAAACTGTTCCTTAAAACACTAGTGGTTAGGAAATCTATTGGAGGCAGAAGCAGTCAAGGGTAGCTTAGGGTTAGGGTTAGGGTTAGGGTGAGGGTTAGGGTACGGCTTAGGGTACGGGTTCGGGGAGGGGTTCGGGTAGGGCGTAGGGTATGTGTTAGGGTTAGAGTTAGGGTTAGTGTTAGGGTTAGGGCTCGGTTTAGGGTAAGGGTTAGGATTAGGGTACTCGTTAGGTTTAGGGTAGCGGTTAGGGTTAGGGTACGCGTTAGGGTGAGGGTAGTTATTAAACCTATCCCACTCTCTAGATACCCCTTAGCACGTAAAGGAATATTATTTGGGGGTCCAGCCATGGAGAAGAGTTTAGACACTAGGAGAAGATAAGGAACACACCCATTATCAAGAAATCACATTAGGATTCTCTTTTTAACCTGTTCCTTAAAACACTAGTGCTTAGGAAATCTATTGGAGGCAGAAGCAGTCAAGGGTAGCTTAGGGTTAGGGTTAGGGTTAGGGTGAGGGTTAGGGTATGGCTTAGGGTACGGGTTCGGGGAGGGGTTCGGGTAGGGCGTAGGGTATGGGTTAGGGTTAGGGTTAGGGCTAGTGTTAGGGTTAGGGCTCGGTTTGGGGTACAGGTTAGGATTAGGGTACGTGTTAGGGTTAGGATAGGGGTTAGGGTTAGGGTACACGTCAGGGTGAGGGTAGTTATTAAACCTATCACACTCTCTAGATACCCCTTAGCACGTAAAGGAATATTATTTGGGGGTCCAGCCATGGAAAAGAGTTTAGACAAGAGGAGAAGATAAGGAACACACCCATTATCAAGAAATCACATTAGGATTCTCTTTTTAACCTGTTCCTTAAATCACTAGTGCTTAGGAAATCTATTGGAGGCAGAAGCCGTCAAGGGTAGCTTAGGGTTAGGGTTAGGGTTAGGGTGAGGGTTAGGGTACGGCTTAGGGTACGGGTTCGGGGAGGGATTCGGGTAGGGCGTAGGGTATGGGTTAGAGTTAGGGTTAGGGTTAGTGTTAGGGTTAGGGCTCGGTTAAGGGTTCGGGTTAGGATTAGGGTACGCGTTAGTGTTAGGGTAGGGGTTAGGGTTAGGGTACGCTTTAGGGTGAGGGTAGTTATTAAACCTATCCCACTCTCTAGATACCCCTTAGCACGTAAAGGAATATTATTTGGGGGTCCAGCCATGGAGAAGGGTTTAGACACTAGGAGAAGATAAGGAACACACCCATTATCACGAAATCACATTAGGATTTTCTTTTTAACCTGTTCCTTAAAACACTAGTGCTTAGGAAATCTATTGGAGGCAGAAGCCGTCAAGGGTAGCTTAGGGTTAGGGTTAGGGTTAGGGTGAGGGTTAGGGTACGGTTTAGGGTACGGGTTCGGGGAGGGGTTCGGGTAGGGTGTAGGGTATGGGTTAGGGTTAAGGTTAGGGTTAGTGTTAGCGTTAGGGCTCGGTTTAGGGTACGGGTTAGGATTAGGGTACGCGTTAGTGTTAGGGTAGTGGTTAGGGTTAGGGTACGCGTTAGGGTGGGGGTAGTTATTAAACCTATCACACTCTCTAGATACCCCTTAGCACGTAAAGGAATATTATTTGGGGGTCCAGCCTTGGAGAAGAGTTTAGACACGAGGAGAATATAAGGAACACACCCATTATCAAGAAATCACATTAGGATTCTCTTTTTAACCTGTTCCTTAAAACACTAGTGCTTAGGAAATCTATTGGAGGCAGAAGCAGTCAAGGGTAGCTTAGGGTTAGGGTTAGGGTTAGGGTGAGGGTTAGGGTACGGCTTAGGGTACGGGTTCGGGGAGGGGTTCGGGTAGGGCGTAGGGTATGGGTTAGTGTTAGGGTTAGGGCTAGTGTTAGGGTTAGGGCTCGGTTTAGGTTACGGGTTAGGATTAGGGTATGCGTTAGGGTTAGGGTAGGGGTTAGGGTTAGGATACGCGTTAGAGTGAGGGTAGTTATTAAACCTATCCCACTCTCTAGATAGCCCTTAGCACGTAAAGGAATATTATTTGGGGGTCCAGCCATGGAGAAGAGTTTAGACACGAGGAGAAGATAAGGAACACACCCAATATCGAGAAATCACATTAGGATTCTCTTTTTAACCTGTTCCTTAAATCACTAGTGCTTAGGAAATCTATTGGAGGCAGAAGCCGTCAAGGGTAGCTTAGGGTTAGGGTTAGGGTTAGGGTGAGGGTTAGGGTACGGCTTAGGGTACGGGTTCGGGGAGGGGTTCAGGTAGGGCGTAGGGTATGGGTTAGAGTTAGGGTTAGGGTTAGTGTTAGGTTTAGGGCTCGGTTTAGGGTACGGGTTAGGATTAGGGTACGCGTTAGTGTTAGGGTAGGGGTTAGGGTTAGGGTACGCTTTAGGGTGAGGGTAGTTATTAAACCTATCCCACTCTCTAGATACCCCTTAGCACGTAAAGGAATATTATTTGGGCGTCCAGCCATGGAGAAGGGTTTAGACACTAGGAGAAGATAAGGAACACACCCATTATCAAGAAATCACAATATGATTCTCTTTTTAAACTGTTCCTTAAAACACTAGTGGTTAGGAAATCTATTGGAGGCAGAAGCAGTCAAGGGTAGCTTAGGGTTAGGGTTAGGGTTAGGGTGAGGGTTACGGTACGGCTTAGGGTACGGGTTCGGGGAGGGGTTCGGGTAGGGCGTAGGGTATGGGCTAGGGTTAGAGTTAGGGTTACTGTTAGGGTTAGGGCTCAGATTAGGGTACGGGTTAGGATTAGGGTACGTGTTAGGGTTAGTGTACGCGTTAGGGTGAGGGTAGTTATTAAACCTATTCCACTCTCTAGATACACCTTAGCACGTACAGGAATATTATTTGGGGTCCAGCCATGGAGAAGAGTTTAGACACTAGGAGAAGATAAGGAACACACCCATTATCACGAAATCACATTAGGATTCTCTTTTTAACCTGTTCCTTAAAACACTAGTGCTTAGGAAATCTATTGGAGGCAGAAGCAGTCAAGGGTAGCTTAGGGTTAGTGTTAGGGTTAGGGTGAGGGTTAGGGTACGGCTTAGGGCACGGGTTCGGGGAGGGGTTCGGGTAGGGCGTAGGGTATGGGTTAGGGTTAGGGTTAGGGTTAGTGTTAGGGTTAGGGCTCGGTTTAGGGTACGGGTTAGGATTAGGGTACGGGTTAGGGTAGGGGTTAGGGTTAGGGTACGCGTTAGGGTGGGGGTAGTTATTAAACCTATCACACTCTCTAGATACCCCTTAGCACGTAAAGGAATATTATTTGGGGTTCCAGCCTTGGAGAAGAGTTTAGACACGAGGAGAATATAAGGAACACACCCATTATCAAGAAATCACATTAGGATTCTCTTTTTAACCTGTTCCTTAAAACACTAGTGCTTAGGAAATCTATTGGAGGCAGAAGCAGTCAAGGGTAGCTTAGGGTTAGGGTTAGGGTTAGGGTGAGGGTTAGGGTATGGCTTAGGGTACGGGTTCGGGGAGGGGTTCGGATAGGGCGTAGGGTATGGGTTAGGGTTAGGGTTAGAGTTAGTGTTAGGGTTAGGGCTCGGTTTAGGGTATGGGTTAGGATTAGGGTACGCGTTAGGGTTAGGGTAGGGGTTAGGGTTAGGGTATGCGTTAGGGTGAGGGTAGTTATTAAACCTATCCCACTCTCTAGATACCCCTTAGCACGTAAAGGAATATTATTTGGGAGTCCAGCCATGGAGAAGAGTTTAGACACTAGGAGAAGATAAGGAACACACCCATTATCACGAAATCACATTAGGATTCTCTTTTTAACCTGTTCCTTAAAACACTAGTGCTTAGGAAATCTATTGGAGGCAGAAGCAGTCAAGGGTAGCTTAGGGTTAGGGTTTGGATTAGGGTGAGGGCTAGGGTATGGCTTAGGGTACGGGTTCGGGGACGGGTTTGGGTAGGGCGTAAGGTATGGGTTAGGGTTAGGGTTAGGGTTAGTGTTAGGGTTAGGGCTCGGTTTAGGGTACGGGTTAGGATTAGGGTACACGTTAGGGTTAGGGTAGTGGTTAGGGTTAGGGTACGCGATAGGGTGAGGGTAGTTATTAAACCTATCACACTCTCTAGATACCCCTTAGCACATAAAGGAATATTATTTGGGGGTCCAGCCATGGAGAAGAGTTTAGACACGAGGAGAAGATAAGGAACACACCCATTATCAAGAAATCACATTAGGATTCTCTTTTTAACATGTTCCTTAAAACACTAGTGCTTAGGAAATCTATTGGAGGCAGAAGCCGTCAAGGGTAGCTTAGGGTTAGGGTTAGGGTTAGGGTGAGGGTTAGGGTACGGCTTAGGGCACGGGTTCGGGGAGGGGTTCGGGTAGGGCGTAGGGTATGGGTTAGGGTTAGGGTTAGGGTTAGTGTTAGGGTTAGGGCTCGGTTTAGGGTACGGGTTAGGATTAGGGTACGCGTTAGGGTTAGGGTAGGGGTTAGGGTTAGGGTACGCATTAGGGTGCGGGTAGTTATTAAACCTATCACACTCTCTAGATACCCCTTAGCACGTAAAGGAATATTATTTGGGGTTCCAGCCTTGGAGAAGAGTTTAGACACGAGGAGAATATAAGGAACACACCCATTATCAAGAAATCACATTAGGATTCTCTTTTTAACCTGTTCCTTAAAACACTAGTGCTTAGGAAATCTATTGGAGGCAGAAGCAGTCAAGGGTAGCTTAGGGTTAGGGTTAGGGTTAGGGTGAGGGTTAGGGTACGGCTTAGGGTACGGGTTCGGGGATGGGTTCGGGTAGGGCGTAGGGTATGGGTTAGGGTTAGGGTTAGGGCTAGTGTTAGGGTTAGGGCTCGGTTTAGGGTACGGGTTAGGATTAGGGTATGCGTTAGGGTTAGGGTAGGGGTTAGGGTTAGGATACGCGTTAGAGTGAGGGTAGTTATTAAACCTATCCCACTCTCTAGATAGCCCTTAGCACGTAAAGGAATATTATTTGGGGGTCCAGCCATGGAGAATAGTTTAGACACGAGGAGAAGATAAGGAACACACCCATTATCAAGAAATCACATTAGGATTCTCTTTTTAACCTGTTCCTTAAATCACTAGTGCTTAGGAAATCTATTGGAGGCAGAAGCCGTCAAGGGTAGCTTAGGGTTAGGGTTAGGGTTAGGGTGAGGGTTAGGGTACGGCTTAGGGTACGGGTTCGGGGAGGGGTTCAGGTAGGGCGTAGGGTATGTGTTAGAGTTAGGGTTAGGGTTA
Organism: Balaenoptera acutorostrata; assembly: GCF_949987535.1. Classification (NCBI taxonomy): domain Eukaryota; kingdom Metazoa; phylum Chordata; class Mammalia; order Artiodactyla; family Balaenopteridae; genus Balaenoptera; species Balaenoptera acutorostrata. The sequence continues at coordinate 176,581 of NW_026646483.1, forward strand.
GTGTTAGGGTTAGGGCTCGGTTTAGGGTACAGTTTAGGATTAGGGTACGCGTTAGTGTTAGGGTAGGGGTTAGGGTTAGGGTACGCTTTAGGGTGAGGGTAGTTATTAAACCTATCCCACTCTCTAGATACCCCTTAGCACGTAAAGGAATATTATTTGGGCGTCCAGCCATGGAGAAGGGTTTAGACACTAGGAGAAGATAAGGAACACACCCATTATCAAGAAATCACAATATGATTCTCTTTTTAAACTGTTCCTTAAAACACTAGTGGTTAGGAAATCTATTGGAGGCAGAAGCAGTCAAGGGTAGCTTAGGGTTAGGGTTAGGGTTAGGGTGAGGGTTAGGGTACGGCTTAGGGTACGGGTTCGGGGAGGGGTTCGGGTAGGGCGTAGGGTATGGGTTAGGGTTAGAGTTAGGGTTAGTGTTAGGGTTAGGGCTCGGTTTAGGGTACGGGTTAGGATTAGGGTACTCGTTAGGTTTAGGGTAGCGGTTAGGGTTAGGGTACGCGTTAGGGTGAGGGTAGTTATTAAACCTATCCCACTCTCTAGATACCCCTTAGCACGTAAAGGAATATTATTTGGGGGTCCAGCCATGGAGAAGAGTTTAGACACTAGGAGAAGATAAGGAACACACCCATTATCAAGAAATCACATTAGGATTCTCTTTTTAACCTGTTCCTTAAAACACTAGTGCTTAGGAAATCTATTGGAGGCAGAAGCAGTCAAGGGTAGCTTAGGGTTAGGGTTAGGGTTAGGGTGAGGGTTAGGGTATGGCTTAGGGTACGGGTTCGGGGAGGGGTTCGGGTAGGGCGTAGGGTATGGGTTAGGGTTAGGGCTAGTGTTAGGGTTAGGGCTCGGTTTGGGGTACAGGTTAGGATTAGGGTACGTGTTAGGTTTAGGATAGGGGTTAGGGTTAGGGTACACGTCAGGGTGAGGGTAGTTATTAAACCTATCACACTCTCTAGATACCCCTTAGCACGTAAAGGAATATTATTTGGGGGTCCAGCCATGGAAAAGAGTTTAGACAAGAGGAGAAGATAAGGAACACACCCATTATCAAGAAATCACATTAGGATTCTCTTTTTAACCTGTTCCTTAAATCACTAGTGCTTAGGAAATCTATTGGAGGCAGAAGACGTCAAGGGTAGCTTAGGGTTAGGGTTAGGGTTAGGGTGAGGGTTAGGGTACGGCTTAGGGTACGGGTTCGGGGAGGGATTCGGGTAGGGCGTAGGGTATGGGTTAGAGTTAGGGTTAGGGTTAGTGTTAGGGTTAGGGCTCGGTTAAGGGTTCGGGTTAGGATTAGGGTACGCGTTAGTGTTAGGGTAGGGGTTAGGGTTAGGGTACGCTTTAGGGTGAGGGTAGTTATTAAACCTATCCCACTCTCTAGATACCCCTTAGCACGTAAAGGAATATTATTTGGGGGTCCAGCCATGGAGAAGGGTTTAGACAATAGGAGAAGATAAGGAACACACCCATTATCACGAAATCACATTAGGATTTTCTTTTTAACCTGTTCCTTAAAACACTAGTGCTTAGGAAATCTATTGGAGGCAGAAGCCGTCAAGGGTAGCTTAGGGTTAGGGTTAGGGTTAGGGTGAGGGTTAGGGTACGGTTTAGGGTACGGGTTCAGGGAGGGGTTCGGGTAGGGCATAGGGTATGGGTTAGGGTTAGGGTTAGAGTTAGTGTTAGGGTTAGGGCTCGGTTTAGGTTACGGGTTAGGATTAGGGTACGCGCTAGGGTTAGGGTAGCGGTTAGGGTTAGGGTACGCGTTAGGGTGAGGGTAGTTAATAAACCTATCCCACTCTCTAGATACCCCTTAGCACGTATAGGAATATTATTTGGGGGTCCAGCCATGGAGAAGAGTTTAGACACTAGGAGAAGATAAGGAACACACCCATTATCACGGAATCACATTAGGATTCTCTTTTTAACGTGTTCCTTAAAACACTAGTGCTTAGGAAATCTATTGGAGGCAGAAGCAGTCAAGGGTAGCTTAGGGTTAGGGTTAGGGTTAGGGTGAGGGCTAGGGTATGGCTTAGGGTACGGGTTCGGGGAGGGGTTCGGGTAGGGCGTAGCGTATGGGTTAGGGTTAGGGTTAGGGTTAGTGTTAGGGTTAGGGCTCGGTTTAGGGTACGGGTTAGGATTAGGGAACGCGTTAGGGTTAGGGTAGGGGTTAGGGTTAGGGTACGTGTTAGGGTGAGGGTAGTTATTAAACCTATCACACTCTCTAGATACCCCTTAGCACGTAAAGGAATATTATTTGGGGGTCCAGCCATGGAGAAGAGTTTAGACACGAGGAGAAGATAAGGAACACACCCATTATCAAGAAATCACATTAGGATTCTCTTTTTAACATGTTCCTTAAAACACTAGTGCTTAGGAAATCTATTGGAGGCAGAAGCCGTCAAGGGTAGCTTAGGGTTAGGGTTAGGGTTAGGGTGAGGGTTAGGGTACGGCTTAGGGCACGGGTTCGGGGAGGGGTTCGGGTAGGGCGTAGGGTATGGGTTAGGGTTAGGGTTAGGGTTAGTGTTAGGGTTAGGGCTCGGTTTAGGGTACGGGTTAGGATTAGGGTACGCGTTAGGGTTAGGGTAGGGGTTAGGGTTAGGGTACGCATTAGGGTGCGGGTAGTTATTAAACCTATCACACTCTCTAGATACCCCTTAGCACGTAAAGGAATATTATTTGGGGTTCCAGCCTTGGAGAAGAGTTTAGACACGAGGAGAATATAAGGAACACACCCATTATCAAGAAATCACATTAGGATTCTCTTTTTAACCTGTTCCTTAAAACACTAGTGCTTAGGAAATCTATTGGAGGCAGAAGCAGTCAAGGGTAGCTTAGGGTTAGGGTTAGGGTTAGGGTGAGGGTTAGGGTACGGCTTAGGGTACGGGTTCGGGGATGGGTTCGGGTAGGGCGTAGGGTATGGGTTAGGGTTAGGGTTAGGGCTAGTGTTAGGGTTAGGGCTCGGTTTAGGGTACGGGTTAGGATTAGGGTATGCGTTAGGGTTAGGGTAGGGGTTAGGGTTAGGATACGCGTTAGAGTGAGGGTAGTTATTAAACCTATCCCACTCTCTAGATAGCCCTTAGCACGTAAAGGAATATTATTTGGGGGTCCAGCCATGGAGAATAGTTTAGACACGAGGAGAAGATAAGGAACACACCCATTATCAAGAAATCACATTAGGATTCTCTTTTTAACCTGTTCCTTAAATCACTAGTGCTTAGGAAATCTATTGGAGGCAGAAGCCGTCAAGGGTAGCTTAGGGTTAGGGTTAGGGTTAGGGTGAGGGTTAGGGTACGGCTTAGGGTACGGGTTCGGGGAGGGGTTCAGGTAGGGCGTAGGGTATGTGTTAGAGTTAGGGTTAGGGTTAGTGTTAGGGTTAGGGCTCGGTTTAGGGTACAGTTTAGGATTAGGGTACGCGTTAGTGTTAGGGTAGGGGTTAGGGTTAGGGTACGCTTTAGGGTGAGGGTAGTTATTAAACCTATCCCACTCTCTAGATACCCCTTAGCACGTAAAGGAATATTATTTGGGCGTCCAGCCATGGAGAAGGGTTTAGACACTAGGAGAAGATAAGGAACACACCCATTATCAAGAAATCACAATATGATTCTCTTTTTAAACTGTTCCTTAAAACACTAGTGGTTAGGAAATCTATTGGAGGCAGAAGCAGTCAAGGGTAGCTTAGGGTTAGGGTTAGGGTTAGGGTGAGGGTTAGGGTACGGCTTAGGGTACGGGTTCGGGGAGGGTTTCGGGTAGGGCGTAGGGTATGGGTTAGGGTTAGAGTTAGGGTTAGTGTTAGGGTTAGGGCTCGGTTTAGGGTACGGGTTAGGATTAGGGTACTCGTTAGGTTTAGGGTAGCGGTTAGGGTTAGGGTACGCGTTAGGGTGAGGGTAGTTATTAAACCTATCCCACTCTCTAGATACCCCTTAGCACGTAAAGGAATATTATTTGGGGGTCCAGCCATGGAGAAGAGTTTAGACACTAGGAGAAGATAAGGAACACACCCATTATCAAGAAATCACATTAGGATTCTCTTTTTAACCTGTTCCTTAAAACACTAGTGCTTAGGAAATCTATTGGAGGCAGAAGCAGTCAAGGGTAGCTTAGGGTTAGGGTTAGGGTTAGGGTGAGGGTTAGGGTATGGCTTAGGGTACGGGTTCGGGGAGGGGTTCGGGTAGGGCGTAGGGTATGGGTTAGGGTTAGGGCTAGTGTTAGGGTTAGGGCTCGGTTTGGGGTACAGGTTAGGATTAGGGTACGTGTTAGGTTTAGGATAGGGGTTAGGGTTAGGGTACACGTCAGGGTGAGGGTAGTTATTAAACCTATCACACTCTCTAGATACCCCTTAGCACGTAAAGGAATATTATTTGGGGGTCCAGCCATGGAAAAGAGTTTAGACAAGAGGAGAAGATAAGGAACACACCCATTATCAAGAAATCACATTAGGATTCTCTTTTTAACCTGTTCCTTAAATCACTAGTGCTTAGGAAATCTATTGGAGGCAGAAGACGTCAAGGGTAGCTTAGGGTTAGGGTTAGGGTTAGGGTGAGGGTTAGGGTACGGCTTAGGGTACGGGTTCGGGGAGGGATTCGGGTAGGGCGTAGGGTATGGGTTAGAGTTAGGGTTAGGGTTAGTGTTAGGGTTAGGGCTCGGTTAAGGGTTCGGGTTAGGATTAGGGTACGCGTTAGTGTTAGGGTAGGGGTTAGGGTTAGGGTACGCTTTAGGGTGAGGGTAGTTATTAAACCTATCCCACTCTCTAGATACCCCTTAGCACGTAAAGGAATATTATTTGGGGGTCCAGCCATGGAGAAGGGTTTAGACAATAGGAGAAGATAAGGAACACACCCATTATCACGAAATCACATTAGGATTTTCTTTTTAACCTGTTCCTTAAAACACTAGTGCTTAGGAAATCTATTGGAGGCAGAAGCCGTCAAGGGTAGCTTAGGGTTAGGGTTAGGGTTAGGGTGAGGGTTAGGGTACGGTTTAGGGTACGGGTTCAGGGAGGGGTTCGGGTAGGGCATAGGGTATGGGTTAGGGTTAGGGTTAGAGTTAGTGTTAGGGTTAGGGCTCGGTTTAGGTTACGGGTTAGGATTAGGGTACGCGCTAGGGTTAGGGTAGCGGTTAGGGTTAGGGTACGCGTTAGGGTGAGGGTAGTTAATAAACCTATCCCACTCTCTAGATACCCCTTAGCACGTATAGGAATATTATTTGGGGGTCCAGCCATGGAGAAGAGTTTAGACACTAGGAGAAGATAAGGAACACACCCATTATCACGGAATCACATTAGGATTCTCTTTTTAACGTGTTCCTTAAAACACTAGTGCTTAGGAAATCTATTGGAGGCAGAAGCAGTCAAGGGTAGCTTAGGGTTAGGGTTAGGGTTAGGGTGAGGGCTAGGGTATGGCTTAGGGTACGGGTTCGGGGAGGGGTTCGGGTAGGGCGTAGCGTATGGGTTAGGGTTAGGGTTAGGGTTAGTGTTAGGGTTAGGGCTCGGTTTAGGGTACGGGTTAGGATTAGGGAACGCGTTAGGGTTAGGGTAGGGGTTAGGGTTAGGGTACGTGTTAGGGTGAGGGTAGTTATTAAACCTATCACACTCTCTAGATACCCCTTAGCACGTAAAGGAATATTATTTGGGGGTCCAGCCATGGAGAAGAGTTTAGACACGAGGAGAAGATAAGGAACACACCCATTATCAAGAAATCACATTAGGATTCTCTTTTTAACCTGTTCCTTAAATCACTAGTGCTTAGGAAATCTATTGGAGGCAGAAGCCGTCAAGGGTAGCTTAGGGTTAGGGTTAGGGTTAGGGTGAGGGTTAGGGTACGGTTTAGGGTACGGGTTCAGGGAGGGGTTCGGGTAGGGCGTAGGGTATGGGTTAGGGTTAGGGTTAGAGTTAGTGTTAGGGTTAGGGCTCGGTTTAGGGTATGGGTTAGGATTAGGGTACGCGTTAGGGTTAGGGTAGGGGTTAGGGTTAGGGTACGCGTTAGGGTGAGGGTAGTTTTTAAACCTATCCCAATCTCTAGATACCCCTTAGCACGTAAAGGAATATTATTTGGGGGTCCAGCCATGGAGAAGAGTTTAGACACTAGGAGAAGATAAGGAACACACCCATTATCACGAAAACACATTAGGATTCTCTTTTTAACCTGTTCCTTAAAACACTAGTGCTTAGGAAATCTATTGGAGGCAGAAGCAGTCAAGGGTAGCTTAGGGTTAGGGATAGGGTTAGTGTGAGGGCTAGGGTATGGCTTACGGTACGGGTTCGGGGAGGGGTGCGGGTAGGGCGTAGGGTATGGGTTAGGGTTAGTGTTATGGTTAGGGCTCGGTTTAGGGTACGGGTTAGGATTAGGGTACGCGTTAGGGTTAGGGTAGTGGTTAGGGTTAGGGTACGCGTTAGGGTGGGGGTAGTTATTAAACCTATCACACTCTCTTGATACCCCTTAGCACGTAAAGGAATATTATTTTGGGGTCCAGCCTTGGAGAAGAGTTTAGACACGAGGAGAATATAAGGAACACACCCATTATCAAGAAATCACATTCGGATTCTCTTTTTAACCTGTTCCTTAAAACACTAGTGCTTAGGAAATCTATTGGAGGCAGAAGCCGTCAAGGGTAGCTTAGGGTTAGGGTTAGGGTTAGGGTGAGGGTTAGGGTACGGCTTAGGGTACGGGTTCGGGGAGGGGTTCAGGTAGGGCGTAGGGTATGTGTTAGAGTTAGGGTTAGGGTTAGTGTTAGGGTTAGGGCTCGGTTTAGGGTACAGTTTAGGATTAGGGTACGCGTTAGTGTTAGGGTAGGGGTTAGGGTTAGGGTACGCTTTAGGGTGAGGGTAGTTATTAAACCTATCCCACTCTCTAGATACCCCTTAGCACGTAAAGGAATATTATTTGGGCGTCCAGCCATGGAGAAGGGTTTAGACACTAGGAGAAGATAAGGAACACACCCATTATCAAGAAATCACAATATGATTCTCTTTTTAAACTGTTCCTTAAAACACTAGTGGTTAGGAAATCTATTGGAGGCAGAAGCAGTCAAGGGTAGCTTAGGGTTAGGGTTAGGGTTAGGGTGAGGGTTAGGGTACGGCTTAGGGTACGGGTTCGGGGAGGGGTTCGGGTAGGGCGTAGGGTATGGGTTAGGGTTAGAGTTAGGGTTAGTGTTAGGGTTAGGGCTCGGTTTAGGGTACGGGTTAGGATTAGGGTACTCGTTAGGTTTAGGGTAGCGGTTAGGGTTAGGGTACGCGTTAGGGTGAGGGTAGTTATTAAACCTATCCCACTCTCTAGATACCCCTTAGCACGTAAAGGAATATTATTTGGGGGTCCAGCCATGGAGAAGAGTTTAGACACTAGGAGAAGATAAGGAACACACCGATTATCAAGAAATCACATTAGGATTCTCTTTTTAACCTGTTCCTTAAAACACTAGTGCTTAGGAAATCTATTGGAGGCAGAAGCAGTCAAGGGTAGCTTAGGGTTAGGGTTAGGGTTAGGGTGAGGGTTAGGGTATGGCTTAGGGTACGGGTTCGGGGAGGGGTTCGGGTAGGGCGTAGGGTATGGGTTAGGGTTAGGGCTAGTGTTAGGGTTAGGGCTCGGTTTGGGGTACAGGTTAGGATTAGGGTACGTGTTAGGTTTAGGATAGGGGTTAGGGTTAGGGTACGCGTTAGGGTGAGGGTAGTTATTAAACCTATCCCACTCTCTAGATACCCCTTAGCACGTAAAGGAATATTATTTGGGGGTCCAGCCATGGAGAAGTGTTTAGACACGAGGAGAAGATAAGGAACACACCCATTATCAAGAAATCACATTAGGATTCTCTTTTTAACCTGTTCCTTAAAACACTAGTGCTTAGGAAATCTATTGGAGGCAGAAGCAGTCAAGGGTAGCTTAGGGTTAGGGTTAGGGTTAGGGTGGGGGTTAGGGTACGGCTTAGGGTACGGGTTCGGGGAGGGGTTCGGGTAGGGCGTAGGGTATGGGTTAGGGTTAGGGTTAGGGCTAGTGTTAGGGTTAGGGCTCGGTTTAGGGTACGGGTTAGGATTAGGGTACGCGTTAGGGTTAGGGTACGCGTTAGGGTGAGGGTAGTTATTAAACCTATCCCACTCTCTAGATACCCCTTAGCACGTAAAGGAATATTATTTGGGGGTCCAGCCATGGAGAAGAGTTTAGACACTAGGAGAAGATAAGGAATACACCCATTATCAAGAAATCACATTAGGATTCTCTTTTTAACCTATTCCTTAAAACACTAGTGCTTAGGAAATCTATTGGAGGCAGAAGCCGTCAACGGTAGCTTAGGGTTAGGGTTAGGGTTAGGGTGAGGGTTAGGGTATGGCTTAGGGTACGGGTTCGGGGAGGGGTTCGGGTAGGGCGTAGGCTATGGGTTAGGGTTAGGGTTAGGGTTAGTGTTAGGGTTAGGGCTCGGTTTAGGGTACGGGTTAGGATTAGGGTATGCGTTAGTGTTAGGGTAGTGGTTAGGGTTAGGGTACGCATTAGGGTGGGGGTAGTTATTAAACCTATCACACTCACTTGATACCCCTTAGCACGTAAAGGAATATTATTTGGGGGTCCAGCCTTGGAGAAGAGTTTAGACACGAGGAGAATATAAGGAACACACCCATTATCAAGAAATCACATTAGGATTCTCTTTTTAACCTGTTCCTTAAAACACTAGTGCTTAGGAAATCTATTGGAGGCAGAAGCAGTCAAGGGTAGCTTAGGGTTAGGGTTAGGGTTAGGGTACGGCTTAGGGTACGGGTTCGGGGAGGGGTTCGGGTAGGGCGTAGGGTATGGGTTAGGGTTAGGGTTAGGGCTAGTGTTAGGGTTAGGGCTCGGTTTAGGGTACGGGTTAGGATTAGGGTATGCGTTAGGGTTAGGGTAGGGGTTAGGGTTAGGATACGCGTTAGAGTGAGGGTAGTTATTAAACCTATCCCACTCTCTAGATAGCCCTTAGCACGTAAAGGAATATTATTTGGGGGTCCAGCCATGGAGAAGAGTTTAGACACGAGGAGAAGATAAGGAACACACCCATTATCAAGAAATCACATTAGGATTCTCTTTTTAACCTGTTCCTTAAATCACTAGTGCTTAGGAAATCTATTGGAGGCAGAAGCCGTCAAGGGTAGCTTAGGGTTAGGGTTAGGGTTAGGGTGAGGGTTAGGGTACGGCTTAGGGTACGGGTTCGGGGAGGGGTTCAGGTAGGGCGTAAGGTATGGTTTAGAGTTAGGGTTAGGGTTAGTGTTAGGGTTAGGGCTCGGTTTAGGGTACGGGTTAGGATTAGGGTACGCGTTAGGGTTAGGGTAGGGGTTAGGGTTAGGGTACGCGTTAGGGTGGGGGTAGTTATTAAACCTATCACACTCTCTAGATACCCCTTAGCACGTAAAGGAATATTATTTGGGGGTCAAGCCATGGAGAAGAGTTTAGACACGAGGAGAAGATAAGAAACACACCCATTATCAAGAAATCACATTAGGATTCTCTTTTTAACCTGTTCCTTAAAACACTAGTGCTTAGGAAATCTATTGGAGGCAGAAGCAGTCAAGGGTAGCTTAGGGTTAGGGTTAGGGTTAGGGTGAGGGTTAGGGTACGGCTTAGGGTACGGGTTCGGGGAGGGGTTCAGGTAGGGCGTAGGGTATGGGTTAGAGTTAGGGTTAGGGTTAGTGTTAGGGTTAGGGCTCGGTTTAGGGTACGGGTTAGGATTAGGGTACGCGTTAGGGTTAGGGTAGGGGTTAGGGTTAGGGTACGCGTTAGGGTGGGGGTAGTTATTAAACGTATCACACTCTCTAGATACCCCTTAGCACGTAAAGGAATATTATTTGGGGGTCCAGCCATGGAGAAGAGTTTAGACACGAGGAGAATATAAGGAACACACCCATTATCAAGAAATCACATTAGGATTCTCTTTTTAACCTGTTCCTTAAAACACTAGTGCTTAGGAAATCTATTGGAGGCAGAAGCAGTCAAGGGTAGCTTAGGGTTAGGGTTAGGGTTAGGGTGAGGGTTAGGGTACGGCTTAGGGTACGGGTTCGGGGAGGGGTTCGGGTAGGGCGTAGGGTATGGGTTAGGGTTAGGGTTAGGGCTAGTGTTAGGGTTAGGGCTCGGTTTAGGGTACGGGTTAGGATTAGGGTACGCGTTAGGGTTAGGGTAGGGGTTAGGGTTAGGGTACGCGTTAGGGTGAGGGTAGTTATTAAACCTATCCCACTCTCTAGATACCCCTTAGCACGTAAAGGAATATTATTTGGGGGTCCAGCCATGGAGAAGTGTTTAGACACGAGGAGAAGATAAGGAACACACCCATTATCAAGAAATCACATTAGGATTCTCTTTTTAACCTGTTCCTTAAAACACTAGTGCTTAGGAAATCTATTGGAGGCAGAAGCAGTCAAGGGTAGCTTAGGGTTAGGGTTAGGGTTAGGGTGAGGGTTAGGGTACGGCTTAGGGTACGGGTTCGGGGAGGGGTTCGGGTAGGGCGTAGGGTATGGGTTAGGGTTAGGGTTAGGGCTAGTGTTAGGGTTAGGGCTCGGTTTAGGGTACGGGTTAGGATTAGGGTACGCGTTAGGGTTAGGGTAGGGGTTAGGGTTAGGGTACGCGTTAGGGTGAGGGTAGTTATTAAACCTATCCCACTCTCCAGATAGCCCTTAGCACGTAAAGGAATATTATTTGGGGGTCCAGCCATGGAGAAGAGTTTAGACACGAGGAGAAGATAAGGAACACACCCATTATCAAGAAATCACATTAGGATTCTCTTTTTAACCTGTTCCTTAAATCACTAGTGCTTAGGAAATCTATTGGAGGCAGAAGCCGTCAAGGGTAGCTTAGGGTTAGGGTTAGGGTTAGGGTGAGGGTTAGGGTACGGCTTAGGGTACGGGTTCGGGGAGGGGTTCAGGTAGGGCGTAGGGTATGGTTTAGAGTTAGGGTTAGGGTTAGTGTTAGGGTTAGGGCTCGGTTTAGGGTACGGGTTAGGATTAGGGTACGCGTTAGGGTTAGGGTAGGGGTTAGGGTTAGGGTACGCGTTAGGGTGGGGGTAGTTATTAAACCTATCACACTCTCTAGATACCCCTTAGCACGTAAAGGAATATTATTTGGGGGTCCAGCCATGGAGCAGAGTTTAGACACGAGGAGAAGATAAGGAACACACCCATTATCAAGAAATCACATTAGGATTCTCTTTTTAACCTGTTCCTTAAATCACTAGTGCTTAGGAAATCTATTGGAGGCAGAAGCCGTCAAGGGTAGCTTAGGGTTAGGGTTAGGGTTAGGGTGAGGGTTAGGGTACGGTTTAGGGTACGGGTTCAGGGAGGGGTTCGGGTAGGGCGTAGGGTATGGGTTAGGGTTAGGGTTAGAGTTAGTGTTAGGGTTAGGGCTCGGTTTAGGGTATGGGTTAGGATTGGGGTACGCGTTAGGGTTAGGGTAGGGGTTAGGGTTAGGGTACGCGTTAGGGTGAGGGTAGTTTTTAAACCTATCCCAATCTCTAGATACCCCTTAGCACGTAAAGGAATATTATTTGGGGGTCCAGCCATGGAGAAGAGTTTAGACACTAGGAGAAGATAAGGAACACACCAATTATCACGAAAACACATTAGGATTCTCTTTTTAACCTGTTCCTTAAAACACTAGTGCTTAGGAAATCTATTGGAGGCCGAAGCAGTCAAGGGTAGCTTAGGGTTAGGGATAGGGTTAGTGTGAGGGCTAGGGTATGGCTTACGGTACGGGTTCGGGGAGGGGTGCGGGTAGGGCGTAGGGTATGGGTTAGGGTTAGTGTTATGGTTAGGGCTCGGTTTAGGGTACGGGTTAGGATTAGGGTACGCGTTAGGGTTAGGGTAGTGGTTAGGGTTAGGGTACGCGTTAGGGTGGGGGTAGTTATTAAACCTATCACACTCTCTTGATACCCCTTAGCACGTAAAGGAATATTATTTGGGGGTCCAGCCTTGGAGAAGAGTTTAGACACGAGGAGAATATAAGGAACACACCCATTATCAAGAAATCACATTAGGATTCTCTTTTTAACCTGTTCCTTAAAACACTAGTGCTTAGGAAATCTATTGGAGGAAGAAGCAGTCAAGGGTAGCTTAGGGTTAGGGTTAGGGTTAGGGTGAGGGTTAGGGTACGGCTTAGGGTACGGGTTCGGGGAGGGGTTCAGGTAGGGCGTAGGGTATCGGTTAGAGTTAGGGTTAGGGTTAGTGTTAGGGTTAGGGCTCGGTTTAGGGTACGGGTTAGGATTAGGGTACGCGTTAGGGTTAGGGTAGGGGTTAGGGTTAGGGTACGCGTTAGGGTGGGGGTAGTTATTAAACCTATCACACTCTCTAGATACCCCTTAGCACGTAAAGGAATATTATTTGGGGGTCCAGCCATGGAGAAGAGTTTAGACACGAGGAGAAGATAAGGAACACACCCATTATCAAGAAATCACATTAGGATTCTCTTTTTAACCTGTTCCTTAAAACACTAGTGCTTAGGAAATCTATTGGAGGCAGAAGCAGTCAAGGGTAGCTTAGGGTTAGGGTTAGGGTTAGGGTGAGGGTTAGGGTACGGCTTAGGGTACGGGTTCGGGGAGGGGTTCAGGTAGGGCGTAGGGTATGGGTTAGAGTTAGGGTTAGGGTTAGTGTTAGGGTTAGGGCTCGGTTTAGGGTACGGGTTAGGATTAGGGTACGCGTTAGGGTTAGGGTAGGGGTTAGGGTTAGGGTACGCGTTAGGGTGGGGGTAGTTATTAAACGTATCACACTCTCTAGATACCCCTTAGCACGTAAAGGAATATTATTTGGGGGTCCAGCCATGGAGAAGAGTTTAGACACGAGGAGAATATAAGGAACACACCCATTATCAAGAAATCACATTAGGATTCTCTTTTTAACCTGTTCCTTAAAACACTAGTGCTTAGGAAATCTATTGGAGGCAGAAGCAGTCAAGGGTAGCTTAGGGTTAGGGTTAGGGTTAGGGTGAGGGTTAGGGTACGGCTTAGGGTACAGGTTCGGGGAGGGGTTCGGGTAGGGCGTAGGGTATGGGTTAGGGTTAGGGTTAGGGCTAGTGTTAGGGTTAGGGCTCGGTTTAGGGTACGGGTTAGGATTAGGGTACGCGTTAGGGTTAGGGTAGGGGTTAGGGTTAGGGTACGCGTTAGGGTGAGGGTAGTTATTAAACCTATCCCACTCTCTAGATACCCCTTAGCACGTAAAGGAATATTATTTGGGGGTCCAGCCATGGAGAAGTGTTTAGACACGAGGAGAAGATAAGGAACACACCCATTATCAAGAAATCACATTAGGATTCTCTTTTTAACCTGTTCCTTAAAACACTAGTGCTTAGGAAATCTATTGGAGGCAGAAGCAGTCAAGGGTAGCTTAGGGTTAGGGTTAGGGTTAGGGTGAGGGTTAGGGTACGGCTTAGGGTACGGGTTCGGGGAGGGGTTCGGGTAGGGCGTAGGGTATGGGTTAGGGTTAGGGTTAGGGCTAGTGTTAGGGTTAGGGCTCGGTTTAGGGTACGGGTTAGGATTAGGGTACGCGTTAGGGTTAGGGTAGGGGTTAGGGTTAGGGTACGCGTTAGGGTGAGGGTAGTTATTAAACCTATCCCACTCTCCAGATAGCCCTTAGCACGTAAAGGAATATTATTTGGGGGTCCAGCCATGGAGAAGAGTTTAGACACGAGGAGAAGATAAGGAACACACCCATTATCAAGAAATCACATTAGGATTCTCTTTTTAACCTGTTCCTTAAATCACTAGTGCTTAGGAAATCTATTGGAGGCAGAAGCCGTCAAGGGTAGCTTAGGGTTAGGGTAGGGTTAGGGTGAGGGTTAGGGTACGGCTTAGGGTACGGGTTCGGGGAGGGGTTCAGGTAGGGCGTAGGGTATGGTTTAGAGTTAGGGTTAGGGTTAGTGTTAGGGTTAGGGCTCGGTTTAGGGTACGGGTTAGGATTAGGGTACGCGTTAGGGTTAGGGTAGGGGTTAGGGTTAGGGTACGCGTTAGGGTGGGGGTAGTTATTAAACCTATCACACTCTCTAGATACCCCTTAGCACGTAAAGGAATATTATTTGGGGGTCCAGCCATGGAGCAGAGTTTAGACACGAGGAGAAGATAAGGAACACACCCATTATCAAGAAATCACATTAGGATTCTCTTTTTAACCTGTTCCTTAAATCACTAGTGCTTAGGAAATCTATTGGAGGCAGAAGCCGTCAAGGGTAGCTTAGGGTTAGGGTTAGGGTTAGGGTGAGGGTTAGGGTACGGTTTAGGGTACGGGTTCAGGGAGGGGTTCGGGTAGGGCGTAGGGTATGGGTTAGGGTTAGGGTTAGAGTTAGTGTTAGGGTTAGGGCTCGGTTTAGGGTATGGGTTAGGATTGGGGTACGCGTTAGGGTTAGGGTAGGGGTTAGGGTTAGGGTACGCGTTAGGGTGAGGGTAGTTTTTAAACCTATCCCAATCTCTAGATACCCCTTAGCACGTAAAGGAATATTATTTGGGGGTCCAGCCATGGAGAAGAGTTTAGACACTAGGAGAAGATAAGGAACACACCAATTATCACGAAAACACATTAGGATTCTCTTTTTAACCTGTTCCTTAAAACACTAGTGCTTAGGAAATCTATTGGAGGCCGAAGCAGTCAAGGGTAGCTTAGGGTTAGGGATAGGGTTAGTGTGAGGGCTAGGGTATGGCTTACGGTACGGGTTCGGGGAGGGGTGCGGGTAGGGCGTAGGGTATGGGTTAGGGTTAGTGTTATGGTTAGGGCTCGGTTTAGGGTACGGGTTAGGATTAGGGTACGCGTTAGGGTTAGGGTAGTGGTTAGGGTTAGGGTACGCGTTAGGGTGGGGGTAGTTATTAAACCTATCACACTCTCTTGATACCCCTTAGCACGTAAAGGAATATTATTTGGGGGTCCAGCCTTGGAGAAGAGTTTAGACACGAGGAGAATATAAGGAACACACCCATTATCAAGAAATCACATTAGGATTCTCTTTTTAACCTTTTCCTTAAAACACTAGTGCTTAGGAAATCTATTGGAGGAAGAAGCAGTCAAGGGTAGCTTAGGGTTAGGGTTAGGGTTAGGGTGAGGGTTAGGGTACGGCTTAGGGTACGGGTTCGGGGAGGGGTTCAGGTAGGGCGTAGGGTATCGGTTAGAGTTAGGGTTAGGGTTAGTGTTAGGGTTAGGGCTCGGTTTAGGGTACGGGTTAGGATTAGGGTACGCGTTAGGGTTAGGGTAGGGGTTAGGGTTAGGGTACGCGTTAGGGTGGGGGTAGTTATTAAACCTATCACACTCTCTAGATACCCCTTAGCACGTAAAGGAATATTATTTGGGGGTCCAGCCATGGAGAAGAGTTTAGACACGAGGAGAAGATAAGGAACACACCCATTATCAAGAAATCACATTAGGATTCTCTTTTTAACCTGTTCCTTAAAACACTAGTGCTTAGGAAATCTATTGGAGGCAGAAGCAGTCAAGGGTAGCTTAGGGTTAGGGTTAGGGTTAGGGTGAGGGTTAGGGTACGGCTTAGGGTACGGGTTCGGGGAGGGGTTCGGGTAGGGCGTAGGGTATGGGTTAGGGTTAGGGTTAGGGCTAGTGTTAGGGTTAGGGCTCGGTTTAGGGTACGGGTTAGGATTAGGGTACGCGTTAGGGTTAGGGTAGGGGTTAGGGTTAGGGTACGCGTTAGGGTGAGGGTAGTTATTAAACCTATCCCACTCTCTAGATACCCCTTAGCACGTAAAGGAATATTATTTGGGGGTCCAGCCATGGAGAAGTGTTTAGACACGAGGAGAAGATAAGGAACACACCCATTATCAAGAAATCACATTAGGATTCTCTTTTTAACCTGTTCCTTAAAACACTAGTGCTTAGGAAATCTATTGGAGGCAGAAGCAGTCAAGGGTAGCTTAGGGTTAGGGTTAGGGTTAGGGTGGGGGTTAGGGTACGGCTTAGGGTACGGGTTCGGGGAGGGGTTCGGGTAGGGCGTAGGGTATGGGTTAGGGTTAGGGTTAGGGCTAGTGTTAGGGTTAGGGCTCGGTTTAGGGTACGGGTTAGGATTAGGGTACGCGTTAGGGTTAGGGTAGGGGTTAGGGTTAGGGTACGCGTTAGGGTGAGGGTAGTTATTAAACCTATCCCACTCTCTAGATAGCCCTTAGCACGTAAAGGAATATTATTTGGGGGTCCAGCCATGGAGAAGAGTTTAGACACGAGGAGAAGATAAGGAATACACCCATTATGAAGAAATCACATTAGGATTCTCTTTTTAACCTGTTCCTTAAAACACTAGTGCTTAGGAAATCTATTGGAGGCAGAAGCCGTCAAGGGTAGCTTAGGGTTAGGGTTAGGGTTAGGGTGAGGGTTAGGGTGTGGCTTAGGGTACGGGTTCGGGGAGGGGTTCGGGTAGGGCGTAGGCTATGGGTTAGGGTTAGGGTTAGGGTTAGTGTTAGGGTTAGGGCTCGGTTTAGGGTACGGGTTAGGATTAGGTTACGCGTTAGTGTTAGGGTAGTGGTTAGGGTTAGGGTACGCATTAGGGTGGGGGTAGTTATTAAACCTATCACACTCTCTTGATACCCCTTAGCACGTAAAGAAATATTATTTGGGGGTCCAGCCTTGGAGAAGAGTTTAGACACGAGGAGAATATAAGGAACACACCCATTATCAAGAAATCACATTAGGATTCTCTTTTTAACCTGTTCCTTAAAACACTAGTGCTTAGGAAATCTATTGGAGGCAGAAGCAGTCAAGGGTAGCTTAGGGTTAGGGTGAGGGTTAGGGTACGGCTTAGGGTACGGGTTCGGGGAGGGGTTCGGGTAGGGCGTAGGGTATGGTTTAGAGTTAGGGTTAGGGTTAGTGTTAGGGTTAGGGCTCGGTTTAGGGTACGGGTTAGGATTAGGGTACGCGTTAGGGTTAGGGTAGGGGTTAGGGTTAGGGTACGCGTTAGGGTGGGGGTAGTTATTAAACCTATCACACTCTCTAGATACCCCTTAGCACGTAAAGGAATATTATTTGGGGGTCCAGCCATGGAGAAGAGTTTAGACACGAGGAGAAGATAAGGAACACACCCATTATCAAGAAATCACATTAGGATTCTCTTTTTAACCTGTTCCTTAAATCACTAGTGCTTAGGAAATCTATTGGAGGCAGAAGCCGTCAAGGGTAGCTTAGGGTTAGGGTTAGGGTTAGGGTGAGGGTTAGGGTACGGTTTAGGGTACGGGTTCAGGGAGGGGTTCGGGTAGGGCGTAGGGTATGGGTTAGGGTTAGGGTTAGAGTTAGTGTTAGGGTTAGGGCTCGGTTTAGGGTATGGGTTAGGATTAGGGTACGCGTTAGGGTTAGGGTAGGGGTTAGGGTTAGGGTACGCGTTAGGGTGAGGGTAGTTTTTAAACCTATCCCAATCTCTAGATACCCCTTAGCACGTAAAGGAATATTATTTGGGGGTCCAGCCATGGAGAAGAGTTTAGACACTAGGAGAAGATAAGGAACACACCAATTATCACGAAAACACATTAGGATTCTCTTTTTAACCTGTTCCTTAAAACACTAGTGCTTAGGAAATCTATTGGAGGCCGAAGCAGTCAAGGGTAGCTTAGGGTTAGGGATAGGGTTAGTGTGAGGGCTAGGGTATGGCTTACGGTACGGGTTCGGGGAGGGGTGCGGGTAGGGCGTAGGGTATGGGTTAGGGTTAGTGTTATGGTTAGGGCTCGGTTTAGGGTACGGGTTAGGATTAGGGTACGCGTTAGGGTTAGGGTAGTGGTTAGGGTTAGGGTACGCGTTAGGGTGGGGGTAGTTATTAAACCTATCACACTCTCTTGATACCCCTTAGCACGTAAAGGAATATTATTTGGGGGTCCAGCCTTGGAGAAGAGTTTAGACACGAGGAGAATATAAGGAACACACCCATTATCAAGAAATCACATTAGGATTCTCTTTTTAACCTGTTCCTTAAAACACTAGTGCTTAGGAAATCTATTGGAGGCAGAAGCAGTCAAGGGTAGCTTAGGGTTAGGGTTAGGGTTAGGGTGAGGGTTAGGGTACGGCTTAGGGTACGGGTTCGGGGAGGGGTTCAGGTAGGGCGTAGGGTATGGGTTAGAGTTAGGGTTAGGGTTAGTGTTAGGGTTAGGGCTCGGTTTAGGGTACGGGTTAGGATTAGGGTACGCGTTAGGGTTAGGGTAGGGGTTAGGGTTAGGGTACGCGTTAGGGTGGGGGTAGTTATTAAACCTATCACACTCTCTAGATACCCCTTAGCACGTAAAGGAATATTATTTGGGGGTCCAGCCATGGAGAAGAGTTTAGACACGAGGAGAAGATAAGGAACACACCCATTATCAAGAAATCACATTAGGATTCTCTTTTTAACCTGTTCCTTAAAACACTAGTGCTTAGGAAATCTATTGGAGGCAGAAGCAGTCAAGGGTAGCTTAGGGTTAGGGTTAGGGTTAGGGTGAGGGTTAGGGTACGGCTTAGGGTACGGGTTCGGGGAGGGGTTCGGGTAGGGCGTAGGGTATGGGTTAGGGTTAGGGTTAGGGCTAGTGTTAGGGTTAGGGCTCGGTTTAGGGTACGGGTTAGGATTAGGGTACGCGTTAGGGTTAGGGTAGGGGTTAGGGTTAGGGTACGCGTTAGGGTGAGGGTAGTTATTAAACCTATCCCACTCTCTAGATACCCCTTAGCACGTAAAGGAATATTATTTGGGGGTCCAGCCATGGAGAAGTGTTTAGACACGAGGAGAAGATAAGGAACACACCCATTATCAAGAAATCACATTAGGATTCTCTTTTTAACCTGTTCCTTAAAACACTAGTGCTTAGGAAATCTATTGGAGGCAGAAGCAGTCAAGGGTAGCTTAGGGTTAGGGTTAGGGTTAGGGTGGGGGTTAGGGTACGGCTTAGGGTACGGGTTCGGGGAGGGGTTCGGGTAGGGCGTAGGGTATGGGTTAGGGTTAGGGTTAGGGCTAGTGTTAGGGTTAGGGCTCGGTTTAGGGTACGGGTTAGGATTAGGGTACGCGTTAGGGTTAGGGTAGGGGTTAGGGTTAGGGTACGCGTTAGGGTGAGGGTAGTTATTAAACCTATCCCACTCTCTAGATACCCCTTAGCACGTAAAGGAATATTATTTGGGGGTCCAGCCATGGAGAAGAGTTTAGACACGAGGAGAAGATAAGGAACACACCCATTATCAAGAAATCACATTAGGATTCTCTTTTTAACCTGTTCCTTAAATCACTAGTGCTTAGGAAATCTATTGGAGGCAGAAGCCGTCAAGGGTAGCTTAGGGTTAGGGTTAGGGTTAGGGTGAGGGTTAGGGTACGGCTTAGGGTACGGGTTCGGGGAGGGGTTCAGGTAGGGCGTAGGGTATGGTTTAGAGTTAGGGTTAGGGTTAGTGTTAGGGTTAGGGCTCGGTTTAGGGTACGGGTTAGGATTAGGGTACGCGTTAGGGTTAGGGTAGGGGTTAGGGTTAGGGTACGCGTTAGGGTGGGGGTAGTTATTAAACCTATCACACTCTCTAGATACCCCTTAGCACGTAAAGGAATATTATTTGGGGGTCAAGCCATGGAGAAGAGTTTAGACACGAGGAGAAGATAAGAAACACACCCATTATCAAGAAATCACATTAGGATTCTATTTTTAACCTGTTCCTTAAAACACTAGTGCTTAGGAAATCTATTGGAGGCAGAAGCAGTCAAGGGTAGCTTAGGGTTAGGGTTAGGGTTAGGGTGAGGGTTAGGGTACGGCTTAGGGTACGGGTTCGGGGAGGGGTTCAGGTAGGGCGTAGGGTATGGGTTAGAGTTAGGGTTAGGGTTAGTGTTAGGGTTAGGGCTCAGTTTAGGGTACGGGTTAGGATTAGGGTACGCGTTAGGGTTAGGGTAGGGGTTAGGGTTAGGGTACGCGTTAGGGTGGGGGTAGTTATTAAACCTATCACACTCTCTAGATACCCCTTAGCACGTAAAGGAATATTATTTGGGGGTCCAGCCATGGAGAAGAGTTTAGACACGAGGAGAAGATAAGGAACACACCCATTATCAAGAAATCACATTAGGATTCTCTTTTTAACCTGTTCCTTAAAACACTAGTGCTTAGGAAATCTATTGGAGGCAGAAGCAGTCAAGGGTAGCTTAGGGTTAGGGTTAGGGTTAGGGTGAGGGTTAGGGTACGGCTTAGGGTACGGGTTCGGGGAGGGGTTCGGGTAGGGCGTAGGGTATGGGTTAGGGTTAGGGTTAGGGCTAGTGTTAGGGTTAGGGCTCGGTTTAGGGTACGGGTTAGGATTAGGGTATGCGTTAGGGTTAGGGTAGGGGTTAGGGTTAGGGTACGCTTTAGGGTGAGGGTAGTTATTAAACCTATCCCACTCTCTAGATACCCCTTAGCACGTAAAGGAATATTATTTGGGGGTCCAGCCATGGAGAAGTGTTTAGACACGAGGAGAAGATAAGGAACACACCCATTATCAAGAAATCACATTAGGATTCTCTTTTTAACATGTTCCTTAAAACACTAGTGCTTAGGAAATCTATTGGAGGCAGAAGCAGTCAAGGGTAGCTTAGGGTTAGGGTTAGGGTTAGGGTGGGGGTTAGGGTACGGCTTAGGGTACGGGTTCGGGGAGGGGTTCGGGTAGGGCGTAGGGTATGGGTTAGGGTTAGGGTTAGGGCTAGTGTTAGGGTTAGGGCTCGGTTTAGGGTACGGGTTAGGATTAGGGTAGGCGTTAGGGTTAGGGTAGGGGTTAGGTTTAGGGTACGCGTTAGGGTGAGGGTAGTTATTAAACCTATCCCACTCTCTAGATACCCCTTAGCACGTAAAGGAATATTATTTGGGGGTCCAGCCATGGAGAAGAGTTTAGACACTAGGAGAAGATAAGGAATACACCCATTATCAAGAAATCACATTAGGATTCTCTTTTTAACCTGTTCCTTAAAACACTAGTGCTTAGGAAATCTATTGGAGGCAGAAGCCGTCAAGGGTAGCTTAGGGTTAGGGTTAGGGTTAGGGTGAGGGTTAGGGTATGGCTTAGGGTACGGGTTCGGGGAGGGGTTCGGGTAGGGCGTAGGCTATGGGTTAGGGTTAGGGTTAGGGTTAGTGTTAGGGTTAGGGCTCGGTTTAGGGTACGGGTTAGGATTAGGGTACGCGTTAGTGTTAGGGTAGTGGTTAGGGTTAGGGTACGCATTAGGGTGGGGGTAGTTATTAAACCTATCACACTCTCTTGATACCCCTTAGCACGTAAAGGAATATTATTTGGGGGTCCAGCCTTGGAGAAGAGTTTAGACACGAGGAGAATATAAGGAACACACCCATTATCAAGAAATCACATTAGGATTCTCTTTTTAACCTGTTCCTTAAAACACTAGTGCTTAGGAAATCTATTGGAGGCAGAAGCAGTCAAGGGTAGCTTAGGGTTAGGGTGAGGGTTAGGGTACGGCTTAGGGTACGGGTTCGGGGAGGGGTTCGGGTAGGGCGTAGGGTATGGGTTAGGGTTAGGGTTAGGGCTAGTGTTAGGGTTAGGGCTCGGTTTAGGGTACGGGTTAGGATTAGGGTACGCGTTAGGGTTAGGGTAGGGGTTAGGGTTAGGGTACGCGTTAGGGTGAGGGTAGTTATTAAACCTATCCCACTCTCTAGATACCCCTTAGCACGTAAAGGAATATTATTTGGGGGTCCAGCCATGGAGAAGAGTTTAGACACTAGGAGAAGATAAGGAATACACCCATTATCAAGAAATCACATTAGGATTCTCTTTTTAACCTGTTCCTTAAAACACTAGTGCTTAGGAAATCTATTGGAGGAAGAAGCCGTCAAGGGTAGCTTAGGGTTAGGGTTAGGGTTAGGGTGAGGGTTAGGGTATGGCTTAGGGTACGGGTTCGGGGAGGGGTTCGGGTAGGGCGTAGGCTCTGGGTTAGGGTTAGGGTTAGGGTTAGTGTTAGGGTTAGGGCTCGGTTTAGGGTACGGGTTAGGATTAGGGTACGCGTTAGTGTTAGGGTAGTGGTTAGGGTTAGGGTACGCATTAGGGTGGGGGTAGTTATTAAACCTATCACACTCTCTTGATACCCCTTAACACGTAAAGGAATATTATTTGGGGGTCCAGCCTTGGAGAACAGTTTAGACACGAGGAGAATATAAGGAACACACCCATTATCAAGAAATCACATTAGGATTCTCTTTTTAACCTGTTCCTTAAAACACTAGTGCTTAGGAAATCTATTGGAGGCAGAAGCAGTCAAGGGTAGCTTAGGGTTAGGGTTAGGGTTAGGGTACGCCTTAGGGTACGGGTTCGGGGAGGGGTTCGGGTAGGGCGTAGGGTATGGGTTAGGGTTAGGGTTAGGGCTAGTGTTAGGGTTAGGGCTCGGTTTAGGGTACGGGTTAGGATTAGGGTATGCGTTAGGGTTAGGGTAGGGGTTAGGGTTAGGATACGCGTTAGAGTGAGGGTAGTTATTAAACCTATCCCACTCTCTAGATAGCCCTTAGCACGTAAAGGAATATTATTTGGGGGTCCAGCCATGGAGAAGAGTTTAGACAGGAGGAGAAGATAAGGAACACACCCATTATCAAGAAATCACATTAGGATTCTCTTTTTAACCTGTTCCTTAAATCACTAGTGCTTAGGAAATCTATTGGAGGCAGAAGCCGTCAAGGGTAGCTTAGGGTTAGGGTTAGGGTTAGGGTGAGGGTTAGGGTACGGCTTAGGGTACGGGTTCGGGGAGGGGTTCAGGTAGGGCGTAGGGTATGGGTTAGGGTTAGGGTTAGGGCTAGTGTTAGGGTTAGGGCTCGGTTTAGGGTACGGGTTAGGATTAGGGTACGCGTTAGTGTTAGGGTAGGGGTTAGGGTTAGGGTATGCGATAGGGTGAGGTTAGTTATTAAACCTATCCCACTCTCTAGATACCCCTTCGCACATAAAGGAATATTATTTGGGGGTCCAGCCATGGAGAAGAGTTTAGACACTAGGAGAAGATAAGGAACACACCCATTATCAAGAAATCACATTAGGATTCTCTTTTTAACCTGTTCCTTAAAACACTAGTGCTTAGGAAATCTATTGGAGGCAGAAGCAGTCAAGGGTAGCTTAGGGTTAGGGTTAGGGTTAGGGTGAGGGTTAGGGTATGGCTTAGGGTACGGGTTCGGGGAGGGGTTCAGGTAGGGCGTAGGGTATGGGTTAGGGTTAGGGTTAGGGCTAGTGTTAGGGTTAGGGCTCGGTTTGGGGAACGGGTTAGGATTAGGGTACGCGTTAGGGTTAGGGTAGGGGTTAGGGTTAGGGTACACGTTAGGGTGAGGGTAGTTATTAAACCTATCACACTCTGTAGATACCCCTTAGCACGTAAAGGAATATTATT
Source organism: Balaenoptera acutorostrata (assembly GCF_949987535.1). Classification (NCBI taxonomy): domain Eukaryota; kingdom Metazoa; phylum Chordata; class Mammalia; order Artiodactyla; family Balaenopteridae; genus Balaenoptera; species Balaenoptera acutorostrata. The sequence continues at coordinate 199,815 of NW_026646483.1, forward strand.
TGGGGGTCCAGCCATGGAAAAGAGTTTAGACAAGAGGAGAAGATAAGGAACACACCCATTATCAAGAAATCACATTAGGATTCTCTTTTTAACCTGTTCCTTAAATCACTAGTGCTTAGGAAATCTATTGGAGGCAGAAGCCGTCAAGGGTAGCTTAGGGTTAGGGTTAGGTTTAGGGTGAGGGTTAGGGTACGGCTTAGGGTACGGGTTCGGGGAGGGATTCGGGTAGGGCGTAGGGTATGGGTTAGAGTTAGGGTTAGGGTTAGTGTTAGGGTTAGGGCTCGGTCAAGGGTTCGGGTTAGGATTAGGGTACGCGTTAGTGTTACGGTAGGGGTTAGGGTTAGGGTACGCTTTAGGGTGAGGGTAGTTATTAAACCTATCCCACTCTCTAGATACCCCTTAGCACGTAAAGGAATATTATTTGGGGGTCCAGCCATGGAGAAGGGTTTAGACACTAGGAGAAGATAAGGAACACACCCATTATCACGAAATCACATTAGGATTCTCTTTTTAACCTGTTCCTTAAAACACTAGTGCTTAGGAAATCTATTGGAGGCAGAAGCAGTCAAGGGTAGCTTAGGGTTAGGGTTAGGGTTAGGGTGAGGGTTAGGGTACGGTTTAGGGTACGGGTTCAGGGAGGGGTTCGGGTAGGGCGTAGGGTATGGGTTAGGGTTAGGGTTAGAGTTAGTGTTAGGGTTAGGGCTCGGTTTAGGGTACGGGTTAGGATTAGGGTACGCGCTAGGGTTAGTGTAGCGGTTAGGGTTAGGGTACGCGTTAGGGTGAGGGTAGTTAATAAACCTATCCCACTCTCTAGATACCCCTTAGCACGTATAGGAATATTATTTGGGGGTCCAGCCATGGAGAAGAGTTTAGACACTAGGAGAAGATAAGGAACACACCCATTATCACGGAATCACATTAGGATTCTCTTTTTAACCTGTTCCTTAAAACACTAGTGCTTAGGAAATCTATTGGAGGCAGAAGCAGTCAAGGGTAGCTTAGGGTTAGGGTTAGGGTTAGGGTGAGGGCTAGGGTATGGCTTAGGGTACGGGTTCGGGGAGGGGTTCGGGTAGGGCGTAGGGTATGGGTTAGGGTTAGGGTTATTGTTAGGGTTAGGGCTCGGTTTAGGGTATGGGTTAGGATTAGGGAACGCGTTAGGGTTAGGGTAGTGGTTAGGGTTAGGGTACGTCTTAGGGTGAGGGTAGTTATTAAACCTATCACACTCTCTAGATACCCCTTAGCACGTAAAGGAATATTATTTGGGGGTCCAGCCATGGAGAAGAGTTTAGACACGAGGAGAAGATAAGGAACACACCCATTATCAAGAAATCACATTAGGATTCTCTTTTTAACCTGTTCCTTAAAACACTAGTGCTTAGGAAATCTATTGGAGGCAGAAGCAGTCTAGGGTAGGTTAGGGTTAGGGTTAGGGTTAGGGTGAGGGATAGGGTATGGCTTAGGGTACGGGTTCGGGGAGGGGTTCGGGTAGGGCGTAGGGTATGGGTTAGGGTTAGGTTTAGGGTTAGTGTTAGGGTTAGGGCTCAGTTTAGGGTACGGGTTAGGATTAGGGTATGCATTAGTGTTAGGGTAGGTGTTAGGGTTAGGGTACGCGTTAGGGTGAGGTTAGTTATTAAACCTATCCCACTCTCTAGATACCCCTTAGCACGTAAAGGAATATTATTTGGGGGTCCAGCCATGGAGAAGAGTTTAGACACTAGGAGAAGATAAGGAACACACCCATTATCAAGAAATCACATTAGGATTCTCTTTTTAACCTGTTCCTTAAAACACTAGTGCTTAGGAAATCTATTGGAGGCAGAAGCAGTCAAGGGTAGCTTAGGGTTAGGGTTAGGGTTAGGGTGAGGGTTAGGGTACGGCTTACGATACGGGTTCGGGGAGGGGTTCGGGTAGGGCGTAGGGTATGGGTTAGGGTTAGGGTTAGGGCTAGTGTTAGGGTTAGGGCTCGGTTTAGGGTACGGGTTAGGATTAGGGTATGCGTTAGGGTTAGGGTAGGGGTTAGGGTTAGGGTACGCGTTAGGGTGAGGGTAGTTATTAAACCTATCCCACTCTCTAGATACCCCTTAGCACGTAAAGGAATATTATTTGGGGGTCCAGCCATGGAGAAGAGTTTAGACACGAGGAGAAGATAAGGAACACACCCATTATCAAGAAATCACATTAGGATTCTCTTTTTAACCTGTTCCTTAAATCACTAGTGCTTAGGAAATCTATTGGAGGCAGAAGCCGTCAAGGGTAGCTTAGGGTTAGGGTTAGGGTTAGGGTGAGTGTTAGGGTACGGTTTAGGGTACGGGTTCAGGGAGGGGTTCGGGTAGGGCGTACGGTATGGGTTAGGGTTAGGGTTAGAGTTAGTGTTAGGGTTAGGGCTCGGTTTAGGGTATGGGTTAGGATTAGGGTACGCGTTAGGGTTAGGGTAGGGGTTAGGGTTAGGGTACGCGTTAGGGTGAGGGTAGTTATTAAACCTATCCCAATCTCTAGATACCCCTTAGCACGTAAAGGAATATTATTTGGGGGTCCAGCCATGGAGAAGAGTTTAGACACTAGGAGAAGATAAGGAACACACCCATTATCACGAAAACACATTAGGATTCTCTTTTTAACCTGTTCCTTAAAACACTAGTGCTTAGGAAATCTATTGGAGGCAGAAGCAGTCAAGGGTAGCTTAGGGTTAGGGATAGGGTTAGTGTGAGGGCTAGGGTATGGCTTACGGTACGGGTTCGGGGAGGGGTGCGGGTAGGGCGTAGGGTATGGGTTAGGGTTAGTGTTATGGTTAGGGCTCGGTTTAGGGTACGGGTTAGGATTAGGGTACGCGTTAGGGTTAGGGTAGTGGTTAGGGTTAGGGTACGCGTTAGGGTGGGGGTAGTTATTAAACCTATCACACTCTCTTGATACCCCTTAGCACGTAAAGGAATATTATTTGGGGGTGCAGCCTTGGAGAAGAGTTTAGACACGAGGAGAAGATAAGGAACACACCCATTATCAAGAAATCACATTAGGATTCTCTTTTTAACCTGTTCCTTAAAACACTAGTGCTTAGGAAATCTATTGGAGGCAGAAGCAGTCAAGGGTAGCTTAGGGTTAGGGTTAGGGTTAGGGTACGGCTTAGGGTACGGGTTCGGGGAGGGGTTCGGGTAGGGCGTAGGGTATGGGTTAGGGTTAGGGTTAGGGCTAGTGTTAGGGTTAGGGCTCGGTTTAGGGTACGGGTTAGGATTAGGGTATGCGTTAGGGTTAGGGTAGGGGTTAGGGTTAGGATACGCGTTAGAGTGAGGGTAGTTATTAAACCTATCCCACTCTCTAGATAGCCCTTAGCACGTAAAGGAATATTATTTGGGGGTCCAGCCATGGAGAAGAGTTTAGACAGGAGGAGAAGATAAGGAACACACCCATTATCAAGAAATCACATTAGGATTCTCTTTTTAACCTGTTCCTTAAATCACTAGTGCTTAGGAAATCTATTGGAGGCAGAAGCCGTCAAGGGTAGCTTAGTGTTAGGGTTAGGGTTAGGGTGAGGGTTAGGGTACGGCTTAGGGTACGGGTTCGGGGAGGGGTTCAGGTAGGGCGTAGGGTATGGGTTAGGGTTAGGGTTAGGGCTAGTGTTAGGGTTAGGGCTCGGTTTAGGGTACGGGTTAGGATTAGGGTACGCGTTAGTGTTAGGGTAGGGGTTAGGGTTAGGGTATGCGATAGGGTGAGGTTAGTTATTAAACCTATCCCACTCTCTAGATACCCCTTAGCACATAAAGGAATATTATTTGGGGGTCCAGCCATGGAGAAGAGTTTAGACACTAGGAGAAGATAAGGAACACACCCATTATCAAGAAATCACATTAGGATTCTCTTTTTAACCTGTTCCTTAAAACACTAGTGCTTAGGAAATCTATTGGAGGCAGAAGCAGTCAAGGGTAGCTTAGGGTTAGGGTTAGGGTTAGGGTGAGGGTTAGGGTATGGCTTAGGGTACGGGTTCGGGGAGGGGTTCGGGTAGGGCGTAGGGTATGGGTTAGGGTTAGGGTTAGGGCTAGTGTTAGGGTTAGGGCTCGGTTTGGGGTACGGGTTAGGATTAGGGTACGCGTTAGGGTTAGGGTAGGGGTTAGGGTTAGGGTACACGTTAGGGTGAGGGTAGTTATTAAACCTATCACACTCTGTAGATACCCCTTAGCACATAAAGGAATATTATTTGGGGGTCCAGCCATGGAAAAGAGTTTAGACAAGAGGAGAAGATAAGGAACACACCCATTATCAAGAAATCACATTAGGATTCTCTTTTTAACCTGTTCCTTAAATCACTAGTGCTTAGGAAATCTATTGGAGGCAGAAGCCGTCAAGGGTAGCTTAGGGTTAGGGTTAGGGTTAGGGTGAGGGTTAGGGTACGGCTTAGGGTACGGGTTCGGGGAGGGATTCGGGTAGGGCGTAGGGTATGGGTTAGAGTTAGGGTTAGGGTTAGTGTTAGGGTTAGGGCTCGGTCAAGGGTTCGGGTTAGGATTAGGGTACGCGTTAGTGTTACGGTAGGGGTTAGGGTTAGGGTACGCTTTAGGGTGAGGGTAGTTATTAAACCTATCCCACTCTCTAGATACCCCTTAGCACGTAAAGGAATATTATTTGGGGGTCCAGCCATGGAGAAGGGTTTAGACACTAGGAGAAGATAAGGAACACACCCGTTATCACGAAATCACATTAGGATTCTCTTTTTAACCTGTTCCTTAAAACACTAGTGCTTAGGAAATCTATTGGAGGCAGAAGCAGTCAAGGGTAGCTTAGGGTTAGGGTTAGGGTTAGGGTGAGGGTTAGGGTACGGTTTAGGGTACGGGTTCAGGGAGGGGTTCGGGTAGGGCGTAGAGTATGGGTTAGGGTTAGGGTTAGAGTTAGTGTTAGGGTTAGGGCTCGGTTTAGGGTACGGGTTAGGAATCGGGTACGCGCTAGGGTTAGTGTAGCGGTTAGGGTTAGGGTACGCGTTAGGGTGAGGGTAGTTAATAAACCTATCCCACTCTCTAGATACCCCTTAGCACGTATAGGAATATTATTTGGGGGTCCAGGCATGGAGAAGAGTTTAGACACTAGGAGAAGATAAGGAACACACCCATTATCACGGAATCACATTAGGATTCTCTTTTTAACCTGTTCCTTAAAACACTAGTGCTTAGGAAATCTATTGGAGGCAGAAGCAGTCAAGGGTAGCTTAGGGTTAGGGTTAGGGTTAGGGTGAGGGCTAGGGTATGGCTTAGGGTACGGGTTCGGGGAGGGGTTCGGGTAGGGCGTAGGGTATGGGTTAGGGTTAGGGTTAGGGTTAGTGTTAGGGTTAGGGCTCGGTTTAGGGTATGGGTTAGGATTAGGGAACGCGTTAGGGTTAGGGTAGTGGTTAGGGTTAGGGTACGTGTTAGGGTGAGGGTAGTTATTAAACCTATCACACTCTCTAGATACCCCTTAGCACGTAAAGGAATATTATTTGGGGGTCCAGCCATGGAGAAGAGTTTAGACACGAGGAGAAGATAAGGAACACACCCATTATCAAGAAATCACATTAGGATTCTCTTTTTAACCTGTTCCTTAAAACACTAGTGCTTAGGAAATCTATTGGAGGCAGAAGCAGTCTAGGGTAGGTTAGGGTTAGGGTTAGGGTTAGGGTGAGGGATAGGGTATGGCTTAGGGTACGGGTTCGGGGAGGGGTTCGGGTAGGGCGTAGGGTATGGGTTAGGGTTAGGTTTAGGGTTAGTGTTAGGGTTAGGGCTCAGTTTAGGGTACGGGTTAGAATTAGGGTACGCATTAGTGTTAGGGTAGGTGTTAGGGTTAGGGTACGCGTTAGGGTGAGGTTAGTTATTAAACCTATCCCACTCTCTAGATACCCCTTAGCACGTAAAGGAATATTATTTGGGGGTCCAGCCATGGAGAAGAGTTTAGACACTAGGAGAAGATAAGGAACACACCCATTATCAAGAAATCACATTAGGATTCTCTTTTTAACCTGTTCGTTAAAACACTAGTGCTTAGGAAATCTATTGGAGGCAGAAGCAGTCAAGGGTAGCTTAGGGTTAGGGTTAGGGTTAGGGTGAGGGTTAGGGTACGGCTTACGATACGGGTTCGGGGAGGGGTTCGGGTAGGGCGTAGGGTATGGGTTAGGGTTAGGGTTAGGGCTAGTGTTAGGGTTAGGGCTCGGTTTAGGGTACGGGTTAGGATTAGGGTATGCGTTAGGGTTAGGGTAGGGGTTAGGGTTAGGGTACGCGTTAGGGTGAGGGTAGTTATTAAACCTATCCCACTCTCTAGATACCCCTTAGCACGTAAAGGAATATTATTTGGGGGTCCAGCCATGGAGAAGAGTTTAGACACGAGGAGAAGATAAGGAACACACCCATTATCAAGAAATCACATTAGGATTCTCTTTTTAACCTGTTCCTTAAATCACTAGTGCTTAGGAAATCTATTGGAGGCAGAAGCCGTCAAGGGTAGCTTAGGGTTAGGGTTAGGGTTAGGGTGAGTGTTAGGGTACAGTTTAGGGTACGGGTTCAGGGAGGGGTTCGGGTAGGGCGTACGGTATGGGTTAGGGTTAGGGTTAGAGTTAGTGTTAGGGTTAGGGCTCGGTTTAGGGTATGGGTTAGGATTAGGGTACGCGTTAGGGTTAGGGTAGGGGTTAGGGTTAGGGTACGCGTTAGGGTGAGGGTAGTTATTAAACCTATCCCAATCTCTAGATACCCCTTAGCACGTAAAGGAATATTATTTGGGGGTCCAGCCATGGAGAAGAGTTTAGACACTAGGAGAAGATAAGGAACACACCCATTATCACGAAAACACATTAGGATTCTCTTTTTAACCTGTTCCTTAAAACACTAGTGCTTAGGAAATCTATTGGAGGCAGAAGCAGTCAAGGGTAGCTTAGGGTTAGGGATAGGGTTAGGGTGAGGGCTAGGGTATGGCTTACGGTACGGGTTCGGGGAGGGGTGCGGGTAGGGCGTAGGGTATGGGTTAGGGTTAGTGTTATGGTTAGGGCTCGGTTTAGGGTACGGGTTAGGATTAGGGTACGCGTTAGGGTTAGGGTAGTGGTTAGGGTTAGGGTACGCGTTAGGGTGGGGGTAGTTATTAAACCTATCACACTCTCTTGATACCCCTTAGCACGTAAAGGAATATTATTTGGGGGTCCAGCCTTGGAGAAGAGTTTAGACACGAGGAGAATATAAGGAACACACCCATTATCAAGAAATCACATTAGGATTCTCTTTTTAACCTGTTCCTTAAAACACTAGTGCTTAGGAAATCTATTGGAGGCAGAAGCAGTCAAGGGTAGCTTAGGGTTAGGGTTAGGGTTAGGGTGAGGGTTAGGGTACGGCTTAGGGTACGGGTTCGGGGAGGGGTTCAGGTAGGGCGTAGGGTATGGGTTAGAGTTAGGGTTAGGGTTAGTGTTAGGGTTAGGGCTCGGTTTAGGATACGGGTTAGGATTAGGGTACGCGTTAGGGTTAGGGTAGGGGTTAGGGTTAGGGTACGCGTTAGGGTGGGGGTAGTTATTAAACCTATCACACTCTCTAGATACCCCTTAGCACGTAAAGGAATATTATTTGGGGGTCCAGCCATGGAGAAGAGTTTAGACACGAGGAGAAGATAAGGAACACACCCATTATCAAGAAATCACATTAGGATTCTCTTTTTAACCTGTTCCTTAAAACACTAGTGCTTAGGAAATCTATTGGAGGCAGAAGCAGTCAAGGGTAGCTTAGGGTTAGGGTTAGGGTTAGGGTGAGGGTTAGGGTACGGCTTAGGGTACGGGTTCGGGGAGGGGTTCAGGTAGGGCGTAGGGTATGGGTTAGGGTTAGGGTTAGGGCTAGTGTTAGGGTTAGGGCTCGGTTTGGGGTACGGGTTAGGATTAGGGTACGCGTTAGGGTTAGGGTAGGGGTTAGGGTTAGGGTACACGTTAGGGTGAGGGTAGTTATTAAACCTATCACACTCTGTAGATACCCCTTAGCACATAAAGGAATATTATTTGGGGGTCCAGCCATGGAAAAGAGTTTAGACAAGAGGAGAAGATAAGGAACACACCCATTATCAAGAAATCACATTAGGATTCTCTTTTTAACCTGTTCCTTAAATCACTAGTGCTTAGGAAATCTATTGGAGGCAGAAGCCGTCAAGGGTAGCTTAGGGTTAGGGTTAGGGTTAGGGTGAGGGTTAGGGTACGGCTTAGGGTACGGGTTCGGGGAGGGATTCGGGTAGGGCGTAGGGTATGGGTTAGAGTTAGGGTTAGGGTTAGTGTTAGGGTTAGGGCTCGGTCAAGGGTTCGGTTTAGGATTAGGGTACGCGTTAGTGTTACGGTAGGGGTTAGGGTTAGGGTACGCTTTAGGGTGAGGGTAGTTATTATACCTATCCCACTCTCTAGATACCCCTTAGCACGTAAAGGAATATTATTTGGGGGTCCAGCCATGGAGAAGGGTTTAGACACTAGGAGAAGATAAGGAACACACCCATTATCACGAAATCACATTAGGATTCTCTTTTTAACCTGTTCCTTAAAACACTAGTGCTTAGGAAATCTATTGGAGGCAGAAGCAGTCAAGGGTAGCTTAGGGTTAGGGTTAGGGTTAGGGTGAGGGTTAGGGTACGGTTTAGGGTACGGGTTCAGGGAGGGGTTCGGGTAGGGCGTAGAGTATGGGTTAGGGTTAGGGTTAGAGTTAGTGTTAGGGTTAGGGCTCGGTTTAGGGTACGGGTTAGGAATAGGGTACGCGCTAGGGTTAGTGTAGCGGTTAGGGTTAGGGTACGCGTTAGGGTGAGGGTAGTTAATAAACCTATCCCACTCTCTAGATACCCCTTAGCACGTATAGGAATATTATTTGGGGGTCCAGGCATGGAGAAGAGTTTAGACACTAGGAAAAGATAAGGAACACACCCATTATCACGGAATCACATTAGGATTCTCTTTTTAACCTGTTCCTTAAAACACTAGTGCTTAGGAAATCTATTGGAGGCAGAAGCAGTCAAGGGTAGCTTAGGGTTAGGGTTAGGGTTAGGGTGAGGGTTAGGGTATGGCTTAGGGTACGGGTTCGGGGAGGGGTTCGGGTAGGGCGTAGGGTATGGGTTAGGGTTAGGGTTAGGGCTAGTGTTAGGGTTAGGGCTCGGTTTGGGGTACGGGTTAGGATTAGGGTACGCGTTAGGGTTAGGGTAGGGGTTAGGGTTAGGGTACACGTTAGGGTGAGGGTAGTTATTAAACCTATCACACTCTGTAGATACCCCTTAGCACATAAAGGAATATTATTTGGGGGTCCAGCCATGGAAAAGAGTTTAGACAAGAGGAGAAGATAAGGAACACACCCATTATCAAGAAATCACATTAGGATTCTCTTTTTAACCTGTTCCTTAAATCACTAGTGCTTAGGAAATCTATTGGAGGCAGAAGCCGTCAAGGGTAGCTTAGGGTTAGGGTTAGGGTTAGGGTGAGGGTTAGGGTACGGCTTAGGGTACGGGTTAGGGGAGGGATTCGGGTAGGGCGTAGGGTATGGGTTAGAGTTAGGGTTAGGGTTAGTGTTAGGGTTAGGGCTCGGTCAAGGGTTCGGGTTAGGATTAGGGTACGCGTTAGTGTTACGGTAGGGGTTAGGGTTAGGGTACGCTTTAGGGTGAGGGTAGTTATTAAACCTATCCCACTCTCTAGATACCCCTTAGCACGTAAAGGAATATTATTTGGGGGTCCAGCCATGGAGAAGGGTTTAGACACTAGGAGAAGATAAGGAACACACCCATTATCACGAAATCACATTAGGATTCTCTTTTTAACCTGTTCCTTAAAACACTAGTGCTTAGGAAATCTATTGGAGGCAGAAGCAGTCAAGGGTAGCTTAGGGTTAGGGTTAGGGTTAGGGTGAGGGTTAGGGTACGGTTTAGGGTACGGGTTCAGGGAGGGGTTCGGGTAGGGCGTAGAGTATGGGTTAGGGTTAGGGTTAGAGTTAGTGTTAGGGTTAGGGCTCGGTTTAGGGTACGGGTTAGGAATAGGGTACGCGCTAGGGTTAGTGTAGCGGTTAGGGTTAGGGTACGCGTTAGGGTGAGGGTAGTTAATAAACCTATCCCACTCTCTAGATACCCCTTTAGCACGTAAAGGAATATTATTTGGGGGTCCATCCATGGAGAAGAGTTTAGACACGAGGAGAAGATAAGGAACACACCCATTATCAAGAAATCACATTAGGATTCTCTTTTTAACCTGTTCCTTAAATCACTAGTGCTTAGGAAATCTATTGGAGGCAGAAGCCGTCAAGGGTAGCTTAGGGTTAGGGTTAGGGTTAGGGTGAGTGTTAGGGTACGGTTTAGGGTACGGGTTCAGGGAGGGGTTCGGGTAGGGCGTACGGTATGGGTTAGGGTTAGGGTTAGAGTTAGTGTTAGGGTTAGGGCTCGGTTTAGGGTATGGGTTAGGATTAGGGTACGCGTTAGGGTTAGGGTAGGGGTTAGGGTTAGGGTACGCGTTAGGGTGAGGGTAGTTATTAAACCTATCCCAATCTCTAGATACCCCTTAGCACGTAAAGGAATATTATTTGGGGGTCCAGCCATGGAGAAGAGTTTAGACACTAGGAGAAGATAAGGAACACACCCATTATCACGAAAACACATTAGGATTCTCTTTTTAACCTGTTCCTTAAAACACTAGTGCTTAGGAAATCTATTGGAGGCAGAAGCAGTCAAGGGTAGCTTAGGGTTAGGGATAGGGTTAGGGTGAGGGCTAGGGTATGGCTTACGGTACGGGTTCGGGGAGGGGTGCGGGTAGGGCGTAGGGTATGGGTTAGGGTTAGTGTTATGGTTAGGGCTCGGTTTAGGGTACGGGTTAGGATTAGGGTACGCGTTAGGGTTAGGGTAGTGGTTAGGGTTAGGGTACGCGTTAGGGTGGGGGTAGTTATTAAACCTATCACACTCTCTTGATACCCCTTAGCACGTAAAGGAATATTATTTGGGGGTCCAGCCTTGGAGAAGAGTTTAGACACGAGGAGAATATAAGGAACACACCCATTATCAAGAAATCACATTAGGATTCTCTTTTTAACCTGTTCCTTAAAACACTAGTGCTTAGGAAATCTATTGGAGGCAGAAGCAGTCAAGGGTAGCTTAGGGTTAGGGTTAGGGTTAGGGTGAGGGTTAGGGTACGGCTTAGGGTACGGGTTCGGGGAGGGGTTCAGGTAGGGCGTAGGGTATGGGTTAGAGTTAGGGTTAGGGTTAGTGTTAGGGTTAGGGCTCGGTTTAGGATACGGGTTAGGATTAGGGTACGCGTTAGGGTTAGGGTAGGGGTTAGGGTTAGGGTACGCGTTAGGGTGGGGGTAGTTATTAAACCTATCACACTCTCTAGATACCCCTTAGCACGTAAAGGAATATTATTTGGGGGTCCAGCCATGGAGAAGAGTTTAGACACGAGGAGAAGATAAGGAACACACCCATTATCAAGAAATCACATTAGGATTCTCTTTTTAACCTGTTCCTTAAAACACTAGTGCTTAGGAAATCTATTGGAGGCAGAAGCAGTCAAGGGTAGCTTAGGGTTAGGGTTAGGGTTAGGGTGAGGGTTAGGGTACGGCTTAGGGTACGGGTTCGGGGAGGGGTTCAGGTAGGGCGTAGGGTATGGGTTAGGGTTAGGGTTAGGGCTAGTGTTAGGGTTAGGGCTCGGTTTAGGGTACGGGTTAGGATTAGGGTACGCGTTAGGGTTAGGGTAGGGGTTAGGGTTAGGGTACGCGTTAGGGTGAGGGTAGTTATTAAACCTATCCCACTCTCTAGATACCCCTTAGCACGTAAAGGAATATTATTTGGGGGTCCAGCCATGGAGAAGAGTTTAGACACTAGGAGAAGATAAGGAATACACCCATTATCAAGAAATCACATTAGGATTCTCTTTTTAACCTGTTCCTTAAAAACTAGTGCTTAGGAAATCTATTGGAGGCAGAAGCCGTCAAGGGTAGCTTAGGGTTAGGGTTAGGGTTAGGTTTAGGGTGAGGGTTAGGGTACGGCTTAGGGCACGGGTTCGGGGAGGGGTTCGGGTAGGGCGTAGGGTATGGGTTAGGGTTAGGGTTAGGGTTAGTGTTAGGGTTAGAGCTCGGTTTAGGGTACGGGTTAGGATTATGGTACGCGTTAGGGTTAGTGTACGCGTTAGGGTGAGGGTAGTTATTAAACCTATCCCACTCTCTAGATACCCCTTAGCACGTACAGGAATATTATTGGGGGTCCAGCCATGGAGAAGAGTTTAGACACGAGGAGAATATAAGGAACACACCCATTATCAAGAAATCACATTAGGATTCTCTTTTTAACCTGTTCCTTAAAACACTAGTGCTTAGGAAATCTATTGGAGGCAGAAGCAGTCAAGGGTAGCTTAGGGTTAGGGTTAGGGTTAGGGTGAGGGTTAGGGTACGGCTTAGGGTACGGGTTCGGGGAGTGGTTCGGGTAGGGCGTAGGGTATGGGTTAGGGTTAGGGTTAGGGCTAGTGTTAGGGTTAGGGCTCGGTTTAGGGTACGGGTTAGGATTAGGGTATGCGTTAGGGTTAGGGTAGGGGTTAGGGTTAAGATACGCGTTAGAGTGAGGGTAGTTATTAAACCTATCCCACTCTCTAGATAGCCCTTAGCACGTAAAGGAATATTATTTGGGGGTCCAGCCATGGAGAAGAGTTTAGACACGAGGAGAAGATAAGGAACACACCCATTATCAAGAAATCACATTAGGATTCTCTTTTTAACCTGTTCCTTAAAACACTAGTGCTTAGGAAATCTATTGGAGGCAGAAGCAGTCAAGGGTAGCTTAGGGTTAGGGTTAGGGTTAGGGTGAGGGTTAGGGTACGGCTTAGGGTACGGGTTCGGGGAGGGGTTCGGGTAGGGCGTAGGGTATGGGTTAGGGTTAGGGTTAGGGCTAGTGTTAGGGTTAGGGCTCGGTTTAGGGTACGGGTTAGGATTAGGGTACGCGTTAGGGTTAGGGTAGGGGTTAGGGTTAGGGTACGCGTTAGGGTGAGGGTAGTTATTAAACCTATCCCACTCTCTAGATACCCCTTAGCACGTAAAGGAATATTATTTGGGGGTCCAGCCATGGAGAAGAGTTTAGACACTAGGAGAAGATAAGGAATACACGCATTATCAAGAAATCACATTAGGATTCTCTTTTTAACCTGTTCCTTAAAACACTAGTGCTTAGGAAATCTATTGGAGGCAGAAGCCGTCAAGGGTAGCTTAGGGTTAGGGTTAGGGTTAGGGTGAGGGTTAGGGTATGGCTTAGGGTACGGGTTCGGGGAGGGGTTCGGGTAGGGCGTAGGCTATGGGTTAGGGTTAGGGTTAGGGTTAGTGTTAGGGTTAGGGCTCGGTTTAGGGTACGGGTTAGGATTAGGGTACGCGTTAGGGTTAGGGTAGGGGTTAGGGTTAGGGTACGTGTTAGGGTGAGGGTAGTTATTAAACCTATCACACTCTCTAGATACCCCTTAGCACATAAAGGAATATTATTTGGGGGTCCAGCCATGGAGAAGAGTTTAGACACGAGGAGAAGATAAGGAACACACCCATTATCAAGAAATCACATTAGGATTCTCTTTTTAACATGTTCCTTAAAACACTAGTGCTTAGGAAATCTATTGGAGGCAGAAGCCGTCAAGGGTAGCTTAGGGTTAGGGTTAGGGTTAGGATTAGGGTGAGGGTTAGGGTACGGCTTAGGGCACGGGTTCGGGGAGGGGTTCGGGTAGGGCGTAGGGTATGGGTTAGGGTTAGGGTTAGGGTTAGTGTTAGGGTTAGGGCTCGGATTAGGGTACGGGTTAGGATTAGTGTACGCGTTAGCGATAGTGTACGCGTTAGGGTGAGGGTAGTTATTAAACCTATCCCACTCTCTAGATAGCCCTTAGCACGTAAAGGAATATTATTTGGGGGTCCAGCCATGGAGAAGAGTTTAGACACGAGGAGAAGATAAGGAACACACCCATTATCAGGAAATCACATTAGGATTCTCTTTTTAACCTGTTCCTTAAATCATTAGTGCTTAGGAAATCTATTGGAGGCAGAAGCCGTCAAGGGTAGCTTAGGGTTAGTGTTAGGGTTAGGGTGAGGGTTAGGGTACGGCTTAGGGTACGGGTTCGGGGAGGGGTTCAGGTAGGGCGTAGGGTACGGTTTAGGGTTAGGGTTAGGGCTAATGTTAGGGTTAGGGCTCGGTTTAGGGTACGGGTTAGGATTAGGGTATGCGTTAGGGTTAGGGTAGGGGTTAGGGTTAGGGTATGCGTTAGGGTGAGGGTAGTTATTAAACCTATCCCACTCTCTAGATACCTCTTAGCACGTAAAGGAATATTATTTGGGGGTCCAGCCATGGAGAAGAGTTTAGACACGAGGAGAAGATAAGGAACACACCCATTATCAAGAAATCACATTAGGATTCTCTTTTTAACCTGTTGCTGAAAACACTAGTGCTTAGGAATTCTATTGGAGGCAGAAGCAGTCAAGGGTAGCTTAGGGTTAGGGTTAGGGTTAGGGTGAGGGTTAGGGTACGGCTTAGGGTACGGGTTCGGGGAGGGGTTCAGGTAGTGCGTAGGGTATGGGTTAGAGTTAGGGTTAGGGTTAGTGTTAGGGTTAGGGCTCGGTTTAGGGTACGGGTTAGGATTAGTGTACGCGTTAGGGTTAGGGTAGGGGTTAGGGTTAGGGTACGCGTTAGGGTGGGGGTAGTTATTAAACCTATCACACTCTCTAGATACCCCTTAGCACGTAAAGGAATATTATTTGGGGGTCCAGCCATGGAGAAGAGTTTAGACACGAGGAGAAGATAAGGAACACACCCATTATCAAGAAATCACATTAGGATTCTCTTTTTAACCTGTTCCTTAAAACACTAGTGCTTAGGAAATCTATTGGAGGCAGAAGCAGTCAAGGGTAGCTTAGGGTTAGGGTTAGGGTTAGGGTGAGGGTTAGGGTACGGCTTAGGGTACGGGTTCGGGGAGGGGTTCGGGTAGGGCGTAGGGTATGGGTTAGGGTTAGGGTTAGGGCTAGTGTTAGGGTTAGGGCTCGGTTTAGGGTACGGGTTAGGATTAGGGTACGCGTTAGGGTTAGGGTAGGGGTTAGGGTTAGGGTACGCGTTAGGGTGAGGGTAGTTATTAAACCTATCCCACTCTCTAGATACCCCTTAGCACGTAAAGGAATATTATTTGGGGGTCCAGCCATGGAGAAGAGTTTAGACACTAGGAGAAGATAAGGAATACACCCATTATCAAGAAATCACATTAGGATTCTCTTTTTAACCTGTTCCTTAAAAACTAGTGCTTAGGAAATCTATTGGAGGCAGAAGCCGTCAAGGGTAGCTTAGGGTTAGGGTTAGGTTTAGGGTGAGGGTTAGGGTACGGCTTAGGGCACGGGTTCGGGGAGGGGTTCGGGTAGGGCGTAGGGTATGGGTTAGGGTTAGGGTTAGGGTTAGTGTTAGGGTTAGGGCTCGGTTTAGGGTACGGGTTATGATTAGGGTACGCGTTAGGGTTAGTGTACGCGTTAGGGTGAGGGTAGTTATTAAACCTATCCCACTCTCTAGATACCCCTTAGCACGTACAGGAATATTATTGGGGGTCCAGCCATGGAGAAGAGTTTAGACACGAGGAGAATATAAGGAACACACCCATTATCAAGAAATCACATTAGGATTCTCTTTTTAACCTGTTCCTTAAAACACTAGTGCTTAGGAAATCTATTGGAGGCAGAAGCAGTCAAGGGTAGCTTAGGGTTAGGGTTAGGGTTAGGGTTAGGGTTAGGGTACGGCTTAGGGTACGGGTTCGGGGAGGGGTTCGGGTAGGGCGTAGGGTATGGGTTAGGGTTAGGGTTAGGGCTAGTGTTAGGGTTAGGGCTCGGTTTAGGGTACGGGTTAGGATTAGGGTATGCGTTAGGGTTAGGGTAGGGGTTAGGGTTAGGATACGCGTTAGAGTGAGGGTAGTTATTAAACCTATCCCACTCTCTAGATAGCCCTTAGCACGTAAAGGAATATTATTTGGGGGTCCAGCCATGGAGAAGAGTTTAGACACGAGGAGAAGATAAGGAACACACCCATTATCAAGAAATCACATTAGGATTCTCTTTTTAACCTGTTCCTTAAAACACTAGTGCTTAGGAAATCTATTGGAGGCAGAAGCCGTCAAGGGTAGCTTAGGGTTAGGGTTAGGGTTAAGGTGAGGGTTAGGGTATGGCTTAGGGTACGGGTTCGGGGAGGGGTTCGGGTAGGGCGTAGGCTATGGGTTAGGGTTAGGGTTAGGGTTAGTGTTAGGGATAGGGCTCGGTTTAGGGTACGGGTTAGGATTAGGGTACGCGTTAGTGTTAGGGTAGTGGTTAGGGTTAGGGTACGCATTAGGGTGGGGGTAGTTATTAAACCTATCACACTCTCTTGATACCCCTTAGCACGTAAAGGAATATTATTTGGGGTCCAGCCTTGGAGAAGAGATTAGACACGAGGAGAATATAAGGAACACACCCATTATCAAGAAATCACATTAGGATTCTCTTTTTAACCTGTTCCTTAAAACACTAGTGCTTAGGAAATCTATTGGAGGCAGAAGCAGTCAAGGGTAGCTTAGGGTTAAGGTTAGGTTTAGGGTGAGGTTTAGGGTACGGCTTAGGGTACGGGTTCGGGGAGGGGTTCGGGTAGGGCGTAGGGTATGGGTTAGGGTTAGGGTTAGGGCTAGTGTTAGGGTTAGGGCTCGGTTTAGGGTACGGGTTAGGATTAGGGTATGCGTTAGGGTTAGGGTAGGGGTTAGGGTTAGGATACGCGTTAGAGTGAGGGTAGTTATTAAACCTATCCCACTCTCTAGATAGCCCTTAGCACGTAAAGGAATATTATTTGGGGGTCCAGCCATGGAGAAGAGTTTAGACACGAGGAGAAGATAAGGAACACACCCATTATCAAGAAATCACATTAGGATTCTCTTTTTAACCTGTTCCTTAAATCACTAGTGCTTAGGAAATCTATTGGAGGCAGAAGCCGTCAAGGGTAGCTTAGGGTTAGGGTTAGGGTTAGGGTGAGGGTTAGGGTACGGCTTAGGGTACGGGTTCGGGGAGGGGTTCAGGTAGGGCGTAGGGTATGGGTTAGAGTTAGGGTTAGGGTTAGTGTTAGGGTTAGGGCTCGGTTTAGGGTGCGGGTTAGGATTAGGGTACGCGTTAGGGTTAGGGTAGGGGTTAGGGTTAGGGTACGCGTTAGGGTTAGGGTTAGGGTTAGGGTTAGGGTTAGGGTTAGGGTACGGCTTAGGGTACGGGTTCGGGGAGGGGTTCGGGTAGGGCGTAGGGTATGGGTTAGGGTTAGGGTTAGGGCTAGTGTTAGGGTTAGGGCTCGGTTTAGGGTACGGGTTAGGATTAGGGTACGCGTTAGTGTTAGGGTAGGGGTTAGGGTTAGGGTATGCGATAGGGTGAGGTTAGTTATTAAACCTATCCCACTCTCTAGATACCCCTTAGCACGTAAAGGAATATTATTTGGGGGTCCAGCCATGGAGAAGAGTTTAGACACTAGGAGAAGATAAGGAACACACCCATTATCAAGAAATCACATTAGGATTCTCTTTTTAACCTGTTCCTTAAAACACTAGTGCTTAGGAAATCTATTGGAGGCAGAAGCAGTCAAGGGTAGCTTAGGGTTAGGGTTAGGGTTAGGGTGAGGGTTAGGGTATGGCTTAGGGTACGGGTTCGGGGAGGGGTTCGGGTAGGGCGTAGGGTATGGGTTAGGGTTAGGGTTAGGGCTAGTGTTAGGGTTAGGGCTCGGTTTGGGGTACGGGTTAGGATTAGGGTACGCGTTAGGGTTAGGGTAGGGGTTAGGGTTAGGGTACACGTTAGGGTGAGGGTAGTTATTAAACCTATCACACTCTCTAGATACCCCTTAGCACGTAAAGGAATATTATTTGGGGGTCCAGCCATGGAAAAGAGTTTAGACAAGAGGAGAAGATAAGGAACACACCCATTATCAAGAAATCACATTAGGATTCTCTTTTTAACCTGTTCCTTAAATCACTAGTGCTTAGGAAATCTATTGGAGGCAGAAGCCGTCAAGGGTAGCTTAGGGTTAGGGTTAGGTTTAGGGTGAGGGTTAGGGTACGGCTTAGGGTACGGGTTCGGGGAGGGATTCGGGTAGGGCGTAGGGTATGGGTTAGAGTTAGGGTTAGGGTTAGTGTTAGGGTTAGGGCTCGGTTAAGGGTTCGGGTTAGGATTAGGGTACGTGTTAGTGTTACGGTAGGGGTTAGGGTTAGGGTACGCTTTAGGGTGAGGGTAGTTATTAAACCTATCCCACTCTCTAGATACCCCTTAGCACGTAAAGGAATATTATTTGGGGGTCCAGCCATGGAGAAGGGTTTAGACACTAGGAGAAAATAAGGAACACACCCATTGTCACGACATCACATTAGGATTCTCTTTTTAACCTGTTCCTTAAAACACTAGTGCTTAGGAAATCTATTGGAGGCAGAAGCCGTCAAGGGTAGCTTAGGGTTAGGGTTAGGGTTAGGGTGAGGGTTAGGGTACGGTTTAGGGTACGGGTTCAGGGAGGGGTTCGGGTAGGGCGTAGGGTATGGGTTAGGGTTAGGGTTAGAGTTAGTGTTAGGGTTAGGGCTCGGTTTAGGCTATGGGTTAGGATTGGGTACGCGTTAGGGTTAGGGTAGGGGTTAGGGTTAGGGTACGCGTTAGGGTGAGGGTAGTTATTAAACCTATCCCGCTCTCTAGATACCCCTTAGCACGTAAAGGAATATTATTTGGGGGTCCAGCCATGGAGAAGAGTTTAGACACTAGGAGAAGATAAGGAACACACCCATTATCACGAAAACACATTAGGATTCTCTTTTTAACCTGTTCCTTAAAACACTAGTGCTTAGGAAATCTATTGGAGGCAGAAGCAGTCAAGGGTAGCTTAGGGTTAGGGATAGGGTTAGGGTGAGGGCTAGGGTATGGCTTACGGTACGGGTTCGGGGAGGAGTGCGGGTAGGGCGTAGGGTATGGGTTAGGGTTAGTGTTATGGTTAGGGCTCGGTTTAGGGTACGGGTTAGGATTAGGGTACGCGTTAGGGTTAGGGTAGGGGTTAGGGTTAGGGTACGTGTTAGGGTGAGGGTAGTTATTAAACCTATCACACTCTCTAGATACCCCTTAGCACATAAAGGAATATTATTTGGGGGTCCAGCCATGGAGAAGAGTTTAGACACGAGGAGAAGATAAGGAACACACCCATTATCAAGAAATCACATTAGGATTCTCTTTTTAACATGTTCCTTAAAACACTAGTGCTTAGGAATTCTATTGGAGGCAGAAGCCGTCAAGGGTAGCTTAGGGTTAGGGTTAGGGTTAGGGTGAGGGTTAGGGTACGGTTTAGGGTACGGGTTCAGGGAGGGGTTCGGGTAGGGCGTAGGGTATGGGTTAGGGTTAGGGTTAGAGTTAGTGTTAGGGTTAGGGCTCGGATTAGGGTACGGGTTAGGATTAGGGTACGCGTTAGGGTTAGGGTAGGGGTTAGGGTTAGGGTACGTCTTAGGGTGAGGGTAGTTATTAAACCTATCCCACTCTCTAGATACCCCTTAGCACATAAAGGAATATTATTTGGGGGTCCAGCCATGGAGAAGAGTTTAGACACGAGAAGAAGATAAGGAACACACCCATTATCAAGAAATCACATTAGGATTCTCTTTTTAACATGTTCCTTAAAACACTAGTGCTTAGGAAATCTATTGGAGGCAGAAGCCGTCAAGGGTAGCTTAGGGTTAGGGTTAGGGTTAGGTTTAGGGTGAGGGTTAGGGTACGGCTTAGGGCACGGGTTCGGGGAGGGGTTCAGGTAGGGCGTAGGTTATGGGTTAGGGTTAGTGTTAGGGTTAGTGTTAGGGTTAGGGCTCGGTTTAGGGTACGGGTTAGGATTAGGGTACGCGTTAGCGTTAGTGTACGCGTTAGGGTGAGGGTAGTTATTAAACCTATCCCACTCTCTAGATACCCCTTAGCACGTACAGGAATATTATTGGGGGTCCAGCCATGGAGAAGAGTTTAGACACTAGGAGAAGATAAGGAACACACCCATTATCACGAAATCACATTAGGATTCTCTTTTTAACCTGTTCCTTAAAACACTAGTGCTTAGGAAATCTATTGGAGGCAGAAGCAGTCAAGGGTAGCTTAGGGTTAGGGTTAGGGTTAGGGTGAGAGTTAGGGTATGGCTTAGGGTATGGGTTCGGGGAGGGGTTCAGGTAGGGTGTAGGGTATGGGTTAGGGTTAAGGTTAGGGTTAGTGTTAACGTTAGGGCTCGGTTTAGGGTACGGGTTAGGATTAGGGTACGCGTTAGTGTTAGGGTAGTGGTTAGGGTTAGGGTACGCGTTAGGGTGGGGGTAGTTATTAAACCTATCACACTCTCTAGATACCCCTTAGCACGTAAAGGAATATTATTTGGGGGTCCAGCCTTGGAGAAGAGTTTAGACACGAGGAGAATATAAGGAACACACCCATTATCAAGAAATCACATTAGGATTCTCTTTTTAACCTGTTCCTTAAAACACTAGTGCTTAGGAAATCTATTGGAGGCAGAAGCAGTCAAGGGTAGCTTAGGGTTAGGGTTAGGTTTAGGGTGAGGGTTAGGGTACGGCTTAGGGTACGGGTTCGGGGAGGGGTTCGGGTAGGGCATAGGGTATGGGTTAGGGTTAGGGTTAGGGCTAGTGTTAGGGGTAGGGCTCGGTTTAGGGTACGGGTTAGGATTAGGGTATGCGTTAGGGTTAGGGTAGGGGTTAGGGTTAGGATACGCGTTAGAGTGAGGGTAGTTATTAAACCTATCCCACTCTCTAGATAGCCCTTAGCACGTAAAGGAATATTATTTGGGGGTCCAGCCATGGAGAAGAGTTTAGACACGAGGAGAAGATAAGGAACACACCCATTATCAAGAAATCACATTAGGATTCTCTTTTTAACCTGTTCCTTAAATCACTAGTGCTTAGGAAATCTATTGGAGGCAGAAGCCGTCAAGGGTAGCTTAGGGTTAGGGTTAGGGTTAGGGTGAGGGTTAGGGTACGGCTTAGGGTACGGGTTCGGGGAGGGGTTCAGGTAGGGCGTAGGGTATGGGTTAGGGTTAGGGTTAGGGCTAGTGTTAGGGTTAGGGCTCGGTTTAGGGTACGGGTTAGGATTAGGGTACGCGTTAGGGTTAGGGTAGGGGTTAGGGTTAGGGTACGCTTTAGGGTGAGGGTAGTTATTAAACCTATCCCACTCTCTAGAAACCCCTTAGCACGTAAAGGAATATTATTTGGGCGTCCAGCCATGGAGAAGGGTTTAGACACTAGGAGAAGATAAGGAACACACTCATTATCAAGAAATCACAATATGATTCTCTTTTTAAACTGTTCCTTAAAACACTAGTGGTTAGGAAATCTATTGGAGGCAGAAGCAGTCAAGGGTAGCTTAGGGTTAGGGTGAGGGTTAGGGTACGGCTTAGGGTACGGGTTCGGGGAGGGGTTCGGGTAGGGCGTAGGGTATGGGTTACGGTTAGAGTTAGGGTTAGGGCTCGGTTTAGGGTACGGGTTAGGATTAGGGTACTCGTTAGGTTTAGGGTAGCGGTTAGGGTTAGGGTACGCGTTAGGGTGAGGGTAGTTATTAAACCTATCACACTCTCTAGATACCCCTTAGCACGTAAAGGAATATTATTTGGGGGTCCAGCCATGGAGAAGAGTTTAGACACTAGGAGAAGATAAGGAACACACCCATTATCACGAAATCACATTAGGATTCTCTTTTTAACCTGTTCCTTAAAACACTAGTGCTTAGGAAATCTATTGGAGGCAGAAGCAGTCAAGGGTAGCTTAGGGTTAGGGTGAGGGTTAGGGTGAGGGTTAGGGTACGGCTTAGGGTACGGGTTCGGGGAGGGGTTCGGGTAGGGCGTAGGGTATGGGTTAGGTTTAGGGTTAGGGCTAGTGTTAGGGTTAGGGCTCGGTTTAGGGTACGGGTTAGGATTAGGGTACGCGTTAGGGTTAGGGTAGGGGTTAGGGTTAGGGTACGCGTTAGGGTGAGGGTAGTTATTAAACCTATCCCACTCTCTAGATACCCCTTAGCACGTAAAGGAATATTATTTGGGGGTCCAGCCATGGAGAAGAGTTTAGACACGAGGAGAAGATAAGGAACACACCCATTATCAAGAAATCACATTAGGATTCTCTTTTTAACCTGTTCCTTAAAACACTAGTGCTTAGGAAATCTATTGGAGGCAGAAGCAGTCAAGAGTAGCTTAGGGTTAGGGTTAGGGTTAGGGTGAGGGCTAGGGTATGGCTTAGGGTACGGGTTCGGGGAGGGGTTCGGGTAGGGCGTAGGGTATGGGTTAGGTTTAGGGTTAGGGCTAGTGTTAGGGTTAGGGCTCGGTTTAGGGTACGGGTTAGGATTAGGGTACGCGTTAGTGTTAGGGTAGGGGTTAGGGTTAGGGTACGCTTTAGGGTGAGGGTAGTTATTAAACCTATCCCACTCTCTAGATACCCCTTAGCACGTAAAGGAATATTA
This sequence comes from Balaenoptera acutorostrata, assembly GCF_949987535.1. Lineage (NCBI taxonomy): Eukaryota > Metazoa > Chordata > Mammalia > Artiodactyla > Balaenopteridae > Balaenoptera > Balaenoptera acutorostrata. The sequence goes on from NW_026646483.1 coordinate 222,233, forward strand.
TTTGGGCGTCCAGCCATGGAGAAGGGTTTAGACACTAGGAGAAGATAAGGAACACACCCATTATCAAGAAATCACAATACGATTCTCTTTTTAAACTGTTCCTTAAAACACTAGTGGTTAGGAAATCTATTGGAGGCAGAAGCAGTCAAGGGTAGCTTAGGGTTAGGTTTAGGGTTAGGGTGAGGGTTAGGGTACGGCTTAGGGTACGGGTTCGGGGAGGGGTTCGGGTAGGGCGTAGGGTATGGGTTAGGGTTAGAGTTAGGGTTAGTGTTAGGGTTAGGGCTCGGTTTAGGGTATGGGTTAGGATTAGGGTACTCGTTAGGTTTAGGGTAGCGGTTAGGGTTAGGGTACGCGTTAGGGTGAGGGTAGTTATTAAACCTATCACACTCTCTAGATACCCCTTAGCACGTAAAGGAATATTATTTGGGGGTCCAGCCATGGAGAAGAGTTTAGACACTAGGAGAAGATAAGGAACACACCCATTATCACGAAATCACATTAGGATTCTCTTTTTAACCTGTTCCTTAAAACACTAGTGCTTAGGAAATCTATTGGAGGCAGAAGCAGTCAAGGGTAGCTTAGGGTTAGGGTGAGGGTTAGGGTGAGGGTTAGGGTACGGCTTAGGGTACGGGTTCGGGGAGGGGTTCGGGTAGGGCGTAGGGTATGGGTTAGGGTTAGGGTTAGGGCTAGTGTTAGGGTTAGGGCTCGGTTTAGGGTACGGGTTAGGATTAGGGTACGCGTTAGGGTTAGGGTAGGGGTTAGGGTTAGGGTACGCGTTAGGGTGAGGGTAGTTATTAAACCTATCCCACTCTCTAGATAGCCTTAGCACGTAAAGGAATATTATTTGGGGGTCCAGCCATGGAGAAGAGTTTAGACACGAGGATAAGATAAGGAACACACCCATTATCAAGAAATCACATTACGATTCTCTTTTTAACCTGTTCCTTAAAACACTAGTGCTTAGGAAATCTATTGGAGGCAGAAGCAGTCAAGAGTAGCTTAGGGTTAGGGTTAGGGTTAGGGTGAGGGCTAGGGTATGGCTTAGGGTACGGGTTCGGGGAGGGGTTCGGGTAGGGCATAGGGTATGGGTTAGGGTTAGGGTTAGGGTTAGTGTTAGGGTTAGGGCTCGGTTTAGGTACGGGTTAGGATTAGGGAACACGTTAGGGTTAGGGTAGGGGTTAGGGTTAGGGTACGTGTTAGGGTGAGGGTAGTTATTAAACCTATCACACTCTCTAGATACCCCTTAGCACATAAAGGAATATTATTTGGGGGTCCAGCCATGGAGAAGAGTTTAGACACGAGGAGAAGATAAGGAACACACCCATTATCAAGAAATCACATTAGGATTCTCTTTTTAACCTGTTCCTTAAAACACTAGTGCTTAGGAAATCTATTGGAGGCAGAAGCCGTCAAGGGTAGCTTAGGTTTAGGTTAGGGTTAGGGTGAGGGGTAGGGTACGGCTTAGGGTACGGGTTCGGGGAGGGGTTCGGGTAGGGCGTAGGGTATGGGTTAGGGTTAGGGTTAGGGCTAGGGTTAGGGTTAGGGCTCGGTTTAGGGTACGGGTTAGGATTAGGGTACGCGTTAGGGTTAGGGTACGCGTTAGAGTGAGGGTAGTTATTAAACCTATCCCACTCTCTAGATACCCCTTAGCACTTAAAGGAATATTATTTGGGGGTCCAGCCATGGAGAAGAGTTTAGACACGAGGAGAATATAAGGAACACACCCATTATCAAGAAATCACATTAGGATTCTCTTTTTAACCTGTTCCTTAAAACACTAGTGCTTAGGAAATCTATTGGAGGCAGAAGCAGTCAAGGGTAGCTTAGGGTTAGGGTTAGGGTTAGGGTGAGGGTTAGGGTATGGCTTAGGGTACGGGTTCGGGGAGGGGTTCGGGTAGGGCGTAGGGTATGGCTTAGGGTTAGGGTTAGGGTTAGTGTTAGGGTTAGGGCTCGGTTTAGGGTACGGGTTAGGATTAGGGTACGCGTTAGTGTTAGGGTAGGTGTTAGGGTTAGGGTACGCGATAGGGTGAGGTTAGTTATTAAACCTATCCCACTCTCTAGATACCCGTTAGCACGTAAAGGAATATTATTTGGGGGTCCAGCCATGGAGAAGAGTTTAGACAATAGGAGAAGATAAGGAACACACCCATTATCAAGAAATCACATTAGGATTCTCTTTTTAACCTGTTCCTTAAAACACTAGTGCTTAGGAAATCTATTGGAGGCAGAAGCAGTCAAGGGTAGCTTAGGGTTAGGGTTAGGGTTAGGGTGAGGGTTAGGGTATGGCTTAGGGTACGGGTTCGGGGAGGGGTTCGTGTAGGGCGTAGGGTATGGGTTAGGATTAGCGTTAGGGTTAGTGTTAGGGTTAGGGCTCGGTTTAGGGTACGGGTTAGGATTAGGGTACGCGTTAGGGTTAGGGTAGGGGTTAGGGTTAGGGTACGCGTTAGGGTGGGTGTAGATATTAAACCTATCACACTCTCTAGATATCCCTTAGCACGTAAAGGAATATTATTTGGGGGTCCAGCCATGGAGAAGAGTTTAGACACGAGGAGAAGATAAGGAACACACCCATTATCAAGAAATCACATTAGGATTCTCTTTTTAACCAGTTCCTTAAAACACTAGTGCTTAGGAAATCTATTGGAGGCAGAAGCCGTCAAGGGTAGCTTAGGGTTAGGGTTAGGGTTGGGGTGAGGGTTAGGGTACGGCTTACGATAAGGGTTCGGCGAGGGGTTCGGGTAGGGCGTAGGGTATGGGTTAGGGTTAGGGTTAGGGCTAGTGTTAGGGTTAGGGCTCGGTTTAGGGTACGGGTTAGGATTAGTGTATGCGTTAGGGTTAGGGTAGGGGTTAGGGTTAGGGTACGCGTTAGGGTGAGGGTAGTTATTAAACCTATCCCACTCTCTAGATACCCCTTAGCACGTAAAGGAATATTATTTGTGGGTCCAGCCATGGAGAAGAGTTTAGACACGAGGAGAAGATAAGGAACACACCCATTATCAATAAATCACATTAGGATTCTCTTTTTAACCTGTTCCTTAAATCACTAGTGCTTAGGAAATCTTTTGGAGGCAGAAGCCGTCAAGGGTAGCTTAGGGTTAGGGTGAGGGTTAGGGTACGGCTTAGGGTACGGGTTCGGGGAGGGGTTCAGGTAGGGCGTAGGGTATGGGTTAGAGTTAGGGTTAGGGTTAGTGTTAGGGTTAGGGCTCGGTTTAGGGTACGGGTTAGGATTAGGGTACGCGTTAGGGTTAGGGTAGGGGTTAGGGTTAGGGTACGCTTTAGGGTGAGGGTAGTTATTAAACCTATCCCACTCTCTAGAAACCCCTTAGCACGTAAAGGAATATTATTTGGGCGTCCAGCCATGGAGAAGGGTTTAGACACTAGGAGAAGATAAGGAACACACTCATTATCAAGAAATCACAATATGATTCTCTTTTTAAACTGTTCCTTAAAACACTAGTGGTTAGGAAATCTATTGGAGGCAGAAGCAGTCAAGGGTAGCTTAGGGTTAGGGTTAGGGTTAGGGTGAGGGTTAGGGTACGGCTTAGGGTACGGGTTCGGGGAGGGGTTCGGGTAGGGCGTAGGGTATGGGTTACGGTTAGAGTTAGGGTTAGGGCTCGGTTTAGGGTACGGGTTAGGATTAGGGTACTCGTTAGGTTTAGGGTAGCGGTTAGGGTTAGGGTACGCGTTAGGGTGAGGGTAGTTATTAAACCTATCACACTCTCTAGATACCCCTTAGCACGTAAAGGAATATTATTTGGGGGTCCAGCCATGGAGAAGAGTTTAGACACTAGGAGAAGATAAGGAACACACCCATTATCACGAAATCACATTAGGATTCTCTTTTTAACCTGTTCCTTAAAACACTAGTGCTTAGGAAATCTATTGGAGGCAGAAGCAGTCAAGGGTAGCTTAGGGTTAGGGTGAGGGTTAGGGTGAGGGTTAGGGTACGGCTTAGGGTACGGGTTCGGGGAGGGGTTCGGGTAGGGCGTAGGGTATGGGTTAGGGTTAGGGTTAGGGCTAGTGTTAGGGTTAGGGCTCGGTTTAGGGTACGGGTTAGGATTAGTGTACGCGTTAGGGTTAGGGTAGGGGTTAGGGTTAGGGTACGCGTTAGGGTGAGGGTAGTTATTAAACCTATCCCACTCTCTAGATAGCCTTAGCACGTAAAGGAATATTATTTGGGGGTCCAGCCATGGAGAAGAGTTTAGACACGAGGAGAAGATAAGGAACACACCCATTATCAAGAAATCACATTACGATTCTCTTTTTAACCTGTTCCTTAAAACACTAGTGCTTAGGAAATCTATTGGAGGCAGAAGCAGTCAAGAGTAGCTTAGGGTTAGGGTTAGGGTTAGGGTGAGGGCTAGGGTATGGCTTAGGGTACGGGTTCGGGGAGGGGTTCGGGTAGGGCATAGGGTATGGGTTAGGGTTAGGGTTAGGGTTAGTGTTAGGGTTAGGGCTCGGTTTAGGTACGGGTTAGGATTAGGGAACACGTTAGGGTTAGGGTAGGGGTTAGGGTTAGGGGACGTGTTAGGGTGAGGGTAGTTATTAAACCTATCACACTCTCTAGATACCCCTTAGCACATAAAGGAATATTATTTGGGGGTCCAGCCATGGAGAAGAGTTTAGACACGAGGAGAAGATAAGGAACACACCCATTATCAAGAAATCACATTAGGATTCTCTTTTTAACCTGTTCCTTAAAACACTAGTGCTTAGGAAATCTATTGGAGGCAGAAGCCGTCAAGGGTAGCTTAGGTTTAGGTTAGGGTTAGGGTGAGGGGTAGGGTACGGCTTAGGGTACGGGTTCGGGGAGGGGTTCGGGTAGGGCGTAGGGTATGGGTTAGGGTTAGGGTTAGGGCTAGGGTTAGGGTTAGGGCTCGGTTTAGGGTACGGGTTAGGATTAGGGTACGCGTTAGGGTTAGGGTACGCGTTAGAGTGAGGGTAGTTATTAAACCTATCCCACTCTCTAGATACCCCTTAGCACTTAAAGGAATATTATTTGGGGGTCCAGCCATGGAGAAGAGTTTAGACACGAGGAGAATATAAGGAACACACCCATTATCAAGAAATCACATTAGGATTCTCTTTTTAACCTGTTCCTTAAAACACTAGTGCTTAGGAAATCTATTGGAGGCAGAAGCAGTCAAGGGTAGCTTAGGGTTAGGGTTAGGGTTAGGGTGAGGGTTAGGGTATGGCTTAGGGTACGGGTTCGGGGAGGGGTTCGGGTAGGGCGTAGGGTATGGCTTAGGGTTAGGGTTAGGGTTAGTGTTAGGGTTAGGGCTCGGTTTAGGGTACGGGTTAGGATTAGGGTACGCGTTAGTGTTAGGGTAGGTGTTAGGGTTAGGGTACGCGATAGGGTGAGGTTAGTTATTAAACCTATCCCACTCTCTAGATACCCGTTAGCACGTAAAGGAATATTATTTGGGGGTCCAGCCATGGAGAAGAGTTTAGACAATAGGAGAAGATAAGGAACACACCCATTATCAAGAAATCACATTAGGATTCTCTTTTTAACCTGTTCCTTAATACACTAGTGCTTAGGAAATCTATTGGAGGCAGAAGCAGTCAAGGGTAGCTTAGGGTTAGGGTTAGGGTTAGGGTGAGGGTTAGGGTATGGCTTAGGGTACGGGTTCGGGGAGGGGTTCGTGTAGGGCGTAGGGTATGGGTTAGGATTAGCGTTAGGGTTAGTGTTAGGGTTAGGGCTCGGTTTAGGGTACGGGTTAGGATTAGGGTACGCGTTAGGGTTAGGGTAGGGGTTAGGGTTAGGGTACGCGTTAGGGTGGGTGTAGATATTAAACCTATCACACTCTCTAGATATCCCTTAGCACGTAAAGGAATATTATTTGGGGGTCCAGCCATGGAGAAGAGTTTAGACACGAGGAGAAGATAAGGAACACACCCATTATCAAGAAATCACATTAGGATTCTCTTTTTAACCAGTTCCTTAAAACACTAGTGCTTAGGAAATCTATTGGAGGCAGAAGCCGTCAAGGGTAGCTTAGGGTTAGGGTTAGGGTTGGGGTGAGGGTTAGGGTACGGCTTACGATAAGGGTTCGGCGAGGGGTTCGGGTAGGGCGTAGGGTATGGGTTAGGGTTAGGGTTAGGGCTAGTGTTAGGGTTAGGGCTCGGTTTAGGGTACGGGTTAGGATTAGTGTATGCGTTAGGGTTAGGGTAGGGGTTAGGGTTAGGGTACGCGTTAGGGTGAGGGTAGTTATTAAACCTATCCCACTCTCTAGATACCCCTTAGCACGTAAAGGAATATTATTTGTGGGTCCAGCCATGGAGAAGAGTTTAGACACGAGGAGAAGATAAGGAACACACCCATTATCAATAAATCACATTAGGATTCTCTTTTTAACCTGTTCCTTAAATCACTAGTGCTTAGGAAATCTTTTGGAGGCAGAAGCCGTCAAGGGTAGCTTAGGGTTAGGGTGAGGGTTAGGGTACGGCTTAGGGTACGGGTTCGGGGAGGGGTTCAGGTAGGGCGTAGGGTATGGGTTAGAGTTAGGGTTAGGGTTAGTGTTAGGGTTAGGGCTCGGTTTAGGGTACGGGTTAGGATTAGGGTACGCGTTAGGGTTAGGGTAGGGGTTAGGGTTAGGGTACGCTTTAGGGTGAGGGTAGTTATTAAACCTATCCCACTCTCTAGAAACCCCTTAGCACGTAAAGGAATATTATTTGGGCGTCCAGCCATGGAGAAGGGTTTAGACACTAGGAGAAGATAAGGAACACACTCATTATCAAGAAATCACAATATGATTCTCTTTTTAAACTGTTCCTTAAAACACTAGTGGTTAGGAAATCTATTGGAGGCAGAAGCAGTCAAGGGTAGCTTAGGGTTAGGGTTAGGGTTAGGGTGAGGGTTAGGGTACGGCTTAGGGTACGGGTTCGGGGAGGGGTTCGGGTAGGGCGTAGGGTATGGGTTACGGTTAGAGTTAGGGTTAGGGCTCGGTTTAGGGTACGGGTTAGGATTAGGGTACTCGTTAGGTTTAGGGTAGCGGTTAGGGTTAGGGTACGCGTTAGGGTGAGGGTAGTTATTAAACCTATCACACTCTCTAGATACCCCTTAGCACGTAAAGGAATATTATTTGGGGGTCCAGCCATGGAGAAGAGTTTAGACACTAGGAGAAGATAAGGAACACACCCATTATCACGAAATCACATTAGGATTCTCTTTTTAACCTGTTCCTTAAAACACTAGTGCTTAGGAAATCTATTGGAGGCAGAAGCAGTCAAGGGTAGCTTAGGGTTAGGGTGAGGGTTAGGGTGAGGGTTAGGGTACGGCTTAGGGTACGGGTTCGGGGAGGGGTTCGGGTAGGGCGTAGGGTATGGGTTAGGGTTAGGGTTAGGGCTAGTGTTAGGGTTAGGGCTCGGTTTAGGGTACGGGTTAGGATTAGGGTACGCGTTAGGGTTAGGGTAGGGGTTAGGGTTAGGGTACGCGTTAGGGTGAGGGTAGTTATTAAACCTATCCCACTCTCTAGATACCCCTTAGCACGTAAAGGAATATTATTTGGGGGTCCAGCCATGGAGAAGAGTTTAGACACGAGGAGAAGATAAGGAACACACACATTATCAAGAAATCACATTAGGATTCTCTTTTTAACCTGTTCCTTAAAACACTAGTGCTTAGGAAATCTATTGGAGGCAGAAGCAGTCAAGAGTAGCTTAGGGTTAGGGTTAGGGTTAGGGTGAGGGCTAGGGTATGGCTTAGGGTACGGGTTCGGGGAGGGGTTCGGGTAGGGCATAGGGTATGGGTTAGGGTTAGGGTTAGGGTTAGTGTTAGGGTTAGGGCTCGGTTTAGGTACGGGTTAGGATTAGGGAACACGTTAGGGTTAGGGTAGGGGTTAGGGTTAGGGTACGTGTTAGGGTGAGGGTAGTTATTAAACCTATCACACTCTCTAGATACCCCTTAGCACATAAAGGAATATTATTTGGGGGTCCAGCCATGGAGAAGAGTTTGGACACGAGGAGAAGATAAGGAACACACCCATTATCAAGAAATCACATTAGGATTCTCTTTTTAACCTGTTCCTTAAAACACTAGTGCTTAGGAAATCTATTGGAGGCAGAAGCCGTCAAGGGTAGCTTAGGTTTAGGTTAGGGTTAGGGTGAGGGGTAGGGTACCCCTTAGGGTACGGGTTCGGGGAGGGTTTCGGGTAGGGCGTAGGGTATGGGTTAGGGTTAGGGTTAGGGCTAGGGTTAGGGTTAGGGCTCGGTTTAGGGTACGGGTTAGGATTAGGGTACGCGTTAGGGTTAGGGTAGGGGTTAGGGTTAGGGTACGCGTTAGAGTGAGGGTAGTTATTAAACCTATCCCACTCTCTAGATACCCCTTAACACTTAAAGGAATATTATTTGGGGGTCCAGCCATGGAGAAGAGTTTAGACACGAGGAGAATATAAGGAACACACCCATTATCAAGAAATCACATTAGGATTCTCTTTTTAACCTGTTCCTTAAAACACTAGTGCTTAGGAAATCTATTGGAGGCAGAAGCAGTCAAGGGTAGCTTAGGGTTAGGGTTAGGGTTAGGGTGAGGGTTAGGGTATGGCTTAGGGTACGGGTTCGGGGAGGGGTTCGGGTAGGGCGTAGGGTATGGGTTAGGGTTAGGGTTAGGGTTAGTGTTAGGGTTAGGGCTCGGTTTAGGGTACGGGTTAGGATTAGGTTACGCGTTAGTGTTAGGGTAGGTGTTAGGGTTAGGGTACGCGATAGGGTGAGGTTAGTTATTAAACCTATCCCACTCTCTAGATACCCGTTAGCACGTAAAGGAATATTATTTGGGGGTCCAGCCATGGAGAAGAGTTTAGACAATAGGAGAAGATAAGGAACACACCCATTATCAAGAAATCACATTAGGATTCTCTTTTTAACCTGTTCCTTAAAACACTAGTGCTTAGGAAATCTATTGGAGGCAGAAGCAGTCAAGGGTAGCTTAGGGTTAGGGTTAGGGTTAGGGTGAGGGTTAGGGTATGGCTTAGGGTACGGGTTCGGGGAGGGGTTCGTGTAGGGCGTAGGGTATGGGTTAGGATTAGCGTTAGGGTTAGTGTTAGGGTTAGGGCTCGGTTTAGGGTACGGGTTAGGATTAGGGTACGCGTTAGGGTTAGGGTAGGGGTTAGGGTTAGGGTACGCGTTAGGTTGGGTGTAGATATTAAACCTATCACACTCTCTAGATATCCCTTAGCACGTAAAGGAATATTATTTGGGGGTCCAGCCATGGAGAAGAGTTTAGACACGAGGAGAAGATAAGGAACACACCCATTATCAAGAAATCACATTAGGATTCTCTTTTTAACCAGTTCCTTAAAACACTAGTGCTTAGGAAATCTATTGGAGGCAGAAGCCGTCAAGGGTAGCTTAGGGTTAGGGTTAGGGTTAGGGTGAGGGTTAGGGTACGGCTTACGATAAGGGTTCGGCGAGGGGTTCGGGTAGGGCGTAGGGTATGGTTTAGGGTTAGGGTTAGGGCTAGTGTTAGGGTTAGGGCTCGGTTTAGGGTACGGGTTAGGATTAGGGTATGCGTTAGGGTTAGGGTAGGGGTTAGGGTTAGGGTACGCGTTAGGGTGAGGGTAGTTATTAAACCTATCCCACTCTCTAGATACCCCTTAGCACGTAAAGGAATATTATTTGTGGGTCCAGCCATGGAGAAGAGTTTAGACACGAGGAGAAGATAAGGAACACACCCATTATCAATAAATCACATTAGGATTCTCTTTTTAACCTGTTCCTTAAATCACTAGTGCTTAGGAAATCTTTTGGAGGCAGAAGCCGTCAAGGGTAGCTTAGGGTTAGGGTGAGGGTTAGGGTACGGCTTAGGGTACGGGTTCGGGGAGGGGTTCGGGTAGGGTGTAGGGTATGGGTTAGGGTTAAGGTTAGGGTTAGTGTTAGCGTTAGGGCTCGGTTTAGGGTACGGGTTAGGATTAGGTTACGCGTTAGTGTTAGGGTAGTGGTTAGGGTTAGGGTACGCGTTAGGGTGGGGGTAGTTATTAAACCTATCACACTCTCTAGATACCCCTTAGCACGTAAAGGAATATTATTTGGGGGTCCAGCCTTGGAGAAGAGTTTAGACACGAGGAGAATATAAGGAACACACCCATTATCAAGAAATCACATTAGGATTCTCTTTTTAACCTGTTCCTTAAAACACTAGTGCTTAGGAAATCTATTGGAGGCAGAAGCAGTCAAGGGTAGCTTAGGGTTAGGGTTAGGGTTAGGGTGAGGGTTAGGGTACGGCTTAGGGTACGGGTTCGGGGAGGGGTTCGGGTAGGGCGTAGGGTATGGGTTAGGGTTAGGGTTAGGGCTAGTGTTAGGGTTAGGGCTCGGTTTAGGTTACGGGTTAGGATTAGGGTATGCGTTAGGGTTAGGGTAGGGGTTAGGGTTAGGATACGCGTTAGGGTGGGGGTAGTTATTAAACCTATCCCACTCTCTAGATAGCCCTTAGCACGTAAAGGAATATTATTTGGGGGTCCAGCCATGGAGAAGAGTTTAGACACGAGGAGAAGATAAGGAACACACCCATTATCAAGAAATCACATTAGGATTCTCTTTTTAACCTGTTCCTTAAATCACTAGTGCTTAGGAAATCTATTGGAGGCAGAAGCCGTCAAGGGTAGCTTAGGGTTAGGGTTAGGGTTAGGGTTAGGGTTAGGGTGAGGGTTAGGGTACGGCTTAGGGTACGGGTTCGGGGAGGGGTTCAGGTACGGCGTAGGGTATGGGTTAGAGTTAGGGTTAGGGTTAGTGTTAGGGTTAGGGCTCGGTTTAGGGTACGGGTTAGGATTAGGGTACGCGTTAGTGTTAGGGTAGGGGTTAGGGTTAGGGTACGCTTTAGGGTGAGGGTAGTTATTAAACCTGTCCCACTCTCTAGATACCCCTTAGCACGTAAAGGAATATTATTTGGGCGTCCAGCCATGGAGAAGGGTTTAGACACTAGGAGAAGATAAGGAACACACCCATTATCAAGAATACACAATATCATTCTCTTTTTAAACTGTTCCTTAAAACACTAGTGGTTAGGAAATCTATTGGAGGCAGAAGCACTCAAGGGTAGCTTAGGGTTAGGGTTAGGGTTAGGGTGAGGGTTAGGGTACGGCTTAGGGTACGGGTTCGGGGAGGGGTTCGGGTAGGGCGTAGGGTATGGGTTAGGGTTAGAGTTAGGGTTAGTGTTAGGGTTAGGGCTCGGTTTAGGGTACGGGTTAGGATTAGGGTACTCGTTAGGTTTAGGGTAGCGGTTAGGGTTAGGGTACGCGTTAGGGTGAGGGTAGTTATTAAACCTATCACACTCTCTAGATACCCCTTAGCACGTAAAGGAATATTATTTGGGGGTCCAGCCATGGAGAAGAGTTTAGACACTAGGAGAAGATAAGGAACACACCCATTATCACGAAATCACATTAGGATTCTCTTTTTAACCTGTTCCTTAAAACACTAGTGCTTAGGAAATCTATTGGAGGCAGAAGCAGTCAAGGGTAGCTTAGGGTTAGGGTGAGGGTTAGGGTGAGGGTTAGGGTACGGCTTAGGGTACCGGTTCGGGGAGGGTTTAGGGTAGGGCGTAGGGTATGGGTTAGGGTTAGGGTTAGGTCTAGTGTTAGGGTTAGGGCTCGGTTTAGGGTACGGGTTAGGATTAGGGTACGCGTTAGGGTTAGGGTAGGGGTTAGGGTTAGGGTACGCGTTAGGGTGAGGGTAGTTATTAAACCTATCCCACTCTCTAGATACCCCTTAGCACGTAAAGGAATATCATTTGGGGGTCCAGCCATGGAGAAGAGTTTAGACACGAGGAGAAGATAAGGAACACACCCATTATCAAGAAATCACATTAGGATTCTCTTTTTAACCTGTTCCTTAAATCACTAGTGCTTAGGAAATCTATTGGAGGCAGAAGCCGTCAAGGGTAGCTTAGGGTTAGGGTTAGGGTTAGGGTGAGGGTTAGGGTACGGCTTAGGGTACCGGTTCGGGGAGGGGTTCAGGTACGGCGTAGGGTATGGGTTAGAGTTAGGGTTAGGGTTAGTGTTAGGGTTAGGGCTCGGTTTAGGGTACGGGTTAGGATTAGGGTACGCGTTAGTGTTAGGGTAGGGGTTAGGGTTAGGGTACGCTTTAGGGTGAGGGTAGTTATTAAACCTATCCCACTCTCTAGATACCCCTTAGCACGTAAAGGAATATTATTTGGGCGTCCAGCCATGGAGAAGGGTTTAGACACTAGGAGAAGATAAGGAACACACCCATTATCAAGAAATCACAATATGATTCTCTTTTTAAACTGTTCCTTAAAACACTAGTGGTTAGGAAATCTATTGGAGGCAGAAGCAGTCAAGGGTAGCTTAGGGTTAGGGTTAGGGTTAGGGTGAGGGTTAGGGTACGGCTTACGATAAGGGTTCGGCGAGGGGTTCGGGTAGGGCGTAGGGTATGGGTTAGGGTTAGGGTTAGGGCTAGTGTTAGGGTTAGGGCTCGGTTTAGGGTACGGGTTAGGATTAGGGTATGCGTTAGGGTTAGGGTAGGGGTTAGGGTTAGGGTACGCGTTAGGGTGAGGGTAGTTATTAAACCTATCCCACTCTCTAGATACCCCTTAGCACGTAAAGGAATATTATTTGTGGGTCCAGCCATGGAGAAGAGTTTAGACACGAGGAGAAGATAAGGAACACACCCATTATCAATAAATCACATTAGGATTCTCTTTTTAACCTGTTCCTTAAATCACTAGTGCTTAGGAAATCTTTTGGAGGCAGAAGCCGTCAAGGGTAGCTTAGGGTTAGGGTGAGGGTTAGGGTACGGCTTAGGGTACGGGTTCGGGGAGGGGTTCGGGTAGGGTGTAGGGTATGGGTTAGGGTTAAGGTTAGGGTTAGTGTTAGCGTTAGGGCTCGGTTTAGGGTACGGGTTAGGATTAGGGTACGCGTTAGTGTTAGGGTAGTGGTTAGGGTTAGGGTACGCGTTAGGGTGGGGGTAGTTATTAAACCTATCACACTCTCTAGATACCCCTTAGCACGTAAAGGAATATTATTTGGGGGTCCAGCCTTGGAGAAGAGTTTAGACACGAGGAGAATATAAGGAACACACCCATTATCAAGAAATCACATTAGGATTCTCTTTTTAACCTGTTCCTTAAAACACTAGTGCTTAGGAAATCTATTGGAGGCAGAAGCAGTCAAGGGTAGCTTAGGGTTAGGGTTAGGGTTAGGGTGAGGGTTAGGGTACGGCTTAGGGTACGGGTTCGGGGAGGGGTTCGGGTAGGGCGTAGGGTATGGGTTAGGGTTAGGGTTAGGGCTAGTGTTAGGGTTAGGGCTCGGTTTAGGTTACGGGTTAGGATTAGGGTATGCGTTAGGGTTAGGGTAGGGGTTAGGGTTAGGATACGCGTTAGGGTGGGGGTAGTTATTAAACCTATCCCACTCTCTAGATAGCCCTTAGCACGTAAAGGAATATTATTTGGGGGTCCAGACATGGAGAAGAGTTTAGACACGAGGAGAAGATAAGGAACACACCCATTATCAAGAAATCACATTAGGATTCTCTTTTTAACCTGTTCCTTAAATCACTAGTGCTTAGGAAATCTATTGGAGGCAGAAGCCGTCAAGGGTAGCTTAGGGTTAGGGTTAGGGTTAGGGTGAGGGTTAGGGTACGGCTTAGGGTACGGTTTCGGGGAGGGGTTCAGGTACGGCGTAGGGTATGGGTTAGAGTTAGGGTTAGGGTTAGTGTTAGGGTTAGGGCTCGGTTTAGGGTACGGGTTAGGATTAGGGTACGCGTTAGTGTTAGGGTAGGGGTTAGGGTTAGGGTACGCTTTAGGGTGAGGGTAGTTATTAAACCTATCCCACTCTCTAGATACCCCTTAGCACGTAAAGGAATATTATTTGGGCGTCCAGCCATGGAGAAGGGTTTAGACACTAGGAGAAGATAAGGAACACACCCATTATCAAGAAATCACAATATGATTCTCTTTTTAAACTGTTCCTTAAAACACTAGTGGTTAGGAAATCTATTGGAGGCAGAAGCACTCAAGGGTAGCTTAGGGTTAGGGTTAGGGTTAGGGTGAGGGTTAGGGTACGGCTTAGGGTACGGGTTCGGGGAGGGGTTCGGGTAGGGCGTAGGGTATGGGTTAGGGTTAGAGTTAGGGTTAGTGTTAGGGTTAGGGCTCGGTTTAGGGTACGGGTTAGGATTAGGGTACTCGTTAGGTTTAGGGTAGCGGTTAGGGTTAGGGTACGCATTAGGGTGAGGGTAGTTATTAAACCTATCACACTCTCTAGATACCCCTTAGCACGTAAAGGAATATTATTTGGGGGTCCAGCCATGGAGAAGAGTTTAGACACTAGGAGAAGATAAGGAACACACCCATTATCACGAAATCACATTAGGATTCTCTTTTTAACCTGTTCCTTAAAACACTAGTGCTTAGGAAATCTATTGGAGGCAGAAGCAGTCAAGGGTAGCTTAGGGTTAGGGTGAGGGTTAGGGTGAGGGTTAGGGTACGGCTTAGGGTACCGGTTCGGGGAGGGTTTAGGGTAGGGCGTAGGGTATGGGTTAGGGTTAGGGTTAGGTCTAGTGTTAGGGTTAGGGCTCGGTTTAGGGTACAGGTTAGGATTAGGGTACGCGTTAGGGTTAGGGTAGGGGTTAGGGTTAGGGTACGCGTTAGGGTGAGGGTAGTTATTAAACCTATCCCACTCTCTAGATACCCCTTAGCACGTAAAGGAATATCATTTGGGGGTCCAGCCATGGAGAAGAGTTTAGACACGAGGAGAAGATAAGGAACACACCCATTATCAAGAAATCACATTAGGATTCTCTTTTTAACCTGTTCCTTAAATCACTAGTGCTTAGGAAATCTATTGGAGGCAGAAGCCGTCAAGGGTAGCTTAGGGTTAGGGTTAGGGTTAGGGTGAGGGTTAGGGTACGGCTTAGGGTACGGGTTCGGGGAGGGGTTCAGGTACGGCGTAGGGTATGGGTTAGAGTTAGGGTTAGGGTTAGTGTTAGGGTTAGGGCTCGGTTTAGGGTACGGGTTAGGATTAGGGTACGCGTTAGTGTTAGGGTAGGGGTTAGGGTTAGGGTACGCTTTAGGGTGAGGGTAGTTATTAAACCTATCCCACTCTCTAGATACCCCTTAGCACGTAAAGGAATATTATTTGGGCGTCCAGCCATGGAGAAGGGTTTAGACACTAGGAGAAGATAAGGAACACACCCATTATCAAGAAATCACAATATGATTCTCTTTTTAAACTGTTCCTTAAAACACTAGTGGTTAGGAAATCTATTGGAGGCAGAAGCAGTCAAGGGTAGCTTAGGGTTAGGGTTAGGGTTAGGGTGAGGGTTAGGGTACGGCTTAGGGTACGGGTTCGGGGAGGGGTTCGGGTAGGGCGTAGGGTATGGGTTAGGGTTAGAGTTAGGGTTAGTGTTAGGGTTAGGGCTCGGTTTAGGGTACGGGTTAGGATTAGGGTACTCGTTAGGTTTAGGGTAGCGGTTAGGGTTAGGGTACGCGTTAGGGTGAGGGTAGTTATTAAACCTATCACACTCTCTAGATACCCCTTAGCACGTAAAGGAATATTATTTGGGGGTCCAGCCATGGAGAAGAGTTTAGACACTAGGAGAAGATAAGGAACACACCCATTATCACGAAATCACATTCGGATTCTCTTTTTAACCTGTTCCTTAAAACACTAGTGCTTAGGAAATCTATTGGAGGCAGAAGCAGTCAAGGGTAGCTTAGGGTTAGGGTGAGGGTTAGGGTGAGGGTTAGGGTACGGCTTAGGGTACGGGTTCGGGGAGGGGTTCGGGTAGGGCGTAGGGTATGGGTTAGGGTTAGGGTTAGGTCTAGTGTTAGGGTTAGGGCTCGGTTTAGGGTACGGGTTAGGATTAGGGTACGCGTTAGGGTTAGGGTAGGGGTTAGGGTTAGGGTACGCGTTAGGGTGAGGGTAGTTATTAAACCTATCCCACTCTCTAGATACCCCTTAGCACGTAAAGGAATATCATTTGGGGGTCCAGCCATGGAGAAGAGTTTAGACACGAGGAGAAGATAAGGAACACACCCATTATCAAGAAATCACATTAGGATTCTCTTTTTAACCTGTTCCTTTAAACACTAGTGCTTAGGAAATCTATTGGAGGCAGAAGCAGTCAAGAGTAGCTTAGGGTTAGGGTTAGGGTTAGGGTGAGGGCTAGGGTTTGGCTTAGGGTACGGGTTCGGGGAGGGGTTCGGGTAGGGCATAGGGTATGGGTTAGGGTTAGGGTTAGGGTTAGTGTTAGGGTTAGGGCTCGGTTTAGGTACGGGTTAGGATTAGGGAACACGTTAGGGTTAGGGTAGGGGTTAGGGTTAGGGTACGTGTTAGGGTGAGGGTAGTTATTAAACCTATCACACTCTCTAGATACCCCTTAGCACATAAAGGAATATTATTTGGGGGTCCAGCCATGGAGAAGAGTTTAGACACGAGGAGAAGATAAGGAACACACCCATTATCAAGAAATCACATTAGGATTCTCTTTTTAACCTGTTCCTTAAAACACTAGTGCTTAGGAAATCTATTGGAGGCAGAAGCAGTCAAGGGTAGCTTAGGGTTAGGGTTAGGGTTAGGGTGAGGGTTAGGGTACGGCTTAGGGTACGGGTTCGGGGAGGGGTTCGGGTAGGGCGTAGGGTATGGGTTAGGGTTAGGGTTAGGGCTAGTGTTAGGTTTAGGGCTCGGTTTAGGTTACGGGTTAGGATTAGGGTATGCGTTAGGGTTAGGGTAGGGGTTAGGGTTAGGATACGCGTTAGAGTGAGGGTAGTTATTAAACCTATCCCACTCTCTAGATAGCCCTTAGCACGTAAAGGAATATTATTTGGGGGTCCAGCCACGGAGAAGAGTTTAGACACGAGGAGAAGATAAGGAACACACCCATTATCAAGAAATCACATTAGGATTCTCTTTTTAACCTGTTCCTTAAATCACTAGTGCTTAGGAAATCTATTGGAGGCAGAAGCCGTCAAGGGTAGCTTAGGGTTAGGGTTAGGGTTAGGGTGAGGGTTAGGGTACGGCTTAGGGTACGGGTTCGGGGAGGGGTTCAGGTAGGGCGTAGGGTATGGGTTAGAGTTAGGGTTAGGGTTAGTGTTAGGGTTAGGGCTCGGTTTAGGGTACGGGTTAGGATTAGGGTACGCGTTAGTGTTAGGGTAGGGGTTAGGGTTAGGGTACGCTTTAGGGTGAGGGTAGTTATTAAACCTATCCCACTCTCTAGATACCCCTTAGCACGTAAAGGAATATTATTTGGGCGTCCAGCCATGGAGAAGGGTTTAGACACTAGGAGAAGATAAGGAACACACCCATTATCAAGAAATCACAATATGATTCTCTTTTTAAACTGTTCCTTAAAACACTAGTGGTTAGGAAATCTATTGGAGGCAGAAGCACTCAAGGGTAGCTTAGGGTTAGGGTTAGGGTTAGGGTGAGGGTTAGGGTACGGCTTAGGGTACGGGTTCGTGGAGGGGTTCGGGTAGGGCGTAGGGTATGGGTTAGGGTTAGAGTTAGGGTTAGTGTTAGGTTTAGGGCTCGGTTTAGGGTACGGGTTAGGATTAGGGTACTCGTTAGGTTTAGGGTAGCGGTTAGGGTTAGGGTACGCCTTAGGTTGAGGGTAGTTATTAAACCTATCACACTCTCTAGATACCCCTTAGCACGTAAAGGAATATTATTTGGGGGTCCAGCCATGGAGAAGAGTTTAGACACTAGGAGAAGATAAGGAACACACCCATTATCACGAAATCACATTAGGATTCTCTTTTTAACCTGTTCCTTAAAACACTAGTGCTTAGGAAATCTATTGGAGGCAGAAGCAGTGAAGCGTAGCTTAGGGTTAGGGTGAGGGTTAGGGTGAGGGTTAGGGTACGGCTTAGGGTACGGGTTCGGGGAGGGGTTCGGGTAGGGCGTAGGGTATGGGTTAGGGTTAGGGTTAGGTCTAGTGTTAGGGTTAGGGCTCGGTTTAGGGTACGGGTTAGGATTAGGGTACGCGTTAGGGTTAGGGTAGGGGTTAGGGTTAGGGTACGCGTTAGGGTGAGGGTAGTTATTAAACCTATCCCACTCTCTAGATACCCCTTAGCACGTAAAGGAATATCATTTGGGGGTCCAGCCATGGAGAAGAGTTTAGACACGAGGAGAAGATAAGGAACACACCCATTATCAAGAAATCACATTAGGATTCTCTTTTTAACCTGTTCCTTAAAACACTAGTGCTTAGGAAATCTATTGGAGGCAGAAGCAGTCAAGAGTAGCTTAGGGTTAGGGTTAGGGTTAGGGTGAGGGCTAGGGTATGGCTTAGGGTACGGGTTCGGGGAGGGGTTCAGGTAGGGCGTAGGGTATGGGTTAGAGTTAGGGTTAGGGTTAGTGTTAGGGTTAGGGCTCGGTTTAGGGTACGGGTTAGGATTAGGGTACGCGTTAGTGTTAGGGTAGGGGTTAGGGTTAGGGTACGCTTTAGGGTGAGGGTAGTTATTAAACCTATCCCACTCTCTAGATACCCCTTAGCACGTAAAGGAATATCATTTGGGGGTCCAGCCATGGAGAAGAGTTTAGACACGAGGAGAAGATAAGGAACACACCCATTATCAAGAAATCACATTAGGATTCTCTTTTTAACCTGTTCCTTAAATCACTAGTGCTTAGGAAATCTATTGGAGGCAGAAGCCGTCAAGGGTAGCTTAGGGTTAGGGTTAGGGTTAGGGTGAGGGTTAGGGTACGGCTTAGGGTACGGGTTCGGGGAGGGGTTCAGGTACGGCGTAGGGTATGGGTTAGAGTTAGGGTTAGGGTTAGTGTTAGGGTTAGGGCTCGGTTTAGGGTACGGGTTAGGATTAGGGTACGCGTTAGTGTTAGGGTAGGGGTTAGGGTTAGGGTACGCTTTAGGGTGAGGGTAGTTATTAAACCTATCCCACTCTCTAGATACCCCTTAGCACGTAAAGGAATATTATTTGGGCGTCCAGCCATGGAGAAGGGTTTAGACACTAGGAGAAGATAAGGAACACACCCATTATCAAGAAATCACAATATGATTCTCTTTTTAAACTGTTCCTTAAAACACTAGTGGTTAGGAAATCTATTGGAGGCAGAAGCAGTCAAGGGTAGCTTAGGGTTAGGGTTAGGGTTAGGGTGAGGGTTAGGGTACGGCTTAGGGTACGGGTTCGGGGAGGGGTTCGGGTAGGGCGTAGGGTATGGGTTAGGGTTAGGGTTAGGGCTAGGGTTAGGGTTAGGGCTCGGTTTAGGGTACGGGTTAGGATTAGGGTACGCGTTAGGGTTAGGGTAGGGGTTAGGGTTAGGGTACGCGTTAGGGTGAGGGTAGTTATTAAACCTATCCCACTCTCTAGATACCCCTTAGCACGTAAAGGAATATCATTTGGGGGTCCAGCCATGGAGAAGAGTTTAGACACGAGGAGAAGATAAGGAACACACCCATTATCAAGAAATCACATTAGGATTCTCTTTTTAACCTGTTCCTTTAAACACTAGTGCTTAGGAAATCTATTGGAGGCAGAAGCAGTCAAGAGTAGCTTAGGGTTAGGGTTAGGGTTAGGGTGAGGGCTAGGGTTTGGCTTAGGGTACGGGTTCGGGGAGGGGTTCGGGTAGGGCATAGGGTATGGGTTAGGGTTAGGGTTAGGGTTAGTGTTAGGGTTAGGGCTCGGTTTAGGTACGGGTTAGGATTAGGGAACACGTTAGGGTTAGGGTAGGGGTTAGGGTTAGGGTACGTGTTAGGGTGAGGGTAGTTATTAAACCTATCACACTCTCTAGATACCCCTTAGCACATAAAGGAATATTATTTGGGGGTCCAGCCATGGAGAAGAGTTTAGACACGAGGAGAAGATAAGGAACACACCCATTATCAAGAAATCACATTAGGATTCTCTTTTTAACCTGTTCCTTAAAACACTAGTGCTTAGGAAATCTATTGGAGGCAGAAGCAGTCAAGGGTAGCTTAGGGTTAGGGTTAGGGTTAGGGTGAGGGTTAGGGTACGGCTTAGGGTACGGGTTCGGGGAGGGGTTCGGGTAGGGCGTAGGGTATGGGTTAGGGTTAGGGTTAGGGCTAGTGTTAGGTTTAGGGCTCGGTTTAGGTTACGGGTTAGGATTAGGGTATGCGTTAGGGTTAGGGTAGGGGTTAGGGTTAGGATACGCGTTAGAGTGAGGGTAGTTATTAAACCTATCCCACTCTCTAGATAGCCCTTAGCACGTAAAGGAATATTATTTGGGGGTCCAGCCACGGAGAAGAGTTTAGACACGAGGAGAAGATAAGGAACACACCCATTATCAAGAAATCACATTAGGATTCTCTTTTTAACCTGTTCCTTAAATCACTAGTGCTTAGGAAATCTATTGGAGGCAGAAGCCGTCAAGGGTAGCTTAGGGTTAGGGTTAGGGTTAGGGTGAGGGTTAGGGTACGGCTTAGGGTACGGGTTCGGGGAGGGGTTCAGGTAGGGCGTAGGGTATGGGTTAGAGTTAGGGTTAGGGTTAGTGTTAGGGTTAGGGCTCGGTTTAGGGTACGGGTTAGGATTAGGGTACGCGTTAGTGTTAGGGTAGGGGTTAGGGTTAGGGTACGCTTTAGGGTGAGGGTAGTTATTAAACCTATCCCACTCTCTAGATACCCCTTAGCACGTAAAGGAATATTATTTGGGCGTCCAGCCATGGAGAAGGGTTTAGACACTAGGAGAAGATAAGGAACACACCCATTATCAAGAAATCACAATATGATTCTCTTTTTAAACTGTTCCTTAAAACACTAGTGGTTAGGAAATCTATTGGAGGCAGAAGCACTCAAGGGTAGCTTAGGGTTAGGGTTAGGGTTAGGGTGAGGGTTAGGGTACGGCTTAGGGTACGGGTTCGTGGAGGGGTTCGGGTAGGGCGTAGGGTATGGGTTAGGGTTAGAGTTAGGGTTAGTGTTAGGTTTAGGGCTCGGTTTAGGGTACGGGTTAGGATTAGGGTACTCGTTAGGTTTAGGGTAGCGGTTAGGGTTAGGGTACGCCTTAGGTTGAGGGTAGTTATTAAACCTATCACACTCTCTAGATACCCCTTAGCACGTAAAGGAATATTATTTGGGGGTCCAGACATGGAGAAGAGTTTAGACACTAGGAGAAGATAAGGAACACACCCATTATCACGAAATCACATTAGGATTCTCTTTTTAACCTGTTCCTTAAAACACTAGTGCTTAGGAAATCTATTGGAGGCAGAAGCAGTGAAGCGTAGCTTAGGGTTAGGGTGAGGGTTAGGGTGAGGGTTAGGGTACGGCTTAGGGTACGGGTTCGGGGAGGGGTTCGGGTAGGGCGTAGGGTATGGGTTAGGGTTAGGGTTAGGTCTAGTGTTAGGGTTAGGGCTCGGTTTAGGGTACGGGTTAGGATTAGGGTACGCGTTAGGGTTAGGGTAGGGGTTAGGGTTAGGGTACGCGTTAGGGTGAGGGTAGTTATTAAACCTATCCCACTCTCTAGATACCCCTTAGCACGTAAAGGAATATCATTTGGGGGTCCAGCCATGGAGAAGAGTTTAGACACGAGGAGAAGATAAGGAACACACCCATTATCAAGAAATCACATTAGGATTCTTTTTTAACCTGTTCCTTAAAACACTA
The DNA here is from genome assembly GCF_949987535.1 of Balaenoptera acutorostrata. Lineage (NCBI taxonomy): Eukaryota > Metazoa > Chordata > Mammalia > Artiodactyla > Balaenopteridae > Balaenoptera > Balaenoptera acutorostrata. Next base: position 243,761 of record NW_026646483.1, read on the forward strand.
GTGCTTAGGAAATCTATTGGAGGCAGAAGCAGTCAAGAGTAGCTTAGGGTTAGGGTTAGGGTTAGGGTGAGGGCTACGGTATGGCTTAGGGTACGGGTTCGGGGAGGGGTTCAGGTAGGGCGTAGGGTATGGGTTAGAGTTAGGGTTAGGGTTAGTGTTAGGGTTAGGGCTCGGTTTAGGGTACGGGTTAGGATTAGGGTACGCGTTAGTGTTAGGGTAGGGGTTAGGGTTAGGGTACGCTTTAGGGTGAGGGTAGTTATTAAACCTATCCCACTCTCTAGATACCCCTTAGCACGTAAAGGAATATTATTTCGGCGTCCAGCCATGGAGAAGGGTTTAGACACTAGGAGAAGATAAGGAAAACACCCATTATCAAGAAATCACAATATGATTCTCTTTTTAAACTGTTCCTTAAAACACTAGTGGTTAGGAAATCTATTGGAGGCAGAAGCACTCAAGGGTAGCTTAGGGTTAGGGTTAGGGTTAGGGTGAGGGTTAGGGTACGGCTTAGGGTACGGGTTCGGGGAGGGGTTCGGGTAGGGCGTAGGGTATGGGTTAGGGTTAGAGTTAGGGTTAGTGTTAGGGTTAGGGCTCGGTTTAGGGTACGGGTTAGGATTAGGGTACGCGTTAGTGTTAGGGTAGGGGTTAGGGTTAGGGTACGCTTTAGGGTGAGGGTAGTTATTAAACCTATCCCACTCTCTAGATACCCCTTAGCACGTAAAGGAATATTATTTGGGCGTCCAGCCATGGAGAAGGGTTTAGACACTAGGAGAAGATAAGGAACACACCCATTCTCAAGAAATCACATTAGGATTCTCTTTTTAACCTGTTCCTTAAAACACTAGTGCTTAGGAAATCTATTGGAGGCAGAAGCAGTCAAGGGTAGCTTAGGGTTAGGGTTAGGGTTAGGGTGAGGGTTAGGGTACGGCTTAGGGTACGGGTTCGGGGAGGGGTTCGGGTAGGGCGTAGGGTATGGGTTAGGGTTAGGGTTAGGGCTCGGTTTAGGGTACGGGTTAGGATTAGGGTACGCGTTAGTGTTAGGGTAGGGGTTAGGGTTAGGGTATGCGATAGGGTGAGGTTAGTTATTAAACCTATCCCACTCTCTAGATACCCCTTAGCACGTAAAGGAATATTATTTGGGGGTCCAGCCATGGAGAAGAGTTTAGACACTAGGAGAAGATAAGGAACACACCCATTATCAAGAAATCACATTAGGATTCTCTTTTTAACCTGTTCCTTAAAACACTAGTGCTTAGGAAATCTATTGGAGGCAGAAGCAGTCAAGGGTAGCTTAGGGTTAGGGTTAGGGTTAGGGTGAGGGTTAGGGTATGGCTTAGGGTACGGGTTCGGGGAGGGGTTCGGGTAGGGCGTAGGGTATGGGTTAGGGTTAGGGTTAGGGCTAGTGTTAGGGTTAGGGCTCGGTTTGGGGTACGGGTTAGGATTAGGGTTCGCGTTAGGGTTAGGGTAGGGGTTAGGGTTAGGGTACACGTTAGGGTGAGGGTAGTTATTAAACCTATCACACTCTCTAGATACCCCTTAGCACGTAAAGGAATATTATTTGGGGGTCCAGCCATGGAAAAGAGTTTAGACAAGAGGAGAAGATAAGGAACACACCCATTATCAAGAAATCACATTAGGATTCTCTTTTTAACCTGTTCCTTAAATCACTAGTGCTTAGGAAATCTATTGGAGGCAGAAGCCGTCAAGGGTAGCTTAGGGTTAGGGTTAGGGTTAGGGTGAGGGTTAGGGTACGGCTTAGGGTACGGGTTCGGGGAGGGATTCGGGTAGGGCGTAGGGTATGGGTTAGAGTTAGGGTTAGGGTTAGTGTTAGGGTTAGGGCTCGGTTAAGGGTTCGGGTTAGGATTAGGGTACGTGTTAGTGTTACGGTAGGGGTTAGGGTTAGGGTACGCTTTAGGGTGAGGGTAGTTATTAAACCTATCCCACTCTCTAGATACCCCTTAGCACGTAAAGGAATATTATTTGGGGGTCCAGCCATGGAGAAGGGTTTAGACACTAGGAGAAAATAAGGAACACACCCATTGTCACGACATCACATTAGGATTCTCTTTTTAACCTGTTCCTTAAAACACTAGTGCTTAGGAAATCTATTGGAGGCAGAAGCCGTCAAGGGTAGCTTAGGGTTAGGGTTAGGGTTAGGGTGAGGGTTAGGGTACGGTTTAGGGTACGGGTTCAGGGAGGGGTTCGGGTAGGGCGTAGGGTATGGGTTAGGGTTAGGGTTAGAGTTAGTGTTAGGGTTAGGGCTCGGTTTAGGCTATGGGTTAGGATTGGGTACGCGTTAGGGTTAGGGTAGGGGTTAGGGTTAGGGTACGCGTTAGGGTGAGGGTAGTTATTAAACCTATCCCACTCTAGAGATACCCCTTAGCACGTAAAGGAATATTATTTGGGGGTCCAGCCATGGAGAAGAGTTTAGACACTAGGAGAAGATAAGGAACACACCCATTATCACGAAAACACATTAGGATTCTCTTTTTAACCTGTTCCTTAAAACACTAGTGCTTAGGAAATCTATTGGAGGCAGAAGCAGTCAAGGGTAGCTTAGGGTTAGGGATAGGGTTAGGGTGAGGGCTAGGGTATGGCTTACGGTACGGGTTCGGGGAGGAGTGCGGGTAGGGCGTAGGGTATGGGTTAGGGTGAGTGTTATGGTTAGGGCTCGGTTTAGGGTACGGGTTAGGATTAGGGTACGCGTTAGGGTTAGGGTAGGGGTTAGGGTTAGGGTACGTGTTAGGGTGAGGGTAGTTATTAAACCTATCACACTCTCTAGATACCCCTTAGCACATAAAGGAATATTATTTGGGGGTCCAGCCATGGAGAAGAGTTTAGACACGAGGAGAAGATAAGGAACACACCCATTATCAAGAAATCACATTAGGATTCTCTTTTTAACATGTTCCTTAAAACACTAGTGCTTAGGAAATCTATTGGAGGCAGAAGCCGTCAAGGGTAGCTTAGGGTTAGGGTTAGGGTTAGGGTGAGGGTTAGGGTATGTTTTAGGGTACGGGTTCAGGGAGGGGTTCGGGTAGGGCGTAGGGTATGGGTTAGGGTTAGGGTTAGAGTTAGTGTTAGGGTTAGGGCTCGGTTTAGGGTATGGGTTAGGATTAGGTTACGCGTTAGGGTTAGGGTAGGGGTTAGGGATAGGGTACGCGTTAGGGTGAGGGTAGTTATTAAACCTATCCCACTCTCTAGATACCCCTTAGCACGTAAAGGAATATTATTTGGGGGTCCAGCCATGGAGAAGAGTTTACACACTACGAGAAAATAAGGAACACACCCATTATCACGAAAACACATTAGGATTCTCTTTTTAACCTGTTCCTTAAAACACTAGTGCTTAGGAAATCTATTGGAGGCAGAAGCAGTCAAGGGTAGCTTAGGGTTAGGGTTAGGGTTACGGTGAGGGCTAGGGTATGGCTTACGGTACGGGTTCGGGGAGGGGTTCGGGTAGGGCGTAGGGTATGGGTTAGGGTTAGTGTTATGGTTAGGGCTCGGTTTAGGGTACGGGTTAGGATTAGGGTACGCGTTAGGGTTAGGGTAGGGGTTAGGGTTAGGGTACGTGTTAGGGTGAGGGTAGTTATTAAACCTATCCCACTCTCTAGATACCCCTTAGCACGTACAGGAATATTATTGGGGGTCCAGCCATGGAGAAGAGTTTAGACACTAGGAGAAGATAAGGAACACACCCATTATCACGAAATCACATTAGGATTCTCTTTTTAACCTGTTCCTTAAAACACTAGTGCTTAGGAAATCTATTGGAGGCAGAAGCAGTCAAGGGTAGCTTAGGGTTAGGGTTAGGGTTAGGGTGAGGGTTAGGGTATGGCTTAGGGTATGGGTTCGGGGAGGGGTTCGGGTAGGGTGTAGGGTATGGGTTAGGGTTAAGGTTAGGGTTAGTGTTAGCGTTAGGGCTCGGTTTAGGGTACGGGTTAGGATTAGGGTACGCGATAGTGTTAGGGTAGTGGTTAGGGTTAGGGTACGCGTTAGGGTGGGGTTAGTTATTAAACCTATCACACTCTCTAGATACCCCTTAGCACGTAAAGGAATATTATTTGGGGGTCCAGCCATGGAGAAGAGTTTAGACACTAGGAGAAGATAAGGAACACACCCATTATCACGAAATCACATTAGGATTCTCTTTTTAACCTGTTCCTTAAAACACTAGTGCTTAGGAAATCTATTGGAGGCAGAAGCAGTCAAGGGTAGCTTAGGGTTAGGGTGAGGGTTAGGGTGAGGGTTAGGGTACGGCTTAGGGTACGGGTTCGGGGAGGGGTTCGGGTAGGGCGTAGGGTATGGGTTAGGGTTAGGGTTAGGGCTAGTGTTAGGGTTAGGGCTCGGTTTAGGGTACGGGTTAGGATTAGGGTACGCGTTAGGGTTAGGGTAGGGGTTAGGGTTAGGGTACGCGTTAGGGTGAGGGTAGTTATTAAACCTATCCCACTCTCTAGATACCCCTTAGCACGTAAAGGAATATTATTTGGGGGTCCAGCCATGGAGAAGAGTTTAGACACGAGGAGAAGATAAGGAACACACCCATTATCAAGAAATCACATTAGGATTCTCTTTTTAACCTGTTCCTTAAAACACTAGTGCTTAGGAAATCTATTGGAGGCAGAAGCAGTCAAGAGTAGCTTAGGGTTAGGGTTAGGGTTAGGGTGAGGGCTAGGGTATGGCTTAGGGTACGGGTTCGGGGAGGGGTTCGGGTAGGGCATAGGGTATGGGTTAGGGTTAGGGTTAGGGTTAGTGTTAGGGTTAGGGCTCGGTTTAGGTACGGGTTAGGATTAGGGAACACGTTAGGGTTAGGGTAGGGGTTAGGGTTAGGGTACGTGTTAGGGTGAGGGTAGTTATTAAACCTATCACACTCTCTAGATACCCCTTAGCACATAAAGGAATATTATTTGGGGGTCCAGCCTTGGAGAAGAGTTTAGACACGAGGAGAATATAAGGAACACACCCATTATCAAGAAATCACATTAGGATTCTCTTTTTAACCTGTTCCTTAAAACACTAGTGCTTAGGAAATCTATTGGAGGCAGAAGCAGTCAAGGGTAGCTTAGGGTTAGGGTTAGGGTTAGGGTGAGGGTTAGGGTACGGCTTAGGGTACGGGTTCGGGGAGGGGTTCGGATAGGGCGTAGGGTATGTGTTAGGGTTAGGGTTAGGGCTAGTGTTAGGGTTAGGGCTCGGTTTAGGTTACGGGTTAGGATTAGGGTATGCGTTAGGGTTAGGGTAGGGGTTAGGGTTAGGATACGCGTTAGAGTGAGGGTAGTTATTAAACCTATCCCACTCTCTAGATAGCCCTTAGCACGTAAAGGAATATTATTTGGGGGTCCAGCCATGGAGAAGAGTTTAGACACGAGGAGAAGATAAGGAACACACCCATTATCAAGAAATCACATTAGGATTCTCTTTTTAACCTGTTCCTTAAATCACTAGTGCTTAGGAAATCTATTGGAGGCAGAAGCCGTCAAGGGTAGCTTAGGGTTAGGGTTAGGGTTAGGGTGAGGGTTAGGGTATGGCTTAGGGTACGGGTTCGGGGAGGGGTTCAGGTACGGCGTAGGGTATGGGTTAGAGTTAGGGTTAGGGTTAGTGTTAGGGTTAGGGCTCGGTTTAGGGTACGGGTTAGGATTAGGGTACGCGTTAGTGTTAGGGTAGGGGTTAGGGTTAGGGTACGCTTTAGGGTGAGGGTAGTTATTAAACCTATCCCACTCTCTAGATACCCCTTAGCACGTAAAGGAATATTATTTGGGCGTCCAGCCATGGAGAAGGGTTTAGACACTAGGAGAAGATAAGGAACACACCCATTATCAAGAAATCACAATATGATTCTCTTTTTAAACTGTTCCTTAAAACACTAGTGGTTAGGAAATCTATTGGAGGCAGAAGCAGTCAAGGGTAGCTTAGGGTTAGGGTTAGGGTTAGGGTGAGGGTTAGGGTACGGCTTAGGGTACGGGTTCGGGGAGGGGTTCGGGTAGGGCGTAGGGTATGGGTTAGGGTTAGAGTTAGGGTTAGTGTTAGGGTTAGGGCTCGGTTTAGGGTACAGGTTAGGATTAGGGTACTCGTTAGGTTTAGGGTAGCGGTTAGGGTTAGGGTACGCGTTAGGGTGAGGGTAGTTATTAAACCTATCACACTCTCTAGATACCCCTTAGCACGTAAAGGAATATTATTTCGGGGTCCAGCCATGGAGAAGAGTTTAGACACTAGGAGAAGATAAGGAACACACCCATTATCACGAAATCACATTAGGATTCTCTTTTTAACCTGTTCCTTAAAACACTAGTGCTTAGGAAATCTATTGGAGGCAGAAGCAGTCAAGGGTAGCGTAGGGTTAGGGTGAGGGTTAGGGTGAGGGTTAGGGTACGGCTTAGGGTACGGGTTCGGGGAGGGGTTCGGGTAGGGCGTAGGGTATGGGTTAGGGTTAGGGTTAGGGCTAGTGTTAGGGTTAGGGCTCGGTTTAGGGTACGGGTTAGGATTAGGGTACGCGTTAGGGTTAGGGTAGGGGTTAGGGTTAGGGTACGCGTTAGGGTGAGGGTAGTTATTAAACCTATCCCACTCTCTAGATACCCCTTAGCACGTAAAGGAATATTATTTGGGGGTCCAGCCATGGAGAAGAGTTTAGACACGAGGAGAAGATAAGGAACACACCCATTATCAAGAAATCACATTAGGATTCTCTTTTTAACCTGTTCCTTAAAACACTAGTGCTTAGGAAATCTATTGGAGGCAGAAGCCGTCAAGGGTAGCTTAGGTTTAGGTTAGGGTTAGGGTGAGGGGTAGGGTACGGCTTAGGGTACGGGTTCGGGGAGGGGTTCGGTTAGGGCGTAGGGTATGGGTTAGGGTTAGGGTTAGGGCTAGGGTTAGGGTTAGGGCTCGGTTTAGGGTACGGGTTTGGATTAGGGTACGCGTTAGGGTTAGGTTAGGGGTTAGGGTTAGGGTACGCGTTAGAGTGAGGGTAGTTATTAAACCTATCCCACTCTCTAGATACCCCTTAGCACGTAAAGGAATATTATTTGGGGGTCCAGCCATGGAGAAGAGTTTAGACACGAGGAGAAGATAAGGAACACACCCATTATCACGAAATCACATTAGGATTCTCTTTTTAACCTGTTCCTTAAAACACTAGTGCTTAGGAAATCTATTGGAGGCAGAAGCAGTCAAGGGTAGCTTAGGGTTACGGTGAGGGTTAGGGTGAGGGTTAAGGTACGGCTTAGGGTACGGGTTCGGGGAGGGGTTCGGGTAGGGCGTAGGGTATGGGTTAGGGTTAGGGTTAGGGCTAGTGTTAGGGTTAGGGCTCGGTTTAGGGTACGGGTTAGGATTAGGGTACGCGTTAGGGTTAGGGTAGGGGTTAGGGTTAGGGTACGCGTTAGGGTGAGGGTAGTTATTAAACCTATCCCACTCTCTAGATACCCCTTAGCACGTAAAGGAATATTATTTGGGGGTCCAGCCATGGAGAAGAGTTTAGACACGAGGAGAAGATAAGGAACACACCCATTATCAAGAAATCACATTAGGATTCTCTTTTTAACCTGTTCCTTAAAACACTAGTGCTTAGGAAATCTATTGGAGGCAGAAGCCGTCAAGGGTAGCTTAGGTTTAGGTTAGGGTTAGGGTGAGGGGTAGGGTACGGCTTAGGGTACGGGTTCGGGGAGGGGTTCGGGTAGGGCGTAGGGTATGGGTTAGGGTTAGGGTTAGGGCTAGGGTTAGGGTTAGGGCTCGGTTTAGGGTACGGGTTAGGATTAGGGTACGCGTTAGGGTTAGGTTAGGGGTTAGGGTTAGGGTACGCGTTAGAGTGAGGGTAGTTATTAAACCTATCCCACTCTCTAGATACCCCTTAGCACTTAAAGGAATATTATTTAGGGGTCCAGCCATGGAGAAGAGTTTAGACACGAGGAGAATATAAGGAACACACCCATTATCAAGAAATCACATTAGGATTCTCTTTTTAACCTGTTCCTTAAAACACTAGTGCTTAGGAAATCTATTGGAGGCAGAAGCAGTGAAGGGTAGCTTAGGGTTAGGGTTAGGGTTAGGGTGAGGGTTAGGGTATGGCTTAGGGTACGGGTTCGGGGAGGGGTTCGGGTAGGGCGTAGGGTATGGGTTAGGGTTAGGTTTAGGGTTAGTGTTAGGGTTAGGGCTCGGTTTAGGGTACGGGTTAGGATTAGGGTACGCGTTAGTGTTAGGGTAGGTGTTAGGGTTAGGGTACGCGATAGGGTGAGGTTAGTTATTAAACCTATCCCACTCTCTAGATACCCGTTAGCACGTAAAGGAATATTATTTGGGGGTCCAGCCATGGAGAAGAGTTTAGACAATAGGAGAAGATAAGGAACACACCCATTATCAAGAAATCACATTAGGATTCTCTTTTTAACCTGTTCCTTAAAACACTAGTGCTTAGGAAATCTATTGGAGGCAGAAGCAGTCAAGGGTAGCTTAGGGTTAGGGTTAGGGTTAGGGTGAGGGTTAGGGTATGGCTTAGGGTACGGGTTCGGGGAGGGGTTCGTGTAGGGCGTAGGGTATGGTTAGGATTAGCGTTAGGGTTAGTGTTAGGGTTAGGGCTCGGTTTAGGGTACGGGTTAGGATTAGGGTACGCGTTAGGGTTAGGGTAGGGGTTAGGGTTAGGGTACGCGTTAGGGTGGGTGTAGATATTAAACCTATCACACTCTCTAGATACCCCTTAGCACGTAAAGGAATATTATTTGGGGGTCCAGCCATGGAGAAGAGTTTAGACACGAGGAGAAGATAAGGAACACACCCATTATCAAGAAATCACATTAGGATTCTCTTTTTAACCAGTTCCTTAAAACACTAGTGCTTAGGAAATCTATTGGAGGCAGAAGCCGTCAAGGGTAGCTTAGGGTTAGGGTTAGGGTTAGGGTGAGGTTTAGGGTACGGCTTACGATAAGGGTTCAGGGAGGGGTTCGGGTAGGGCGTAGGGTATGGGTTAGGGTTAGGGTTAGGGCTAGTGTTAGGGTTAGGGCTCGGTTTAGGGTACGGGTTAGGATTAGGGTATGCGTTAGGGTTAGGGTAGGGGTTAGGGTTAGGGTACGCGTTAGGGTGAGGGTAGTTATTAAACCTATCCCACTCTCTAGATACCCCTTAGCACGTAAAGGAATATTATTTGTGGGTCCAGCCATGGAGAAGAGTTTAGACACGAGGAGAAGATAAGGAACACACCCATTATCAATAAATCACATTAGGATTCTCTTTTTAACCTGTTCCTTAAATCACTAGTGCTTAGGAAATCTTTTGGAGGCAGAAGCCGTCAAGGGTAGCTTAGGGTTAGGGTGAGGGTTAGGGTACGGCTTAGGGTACGGGTTCGGGGAGGGGTTCGGGTAGGGTGTAGGGTATGGGTTAGGGTTAAGGTTAGGGTTAGTGTTAGCGTTAGGGCTCGGTTTAGGGTACGGGTTAGGATTAGGGTACGCGTTAGTGTTAGGGTAGTGGTTATGGTTAGGGTACGCGTTAGGGTGGGGGTAGTTATTAAACCTATCACACTCTCTAGATACCCCTTAGCACGTAAAGGAATATTATTTGGGGGTCCAGCCTTGGAGAAGAGTTTAGACACGAGGAGAATATAAGGAACACACCCATTATCAAGAAATCACATTAGGATTCTCTTTTTAACCTGTTCCTTAAAACACTAGTGCTTAGGAAATCTATTGGAGGCAGAAGCAGTCAAGGGTAGCTTAGGGTTAGGGTTAGGGTTAGGGTGAGGGTTAGGGTATGGCTTAGGGTACGGGTTCGGGGAGGGGTTCGTGTAGGGCGTAGGGTATGGGTTAGGATTAGCGTTAGGGTTAGTGTTAGGGTTAGGGCTCGGTTTAGGGTACGGGTTAGGATTAGGGTACGCGTTAGGGTTAGGGTAGGGGTTAGGGTTAGGGTACGCGTTAGGGTGGGTGTAGATATTAAACCTATCACACTCTCTAGGTACCCCTTAGCACGTAAAGGAATATTATTTGGGGGTCCAGCCATGGAGAAGAGTTTAGACACGAGGAGAATATAAGGAACACACCCATTATCAAGAAATCACATTAGGATTCTCTTTTTAACCAGTTCCTTAAAACACTAGTGCTTAGGAAATCTATTGGAGGCAGAAGCCGTCAAGGGTAGCTTAGGGTTAGGGTTAGGGTTAGGGTGAGGGTTAGGGTACGGCTTACGATAAGGGTTCGGGGAGGGGTTCGGGTAGGGCGTAGGGTATGGGTTAGGGTTAGGGTTAGGGCTAGTGTTAGGGTTAGGGCTCGGTTTAGGGTACGGGTTAGGATTAGGGTATGCGTTAGGGTTAGGGTAGGGGTTAGGGTTAGGGTACGCGTTAGGGTGAGGGTAGTTATTAAACCTATCCCACTCTCTAGATACCCCTTAGCACGTAAAGGAATATTATTTGTGGGTCCAGCCATGGAGAAGAGTTTAGACACGAGGAGAAGATAAGGAACACACCCATTATCAATAAATCACATTAGGATTCTCTTTTTAACCTGTTCCTTAAATCACTAGTGCTTAGGAAATCTTTTGGAGGCAGAAGCCGTCAAGGGTAGCTTAGGGTTAGGGTGAGGGTTAGGGTACGGCTTAGGGTACGGGTTCGGGGAGGGGTTCGGGTAGGGTGTAGGGTATGGGTTAGGGTTAAGGTTAGGGTTAGTGTTAGCGTTAGGGCTCGGTTTAGGGTACGGGTTAGGATTAGGGTATGCGTTAGGGTTAGGGTAGGGGTTAGGGTTAGGATACGCGTTAGGGTGGGGGTAGTTATTAAACCTATCCCACTCTCTAGATAGCCCTTAGCACGTAAAGGAATATTATTTGGGGGTCCAGCCATGGAGAAGAGTTTAGACACGAGGAGAAGATAAGGAACACACCCATTATCAAGAAATCACATTAGGATTCTCTTTTTAACCTGTTCCTTAAAACACTAGTGCTTAGGAAATCTATTGGAGGCAGAAGCAGTCAAGGGTAGCTTAGGGTTAGGGTGAGGGTTAGGGTGAGGGTTAGGGTACGGCTTAGGGTACGGGTTCGGGGAGGGGTTCGGGTAGGGCGTAGGGTATGGGTTAGGGTTAGGGTTAGGGCTAGTGATAGGGTTAGGGCTCGGTTTAGGGTACGGGTTAGGATTAGGGTAAGCGTTAGGGTTAGGGTAGGGGTTAGGGTTAGGGTACGCGTTAGGGTGAGGGTAGTTATTAAACCTATCCCACTCTCTAGATACCCCTTAGCACGTAAAGGAATATTATTTGGGGGTCCAGCCATGGAGAAGATTTTAGACACGAGGAGAAGATAAGGAACACACCCATTATCAAGAAATCACATTAGGATTCTCTTTTTAACCTGTTCCTTAAAACACTAGTGCTTAGGAAATCTATTGGAGGCAGAAGCAGTCAAGAGTAGCTTAGGGTTAGGGTTAGGGTTAGGGTGAGGGCTAGGGTATGGCTTAGGGTACGGGTTCGGGGAGGGGTTCGGGTAGGGCATAGGGTATGGGTTAGGGTTAGGGTTAGGGTTAGTGTTAGGGTTAGGGCTCGGTTTAGGTACGGGTTAGGATTAGGGAACACGTTAGGGTTAGGGTAGGGGTTAGGGTTAGGGTACGTGTTAGGGTGAGGGTAGTTATTAAACCTATCACACTCTCTCGATACCCCTTAGCACATAAAGGAATATTATTTGGGGGTCCAGCCATGGAGAAGAGTTTAGACACGAGGAGAAGATAAGGAACACACCCATTATCAAGAAATCACATTAGGATTCTCTTTTTAACCTGTTCCTTAAAACACTAGTGCTTAGGAAATCTATTGGAGGCAGAAGCCGTCAAGGGTAGCTTAGGTTTAGGTTAGGGTTAGGGTGAGGGGTAGGGTACGGCTTAGGGTACGGGTTCGGGGAGGGGTTCGGGTAGGGCGTAGGGTATGGGTTAGGGTTAGGGTTAGGGCTAGGGTTAGGGTTAGGGCTCGGTTTAGGGTACGGGTTAGGATTAGGGTACGCGTTAGGGTTAGGTTAGGGGTTAGGGTTAGGGTACGCGTTAGAGTGAGGTTAGTTATTAAACCTATCCCACTCTCTAGATACCCCTTAGCACGTAAAGGAATATTATTTGGGGGTCCAGCCATGGAGAAGAGTTTAGACACTAGGAGACGATAAGGAACACACCCATTATCACGAAATCACATTAGGATACTCTTTTTAACCTGTTCCTTAAAACACTAGTGCTTAGGAAATCTATTGGAGGCAGAAGCAGTCAAGGGTAGCTTAGGGTTAGGGTGAGGGTTAGGGTGAGGGTTAGGGTACGGCTTAGGGTACGGGTTCGGGGAGGGGTTCGGGTAGGGCGTAGGGTATGCGTTAGGGTTAGGGTTAGGGCTAGTGTTAGGGTTAGGGCTCGGTTTAGGGTACGGGTTAGGATTAGGGTACGCGTTAGGGTTAGGGTAGGGGTTAGGGTTAGGGTACGCGTTAGGGTGAGGGTAGTTATTAAACCTATCCCACTCTCTAGATACCCCTTAGCACGTAAAGGAATATTATTTGGGGGTCCAGCCATGTAGAAGAGTTTAGACACGAGGAGAAGATAAGGAACACACCCATTATCAAGAAATCACATTAGGATTCTCTTTTTAACCTGTTCCTTAAAACACTAGTGCTTAGGAAATCTATTGGAGGCAGAAGCAGTCAAGGGTAGCTTAGGGTTAGGGTTAGGGTTAGGGTGAGGGTTAGGGTATGGCTTAGGGTACGGGTTCGGGGAGGGGTTCGGGTAGGGCGTAGGGTATGGGTTAGGGTTAGGGTTAGGGTTAGTGTTAGGGTTAGGGCTCGGTTTAGGGTACGGGTTAGGATTAGGGTACGCGTTAGTGTTAGGGTAGGTGTTAGGGTTAGGGTACGCGATAGGGTGAGGTTAGTTATTAAACCTATCCCACTCTCTAGATACCCGTTAGCACGTAAAGGAATATTATTTGGGGGTCCAGCCATGGAGAAGAGTTTAGACAATAGGAGAAGATAAGGAACACACCCATTATCAAGAAATCACATTAGGATTCTCTTTTTAACCTGTTCCTTAAAACACTAGTGCTTAGGAAATCTATTGGAGGCAGAAGCAGTCAAGGGTAGCTTAGGGTTAGGGTTAGGGTTAGGGTGAGGGTTAGGGTATGGCTTAGGGTACGGGTTCGGGGAGGGGTTCGTGTAGGGCGTAGGGTATGGTTAGGATTAGCGTTAGGGTTAGTGTTAGGGTTAGGGCTCGGTTTAGGGTACGGGTTAGGATTAGGGTACGCGTTAGGGTTAGGGTAGGGGTTAGGGTTAGGGTACGCGTTAGGGTGGGTGTAGATATTAAACCTATCACACTCTCTAGATACCCCTTAGCACGTAAAGGAATATTATTTGGGGGTCCAGCCATGGAGAAGAGTTTAGACACGAGGAGAAGATAAGGAACACACCCATTATCAAGAAATCACATTAGGATTCTCTTTTTAACCAGTTCCTTAAAACACTAGTGCTTAGGAAATCTATTGGAGGCAGAAGCCGTCAAGGGTAGCTTAGGGTCAGGGTTAGGGTTAGGGTGAGGGTTAGGGTACGGCTTACGATAAGGGTTCGGGGAGGGGTTCGGGTAGGGCGTAGGGTATGGGTTAGGGTTAGGGTTAGGGCTAGTGTTAGGGTTAGGGCTCGGTTTAGGGTACGGGTTAGGATTAGGGTATGCGTTAGGGTTAGGGTAGGGGTTAGGGTTAGGGTACGCGTTAGGGTGAGGGTAGTTATTAAACCTATCCCACTCTCTAGATACCCCTTAGCACGTAAAGGAATATTATTTGTGGGTCCAGCCATGGAGAAGAGTTTAGACACGAGGAGAAGATAAGGAACACACCCATTATCAATAAATCACATTAGGATTCTCTTTTTAACCTGTTCCTTAAATCACTAGTGCTTAGGAAATCTTTTGGAGGCAGAAGCCGTCAAGGGTAGCTTAGGGTTAGGGTGAGGGTTAGGGTACGGCTTAGGGTACGGGTTCGGGGAGGGGTTCGGGTAGGGTGTAGGGTATGGGTTAGGGTTAAGGTTAGGGTTAGTGTTAGCGTTAGGGCTCGGTTTAGGGTACGGGTTAGGATTAGGGTACGCGTTAGTGTTAGGGTAGTGGTTAGGGTTAGGGTACGCGTTAGGGTGGGGGTAGTTATTAAACCTATCACACTCTCTAGATACCCCTTAGCACGTAAAGGAATATTATTTGGGGGTCCAGCCTTGGAGAAGAGTTTAGACACGAGGAGAATACAAGGAACACACCCATTATCAAGAAATCACATTAGGATTCTCTTTTTAACCTGTTCCTTAAAACACTAGTGCTTAGGAAATCTATTGGAGGCAGAAGCAGTCAAGGGTAGCTTAGGGTTAGGGTTAGGGTTAGGGTGAGGGTTAGGGTATGGCTTAGGGTACGGGTTCGGGGAGGGGTTCGTGTAGGGCGTAGGGTATGGGTTAGGATTAGCGTTAGGGTTAGTGTTAGGGTTAGGGCTCGGTTTAGGGTACGGGTTAGGATTAGGGTACGCGTTAGGGTTAGGGTAGGGGTTAGGGTTAGGGTACGCGTTAGGGTGGGTGTAGATATTAAACCTATCACACTCTCTAGGTACCCCTTAGCACGTAAAGGAATATTATTTGGGGGTCCAGCCATGGAGAAGAGTTTAGACACGAGGAGAAGATAAGGAACACACCCATTATCAAGAAATCACATTAGGATTCTCTTTTTAACCAGTTCCTTAAAACACTAGTGCTTAGGAAATCTATTGGAGGCAGAAGCCGTCAAGGGTAGCTTAGGGTTAGGGTTAGGGTTAGGGTGAGGGTTAGGGTACGGCTTACGATAAGGGTTCGGGGAGGGGTTCGGGTAGGGCGTAGGGTATGGGTTAGGGTTAGGGTTAGGGCTAGTGTTAGGGTTAGGGCTCGGTTTAGGGTACGGGTTAGGATTAGGGTATGCGTTAGGGTTAGGGTAGGGGTTAGGGTTAGGGTACGCGTTAGGGTGAGGGTAGTTATTAAACCTATCCCACTCTCTAGATACCCCTTAGCACGTAAAGGAATATTATTTGTGGGTCCAGCCATGGAGAAGAGTTTAGACACGAGGAGAAGATAAGGAACACACCCATTATCAATAAATCACATTAGGATTCTCTTTTTAACCTGTTCCTTAAATCACTAGTGCTTAGGAAATCTTTTGGAGGCAGAAGCCGTCAAGGGTAGCTTAGGGTTAGGGTGAGGGTTAGGGTACGGCTTAGGGTACGGGTTCGGGGAGGGGTTCGGGTAGGGTGTAGGGTATGGGTTAGGGTTAAGGTTAGGGTTAGTGTTAGCGTTAGGGCTCGGTTTAGGGTACGGGTTAGGATTAGGGTACGCGTTAGTGTTAGGGTAGTGGTTAGGGTTAGGGTACGCGTTAGGGTGGGGGTAGTTATTAAACCTATCACACTCTCTAGATACCCCTTAGCACGTAAAGGAATATTATTTGGGGGTCCAGCCTTGGAGAAGAGTTTAGACACGAGGAGAATACAAGGAACACACCCATTATCAAGAAATCACATTAGGATTCTCTTTTTAACCTGTTCCTTAAAACACTAGTGCTTAGGAAATCTATTGGAGGCAGAAGCAGTCAAGGGTAGCTTAGGGTTAGGGTTAGGGTTAGGGTGAGGGTTAGGGTATGGCTTAGGGTACGGGTTCGGGGAGGGGTTCGTGTAGGGCGTAGGGTATGGGTTAGGATTAGCGTTAGGGTTAGTGTTAGGGTTAGGGCTCGGTTTAGGGTACGGGTTAGGATTAGGGTACGCGTTAGGGTTAGGGTAGGGGTTAGGGTTAGGGTACGCGTTAGGGTGGGTGTAGATATTAAACCTATCACACTCTCTAGGTACCCCTTAGCACGTAAAGGAATATTATTTGGGGGTCCAGCCATGGAGAAGAGTTTAGACACGAGGAGAAGATAAGGAACACACCCATTATCAAGAAATCACATTAGGATTCTCTTTTTAACCAGTTCCTTAAAACACTAGTGCTTAGGAAATCTATTGGAGGCAGAAGCCGTCAAGGGTAGCTTAGGGTTAGGGTTAGGGTTAGGGTGAGGGTTAGGGTACGGCTTACGATAAGGGTTCGGGGAGGGGTTCGGGTAGGGCGTAGGGTATGGGTTAGGGTTAGGGTTAGGGCTAGTGTTAGGGTTAGGGCTCGGTTTAGGGTACGGGTTAGGATTAGGGTATGCGTTAGGGTTAGGGTAGGGGTTAGGGTTAGGGTACGCGTTAGGGTGAGGGTAGTTATTAAACCTATCCCACTCTCTAGATACCCCTTAGCACGTAAAGGAATATTATTTGTGGGTCCAGCCATGGAGAAGAGTTTAGACACGAGGAGAAGATAAGGAACACACCCATTATCAATAAATCACATTAGGATTCTCTTTTTAACCTGTTCCTTAAATCACTAGTGCTTAGGAAATCTTTTGGAGGCAGAAGCCGTCAAGGGTAGCTTAGGGTTAGGGTGAGGGTTAGGGTACGGCTTAGGGTACGGGTTCGGGGAGGGGTTCGGGTAGGGTGTAGGGTATGGGTTAGGGTTAAGGTTAGGGTTAGTGTTAGCGTTAGGGCTCGGTTTAGGGTACGGGTTAGGATTAGGGTATGCGTTAGGGTTAGGGTAGGGGTTAGGGTTAGGATACGCGTTAGGGTGGGGGTAGTTATTAAACCTATCCCACTCTCTAGATAGCCCTTAGCACGTAAAGGAATATTATTTGGGGGTCCAGCCATGGAGAAGAGTTTAGACACGAGGAGAAGATAAGGAACACACCCATTATCAAGAAATCACATTAGGATTCTCTTTTTAACCTGTTCCTTAAAACACTAGTGCTTAGGAAATCTATTGGAGGCAGAAGCAGTCAAGGGTAGCTTAGGGTTAGGGTGAGGGTTAGGGTGAGGGTTAGGGTACGGCTTAGGGTACGGGTTCGGGGAGGGGTTCGGGTAGGGCGTAGGGTATGGGTTAGGGTTAGGGTTAGGGCTAGTGATAGGGTTAGGGCTCGGTTTAGGGTACGGGTTAGGATTAGGGTAAGCGTTAGGGTTAGGGTAGGGGTTAGGGTTAGGGTACGCGTTAGGGTGAGGGTAGTTATTAAACCTATCCCACTCTCTAGATACCCCTTAGCACGTAAAGGAATATTATTTGGGGGTCCAGCCATGGAGAAGATTTTAGACACGAGGAGAAGATAAGGAACACACCCATTATCAAGAAATCACATTAGGATTCTCTTTTTAACCTGTTCCTTAAAACACTAGTGCTTAGGAAATCTATTGGAGGCAGAAGCAGTCAAGAGTAGCTTAGGGTTAGGGTTAGGGTTAGGGTGAGGGCTAGGGTATGGCTTAGGGTACGGGTTCGGGGAGGGGTTTGGGTAGGGCATAGGGTATGGGTTAGGGTTAGGGTTAGGGTTAGTGTTAGGGTTAGGGCTCGGTTTAGGTACGGGTTAGGATTAGGGAACACGTTAGGGTTAGGGTAGGGGTTAGGGTTAGGGTACGTGTTAGGGTGAGGGTAGTTATTAAACCTATCACACTCTCTAGATACCCCTTAGCACATAAAGGAATATTATTTGGGGGTCCAGCCATGGAGAAGAGTTTAGACACGAGGAGAAGATAAGGAACACACCCATTATCAAGAAATCACATTAGGATTCTCTTTTTAACCTGTTCCTTAAAACACTAGTGCTTAGGAAATCTATTGGAGGCAGAAGCCGTCAAGGGTAGCTTAGGTTTAGGTTAGGGTTAGGGTGAGGGGTAGGGTACGGCTTAGGGTACGGGTTCGGGGAGGGGTTCGGGTAGGGCGTAGGGTATGGGTTAGTGTTAGGGTTAGGGCTAGGGTTAGGGTTAGGGCTCGGTTTAGGGTACGGGTTAGGATTAGGGTACGCGTTAGGGTTAGGTTAGGGGTTAGGGTTAGGGTACGCGTTAGAGTGAGGTTAGTTATTAAACCTATCCCACTCTCTAGATACCCCTTAGCACGTAAAGGAATATTATTTGGGGGTCCAGCCATGGAGAAGAGTTTAGACACTAGGAGACGATAAGGAACACACCCATTATCACGAAATCACATTAGGATTCTCTTTTTAACCTGTTCCTTAAAACACTAGTGCTTAGGAAATCTATTGGAGGCAGAAGCAGTCAAGGGTAGCTTAGGGTTAGGGTGAGGGTTAGGGTGAGGGTTAGGGTACGGCTTAGGGTACGGGTTCGGGGAGGGGTTCGGGTAGGGCGTAGGGTATGCGTTAGGGTTAGGGTTAGGGCTAGTGTTAGGGTTAGGGCTCGGTTTAGGGTACGGGTTAGGATTAGGGTACGCGTTAGGGTTAGGGTAGGGGTTAGGGTTAGGGTACGCGTTAGGGTGAGGGTAGTTATTAAACCTATCCCACTCTCTAGATACCCCTTAGCACGTAAAGGAATATTATTTGGGGGTCCAGCCATGGAGAAGAGTTTAGACACGAGGAGAAGATAAGGAACACACCCATTATCAAGAAATCACATTAGGATTCTCTTTTTAACCTGTTCCTTAAAACACTAGTGCTTAGGAAATCTATTGGAGGCAGAAGCAGTCAAGGGTAGCTTAGGGTTAGGGTTAGGGTTAGGGTGAGGTTTAGGGTATGGCTTAGGGTACGGGTTCGGGGAGGGGTTCGGGTAGGGCGTAGGGTATGGGTTAGGGTTAGGGTTAGGGTTAGTGTTAGGGTTAGGGCTCGGTTTAGGGTACGGGTTAGGATTAGGGTACGCGTTAGTGTTAGGGTAGGTGTTAGGGTTAGGGTACGCGATAGGGTGAGGTTAGTTATTAAACCTATCCCACTCTCTAGATACCCGTTAGCACATAAAGGAATATTATTTGGGGGTCCAGCCATGGAGAAGAGTTTAGACACGAGGAGAAGATAAGGAACACACCCATTATCAATAAATCACATTAGGATTCTCTTTTTAACCTGTTCCTTAAATCACTAGTGCTTAGGAAATCTTTTGGAGGCAGAAGCCGTCAAGGGTAGCTTAGGGTTAGGGTGAGGGTTAGGGTACGGCTTAGGGTACGGGTTTGGGGAGGGGTTCGGGTAGGGTGTAGGGTATGGGTTAGGGTTAAGGTTAGGGTTAGTGTTAGCGTTAGGGCTCGGTTTAGGGTACGGGTTAGGATTAGGGTACGCGTTAGTGTTAGGGTAGTGGTTAGGGTTAGGGTATGCGTTAGGGTGGGGGTAGTTATTAAACCTATCACACTCTCTAGATACCCCTTAGCACGTAAAGGAATATTATTTGGGGGTCCAGCCTTGGAGAAGAGTTTAGACACGAGGAGAATATAAGGAACACACCCATTATCAAGAAATCACATTAGGATTCTCTTTTTAACCTGTTCCTTAAAACACTAGTGCTTAGGAAATCTATTGGAGGCAGAAGCAGTCAAGGGTAGCTTAGGGTTAGGGTTAGGGTTAGGGTGAGGGTTAGGGTACGGCTTAGGGTACGGGTTCGGGGAGGGGTTCGGGTAGGGCGTAGGGTATGGGTTAGGGTTAGGGTTAGGGCTAGTGTTAGGGTTAGGGCACGGTTTAGGGTACGGGTTAGGATTAGGGTACGCGTTAGTGTTACGGTAGGTGTTAGGGTTAGGGTACGCGATAGGGTGAGGTTAGTTATTAAACCTATCCCACTCTCTAGATACCCGTTAGCACGTAAAGGAATATTATTTGGGGGTCCAGCCATGGAGAAGAGTTTAGACAATAGGAGAAGATAAGGAACACACCCATTATCAAGAAATCACATTAGGATTCTCTTTTTAACCTGTTCCTTAAAACACTATTGCTTAGGAAATCTATTGGAGGCAGAAGCAGTCAAGGGTAGCTTAGGGTTAGGGTTAGGGTTAGGGTGAGGGTTAGGGTATGGCTTAGGGTACGGGTTCGGGGAGGGGTTCGTGTAGGGCGTAGGGTATGGGTTAGGATTAGCGTTAGGGTTAGTGTTAGGGTTAGGGCTCGGTTTAGGGTACGGGTTAGGATTAGGGTACGCGTTAGGGTTAGGGTAGGGGTTAGGGTTAGGGTACGCGTTAGGGTGGGTGTAGATATTAAACCTATCACACTCTCTAGATACCCCTTAGCACGTAAAGGAATATTATTTGGGGGTCCAGCCATGGAGAAGAGTTTAGACACGAGGAGAAGATAAGGAACACACCCATTATCAAGAAATCACATTAGGATTCTCTTTTTAACCAGTTCCTTAAAACACTAGTGCTTAGGAAATCTATTGGAGGCAGAAGCCGTCAAGGGTAGCTTAGGGTTAGGGTTAGTGTTAGGGTGAGGGTTAGGGTACGGCTTACGATAAGGGTTCGGGGAGGGGTTCGGGTAGGTCGTAGGGTATGGGTTAGGGTTAGGGTTAGGGCTAGTGTTAGGGTTAGGGCTCGGTTTAGGGTACGGGTTAGGATTAGGGTATGCGTTAGGGTTAGGGTAGGGGTTAGGGTTAGGGTACGCGTTAGGGTGAGGGTAGTTATTAAACCTATCCCACTCTCTAGATACCCCTTAGCACGTAAAGGAATATTATTTGTGGGTCCAGCCATGGAGAAGAGTTTAGACACGAGGAGAAGATAAGGAACACACCCATTATCAATAAATCACATTAGGATTCTCTTTTTAACCTGTTCCTTAAATCACTAGTGCTTAGGAAATCTTTTGGAGGCAGAAGCCGTCAAGGGTAGCTTAGGGTTAGGGTGAGGGTTAGGGTACGGCTTAGGGTACGGGTTCGGGGAGGGGTTCGGGTAGGGTGTAGGGTATGGGTTAGGGTTAAGGTTAGGGTTAGTGTTAGCGTTAGGGCTCGGTTTAGGGTACGGGTTAGGATTAGGGTACGCGTTAGTGTTAGGGTAGGGGTTAGGGTTAGGGTACGCTTTAGGGTGAGGGTAGTTATTAAACCTATCCCACTCTCTAGATACCCCTTAGCACGTAAAGGAATATTATTTGGGCGTCCAGCCATGGAGAAGGGTTTAGATACTAGGAGAAGATAAGGAACACACCCATTATCAAGAAATCACAATATGATTCTCTTTTTAAACTGTTCCTTAAAACACTAGTGGTTAGGAAATCTATTGGAGGCAGAAGCAGTCAAGGGTAGCTTAGGGTTAGGGTTAGGGTTAGGGTGAGGGTTAGGGTACGGCTTAGGGTACGGGTTCGGGGAGGGGTTCGGGTAGGGCGTAGGGTATGGGTTAGGGTTAGAGTTAGGGTTAGTGTTAGGGTTAGGGCTCGGTTTAGGGTACGGGTTAGGATTAGGGTACTCGTTAGGTTTAGGGAAGCGGTTAGGGTTAGGGTACGCGTTAGGGTGAGGGTAGTTATTAAACCTATCTCACTCTCTAGATACCCCTTAGCACGTAAAGGAATATTATTTGGGGGTCCAGCCATGGAGAAGAGTTTAGACACTAGGAGAAGATAAGGAACACACCCATTATCACGAAATCACATTAGGATTCTCTTTTTAACCTGTTCCTTAAAACACTAGTGCTTAGGAAATCTATTGGAGGCAGAAGCAGTCAAGGGTAGCTTAGGGTTAGGGTGAGGGTTAGGGTGAGGGTTAGGGTACGGCTTAGGGTACGGGTTCGGGGAGGGGTTCGGGTAGGGCGTAGGGTATGGGTTAGGGTTAGGGTTAGGTCTAGTGTTAGGGTTAGGGCTCGGTTTAGGGTACGGGTTAGGATTAGGGTATGCGTTAGGGTTAGGGTAGGGGTTAGGGTTAGGGTACGCGTTAGGGTGAGGGAAGTTATTAAACCTATCCCACTCTCTAGATACCCCTTAGCACGTAAAGGAATATCATTTGGGGGTCCAGACATGGAGAAGAGTTTAGACACGAGGAGAAGATAAGGAACACACCCATTATCAAGAAATCACATTAGGATTCTCTTTTTAACCTGTTCCTTAAAACACTAGTGCTTAGGAAATCTATTGGAGGCAGAAGCAGTCAAGGGTAGCTTAGGGTTAGGGTTAGGGTTAGGGTGAGGGTTAGGGTACGGCTTAGGGTACGGGTTCGGGGAGGGGTTCGGGTAGGGCATAGGGTATGGGTTAGGGTTAGGGTTAGGGTTAGTGTTAGGGTTAGGGCTCGGTTTAGGTACGGGTTAGGATTAGGGAACACGTTAGGGTTAGGGTAGGGGTTAGGGTTAGGGTACGTGTTAGGGTGAGGGTAGTTATTAAACCTATCACACTCTCTAGATACCCCTTAGCACATAAAGGAATATTATTTGGGGGTCCAGCCATGGAGAAGAGTTTAGACACGAGGAGAAGATAAGGAACCCACCCATTATCAAGAAATCACATTAGGATTCTCTTTTTAACCTGTTCCTTAAAACACTAGTGCTTAGGAAATCTATTGGAGGCAGAAGCAGTCAAGGGTAGCTTAGGGTTAGGGTTAGGGTTAGGGTGAGGTTTAGGGTACGGCTTAGGGAACGGGTTCGGGGAGGGTTTCGGGTAGGGCGTAGGGTATGGGTTAGGGTTAGGGTTAGGGCTAGTGTTAGGTTTAGGGCTCGGTTTAGGTTACGGGTTAGGATTAGGGTATGCGTTAGGGTTAGGGTAGGGGTTAGGGTTAGGATACGCGTTAGAGTGAGGGTAGTTATTAAACCTATCCCACTCTCTAGATAGCCCTTAGCACGTAAAGAAATATTATTTGGGGGTCCAGCCATGGAGAAGAGTTTAGACACGAAGAGAAGATAAGGAACACACCCATTATCAAGAAATCACATTAGGATTCTCTTTTTAACCTGTTCCTTAAATCACTAGTGCTTAGGAAATCTATTGGAGGCAGAAGCCGTCAAGGGTAGCTTAGGGTTAGGGTTAGGGTTAGGGTGAGGGTTAGGGTACGGCTTAGGGTACGGGTTCGGGGAGGGGTTCAGGTAGGGCGTAGGGTATGGGTTAGAGTTAGGGTTAGGGTTAGTGTTAGGGTTAGGGCTCGGTTTAGGGTACGGGTTAGGATTAGGGTACGCGTTAGTGTTAGGGTAGGGGTTAGGGTTAGGGTACGCTTTAGGGTGAGGGTAGCTATTAAACCTATCCCACTCTCTAGATACCCCTTAGCACGTAAAGGAATATTATTTGGGCGTCCAGCCATGGAGAAGGGTTTAGACACTAGGAGAAGATAAGGAACACACCCATTATCAAGAAATCACAATATGATTCTCTTTTTAAACTGTTCCTTAAAACACTAGTGGTTAGGAAATCTATTGGAGGCAGAAGCACTCAAGGGTAGCTTAGGGTTAGGGTTAGGGTTAGGGTGAGGGTTAGGGTACGGCTTAGGGTACGGGTTCGGGGAGGGGTTCGGGTAGGGCGTAGGGTATGGGTTAGGGTTAGAGTTAGGGTTAGTGTTAGGGTTAGGGCTCTTTTTAGGGTACGGGTTAGGATTAGGGTATTCGTTAGGTTTAGGGTAGCGGTTAGGGTTAGGGTACGCGTTAGGGTGAGGGTAGTTATTAAACCTATCACACTCTCTAGATACCCCTTAGCACGTAAAGGAATATTATTTGGGGGTCCAGCCATGGAGAAGAGTTTAGACACTAGGAGAAGATAAGGAACACACCCATTATCACGAAATCACATTAGGATTCTCTTTTTAACCTGTTCCTTAAAACACTAGTGCTTAGGAAATCTATTGGAGGCAGAAGCAGTCAAGGGTAGCTTAGGGTTAGGGTGAGGGTTAGGGTGAGGGTTAGGGTACGGCTTAGGGTACGGGTTCGGGGAGGGGTTCGGGTAGGGCGTAGGGTATGGGTTAGGGTTAGGGTTAGGGCTAGTGTTAGGGTTAGGGCTCGGTTTAGGGTACGGGTTAGGATTAGGGTACGCGTTAGGGTTAGGGTAGGGGTTAGGGTTAGGGTACGCGTTAGGGTGAGGGTAGTTATTAAACCTATCCCACTCTCTAGATACCCCTTAGCACGTAAAGGAATATCATTTGGGGGTCCAGCCATGGAGAAGAGTTTAGACACGAGGAGAAGATAAGGAACACACCCATTATCAAGAAATCACATTAGGATTCTCTTTTTAACCTGTTCCTTAAAACACTAGTGCTTAGGAAATCTATTGGAGGCAGAAGCAGTCAAGGGTAGCTTAGGGTTAGGGTGAGGGTTAGGGTGAGGGTTAGGGTACGGCTTAGGGTACGGGTTCGGGGAGGGGTTCGGGTAGGGCATAGGGTATGGGTTAGGGTTAGGGTTAGGGCTAGTGTTAGGGTTAGGGCTCGGTTTAGGGTACGGGTTAGGATTAGGGTACGCGTTAGGGTTAGGGTAGGGGTTAGGGTTAGGGTACGCGTTAGGGTGAGGGTAGTTATTAAACCTATCCCACTCTCTAGATACCCCTTAGCACGTAAAGGAATATCATTTGGGGGTCCAGCCATGGAGAAGAGTTTAGACACGAGGAGAAGATAAGGAACACACCCATTATCAAGAAATCACATTAGGATTCTCTTTTTAACCTGTTCCTTAAAACACTAGTGCTTAGGAAATCTATTGGAGGCAAAAGCAGTCAAGAGTAGCTTAGGGTTAGGGTTAGGGTTAGGGTGAGGGCTAGGGTATGGCTTAGGGTACGGGTTCGGGGAGGGGTTCGGGTAGGGCATAGGGTATGGGTTAGGGTTAGGGTTAGGGTTAGTGTTAGGGTTAGGGCTCGGTTTAGGTACGGGTTAGGATTAGGGAACACGTTAGGGTTAGGGTAGGGGTTAGGGTTAGGGTACGTGTTAGGGTGAGGGTAGTTATTAAACCTATCACACTCTCTAGATACCCCTTAGCACATAAAGGAATATTATTTGGGGGTCCAGCCATGGAGAAGAGTTTAGACACGAGGAGAAGATAAGGAACACACCCATTATCAAGAAATCACATTAGGATTCTCTTTTTAACCTGTTCCTTAAAACACTAGTGCTTAGGAAATCTATTGGAGGCAGAAGCAGTCAAGGGTAGCTTAGGGTTAGGGTTAGGGTTAGGGTGAGGGTTAGGGTACGGCTTAGGGTACGGGTTCGGGGAGGGGTTCGGGTAGGGCGTAGGGTATGGGTTAGGGTTAGGGTTAGGGCTAGTGTTAGGTTTAGGGCTCGGTTTAGGTTACGGGTTAGGATTAGGGTATGCGTTAGGGTTAGGGTAGGGGTTAGGGTTAGGATACGCGTTAGAGTGAGGGTAGTTATTAAACCTATCCCACTCTCTAGATAGCCCTTAGCACGTAAAGGAATATTATTTGGGGGTCCAGCCATGGAGAAGAGTTTAGACACGAGGAGAAGATAAGGAACACACCCATTATCAAGAAATCACATTAGGATTCTCTTTTTAACCTGTTCCTTAAATCACTAGTGCTTAGGAAATCTATTGGAGGCAGAAGCCGTCAAGGGTAGCTTAGGGTTAGGGTTAGGGTTAGGGTGAGGTTTAGGGTACGGCTTAGGGTACGGGTTCGGGGAGGGGTTCAGGTACGGCGTAGGGTATGGGTTAGAGTTAGGGTTAGGGTTAGTGTTAGGGTTAGGGCTCGGTTTAGGGTACGGGTTAGGATTAGGGTACGCGTTAGTGTTAGGGTAGGGGTTAGGGTTAGGGTACGCTTTAGGGTGAGGGTAGTTATTAAACCTATCCCACTCTCTAGATACCCCTTAGCACGTAAAGGAATATTATTTGGGCGTCCAGCCATGGAGAAGGGTTTAGACACTAGGAGAAGATAAGGAACACACCCATTATCAAGAAATCACAATATGATTCTCTTTTTAAACTGTTCCTTAAAACACTAGTGGTTAGGAAATCTATTGGAGGCAGAAGCAGTCAAGGGTAGCTTAGGGTTAGGGTTAGGGTTAGGGTGAGGGTTAGGGTACGGCTTAGGGTACGGGTTCGGGGAGGGGTTCGGGTAGGTCTTAGGGTATGGGTTAGGGTTAGGGTTAGGGCTAGTGTTAGGGTTAGGGCTCGGTTTAGGGTACGGGTTAGGATTAGGGTACGCGTTAGGGTTAGGGTAGGGGTTAGGGTTAGGGTACGCGTTAGGGTGAGGGTAGTTATTAAACCTATCCCACTCTCTAGATACCCCTTAGCACGTAAAGGAATATTATTTGGGGGTCCAGCCATGGAGAAGAGTTTAGACACGAGGAGAAGATAAGGAACACACCCATTATCAAGAAATCACATTAGGATTCTCTTTTTAACCTGTTCCTTAAAACACTAGTGCTTAGGAAATCTATTGGAGGCAGAAGAAGTCAAGAGTAGCTTAGGGTTAGGGTTAGGGTTAGGGTGAGGGCTAGGGTATGGCTTAGGGTACGGGTTCGGGGAGGGGTTCGGGTAGTGCATAGGGTATGGGTTAGGGTTAGGGTTAGGGTTAGTGTTAGGGTTAGGGCTCGGTTTAGGTACGGGTTAGGATTAGGGTACACGTTAGGGTTAGGGTAGGGGTTAGGGTTAGGGTACGTGTTAGGGTGAGGGTAGTTATTAAACCTATCACACTCTCTAGATACCCCTTAGCACATAAAGGAATATTATTTGGGGGTCCAGCCATGGAGAAGAGTTTAGACACGAGGAGAAGATAAGGAACACACCCATTATCAAGAAATCACATTAGGATTCTCTTTTTAACCAGTTCCTTAAAACACTAGTGCTTAGGAAATCTATTGGAGGCAGAAGCCGTCAAGGGTAGCTTAGGTTTAGGTTAGGGTTAGGGTGAGGGGTAGGGTACGGCTTAGGGTACGGGTTCGGGGAGGGGTTCGGGTAGGGCGTAGGGTATGCGTTAGGGTTAGGGTTAGGGCTAGGGTTAGGGTTAGGGCTCGGTTTAGGGTACGGGTTAGGATTAGGGTACGCGTTAGGGTTAGGGTAGGGGTTAGGGTTAGGGTACGCGTTAGAGTGAGGGTAGTTATTAAACCTATCCCACTCTCTAGATACCCCTTAGCACTTAAAGGAATATTATTTGGGGGTCCAGCCATGGAGAAGAGTTTAGACACGAGGAGAATATAAGGAACACACCCATTATCAAGAAATCACATTAGGATTCTCTTTTTAACCTGTTCCTTAAAACACTAGTGCTTAGGAAATCTATTGGAGGCAGAAGCAGTCAAGGGTAGCTTAGGGTTAGGGTTAGGGTTAGGGTGAGGGTTAGGGTATGGCTTAGGGTACGGGTTCGGGGAGGGGTTCGGGTAGGGCGTAGGGTATGGGTTAGGGTTAGGGTTAGGGTTAGTGTTAGGGTTAGGGCTCGGTTTAGGGTACGGGTTAGGATTAGTGTACGCGTTAGTGTTAGGGTAGGTGTTAGGGTTAGGGTACGCGATAGGGTGAGGTTAGTTATTAAACCTATCCCACTCTCTAGATACCCGTTAGCACGTAAAGGAATATTATTTGGGGGTCCAGCCATGGAGAAGAGTTTAGACAATAGGAGAAGATAAGGAACACACCCATTATCAAGAAATCACATTAGGATTCTCTTTTTAACCTGTTCCTTAAAACACTAGTGCTTAGGAAATCTATTGGAGGCAGAAGCAGTCAAGGGTAGCTTAGGGTTAGGGTTAGGGTTAGGGTGAGGGTTAGGGTATGGCTTAGGGTACGGGTTCGGGGAGGGGTTCGTGTAGGGCGTAGGGTATGGGTTAGGATTAGCGTTAGGGTTAGTGTTAGGTTTAGGGCTCGGTTTAGGGTACGGGTTAGGATTAGGGTACGCGTTAGGGTTAGGGTAGGGGTTAGGGTTAGGGTACGCGTTAGGGTGGGTGTAGATATTAAACCTATCACACTCTCTAGATACCCCTTAGCACGTAAAGGAATATTATTTGGGGGTCCAGCCATGGAGAAGAGTTTAGACACGAGGAGAAGATAAGGAACACACCCATTATCAAGAAATCACATTAGGATTCTCTTTTTAACCAGTTCCTTAAAACACTAGTGCTTAGGAAATCTATTGGAGGCAGAAGCCGTCAAGGGTAGCTTAGGGTTAGGGTTAGGGTTAGGGTGAGGGTTAGGGTACAGCTTACGATAAGGGTTCGGGGAGGGGTTCGGGTAGGGCGTAGGGTATGGGTTAGGGTTAGGGTTAGGGCTAGTGTTAGGGTTAGGGCTCGGTTTAGGGTACGGGTTAGGATTAGGGTATGCGTTAGGGTTAGGGTAGGGGTTAGGGTTAGGGTACGCGTTAGGGTGAGGGTAGTTATTAAACCTATCCCACTCTCTAGATACCCCTTAGCACGTAAAGGAATATTATTTGTGGGTCCAGCCATGGAGAAGAGTTTAGACACGAGGAGAAGATAAGGAACACACCCATTATCAATAAATCACATTAGGATTCTCTTTTTAACCTGTTCCTTAAATCACTAGTGCTTAGGAAATCTTTTGGAGGCAGAAGCCGTCAAGGGTAGCTTAGGGTTAGGGTGAGGGTTAGGGTACGGCTTAGGGTACGGGTTCGGGGAGGGGTTCGGGTAGGGTGTAGTGTATGGGTTAGGGTTAAGGTTAGGGTTAGTGTTAGCGTTAGGGCTCGGTTTAGGGTACGGGTTAGGATTAGGGTACGCGTTAGTGTTAGGGTAGTGGTTAGGGTTAGGGTACGCGTTAGGGTGGGGGTAGTTATTAAACCTATCACACTCTCTAGATACCCCTTAGCACGTAAAGGAATATTATTTGGGGGTCCAGCCTTGGAGAAGAGTTTAGACACGAGGAGAATATAAGGAACACACCCATTATCAAGAAATCACATTAGGATTCTCTTTTTAACCTGTTCCTTAAAACACTAGTGCTTAGGAAATCTATTGGAGGCAGAAGCAGTCAAGGGTAGCTTAGGGTTAGGGTTAGGGTTAGGGTGAGAGTTAGGGTATGGCTTAGGGTACGGGTTCGGGGAGGGGTTCGGGTAGGGCGTAGGGTATGGGTTAGGGTTAGGGTTAGGGCTAGTGTTAGGGTTAGGGCTCGGTTTAGGTTACGGGTTAGGATTAGGGTATGCGTTAGGGTTAGGGTAGGGGTTAGGGTTAGGATACGCGTTAGAGTGAGGGTAGTTATTAAACCTATCCCACTCTCTAGATAACCCTTAGCACGTAAAGGAATATTATTTGGGGGTCCAGCCATGGAGAAGAGTTTAGACACGAGGAGAAGATAAGGAACACACCCATTATCAAGAAATCACATTAGGATTCTCTTTTTAACCTGTTCCTTAAATCACTAGTGCTTAGGAAATCTATTGGAGGCAGAAGCCGTCAAGGGTAGCTTAGGGTTAGGGTTAGGGTTAGGGTGAGGGTTAGGGTACGGCTTAGGGTACGGGTTCGGGGAGGGGTTCAGGTACGGCGTAGGGTATGGGTTAGAGTTAGGGTTAGGGTTAGTGTTAGGGTTAGGGCTCGGTTTAGGGTACAGGTTAGGATTAGGGTACGTGTTAGTGTTAGGGTAGGGGTTAGGGTTAGGGTACGCTTTAGGGTGAGGGTAGTTATTAAACCTATCCCACTCTCTAGATACCCCTTAGCACGTAAAGGAATATTATTTGGGCGTCCAGCCATGGAGAAGGGTTTAGACACTAGGAGAAGATAAGGAACACACCCATTATCAAGAAATCACAATATGATTCTCTTTTTAAACTGTTCCTTAAAACACTAGTGGTTAGGAAATCTATTGGAGGCAGAAGCAGTCAAGGGTAGCTTAGGGTTAGGGTGAGGGTTAGGGTGAGGGTTAGGGTACGGCTTAGGGTACGGGTTCGGGGAGGGGTTCGGGTAGGGCATAGGGTATGGGTTAGGGTTAGGGTTAGGGCTAGTGTTAGGGTTAGGGCTCGGTTTAGGGTACGGGTTAGGATTAGGGTACGCGTTAGGGTTATGGTAGGGGTTAGGGTTAGGGTACGCGTTAGGGTGAGGGTAGTTATTAAACCTATCCCACTCTCTAGATACCCCTTAGCACGTAAAGGAATATCATTTGGGGGTCCAGCCATGGAGAAGAGTTTAGACACGAGGAGAAGATAAGGAACACACCCATTATCAAGAAATCACATTAGGATTCTCTTTTTAACCTGTTCCTTAAAACACTAGTGCTTAGGAAATCTATTGGAGGCAGAAGCAGTCAAGAGTAGCTTAGGGTTAGGGTTAGGGTTAGGGTGAGGGCTAGGGTATGGCTTAGGGTACGGGTTCGGGGAGGGGTTCGGGTAGGGCATAGGGTATGGGTTAGGGTTAGGGTTAGGGTTAGTGTTAGGGTTAGGGCTCGGTTTAGGTACGGGTTAGGATTAGGGAACACGTTAGGGTTAGGGTAGGGGTTAGGGTTAGGGTACGTGTTAGGGTGAGGGTAGTTATTAAACCTATCACACTCTCTAGATACCCCTTAGCACATAAAGGAATATTATTTGGGGGTCCAGCCATGGAGAAGAGTTTAGACACGAGGAGAAGATAAGGAACACACCCATTATCAAGAAATCACATTAGGATTCTCTTTTTAACCTGTTCCTTAAAACACTAGTGCTTAGGAAATCTATTGGAGGCAGAAGCAGTCAAGGGTAGCTTAGGGTTAGGGTTAGGGTTAGGGTGAGGGTTAGGGTACGGCTTAGGGTACGGGTTCGGGGAGGGGTTCGGGTAGGGCGTAGGGTATGGGTTAGGGTTAGGGTTAGGGCTAGTGTTAGGTTTAGGGCTCGGTTTAGGTTACGGGTTAGGATTAGGGTATGCGTTAGGGTTAGGGTAGGGGTTAGGGTTAGGATACGCGTTAGAGTGAGGGTAGTTATTAAACCTATCCCACTCTCTAGATAGCCCTTAGCACGTAAAGGAATATTATTTGGGGGTCCAGCCATGGAGAAGAGTTTAGACACGAGGAGAAGATAAGGAACACACCCATTATCAAGAAATCACATTAGGATTCTCTTTTTAACCTGTTCCTTAAATCACTAGTGCTTAGGAAATCTATTGGAGGCAGAAGCCGTCAAGGGTAGCTTAGGGTTAGGGTTAGGGTTAGGGTGAGGTTTAGGGTACGGCTTAGGGTACGGGTTCGGGGAGGGGTTCAGGTACGGCGTAGGGTATGGGTTAGAGTTAGGGTTAGGGTTAGTGTTAGGGTTAGGGCTCGGTTTAGGGTACGGGTTAGGATTAGGGTACGCGTTAGTGTTAGGGTAGGGGTTAGGGTTAGGGTACGCTTTAGGGTGAGGGTAGTTATTAAACCTATCCCACTCTCTAGATACCCCTTAGCACGTAAAGGAATATTATTTGGGCGTCCAGCCATGGAGAAGGGTTTAGACACTAGGAGAAGATAAGGAACACACCCATTATCAAGAAATCACAATATGATTCTCTTTTTAAACTGTTCCTTAAAACACTAGTGGTTAGGAAATCTATTGGAGGCAGAAGCAGTCAAGGGTAGCTTAGGGTTAGGGTTAGGGTTAGGGTGAGGGTTAGGGTACGGCTTAGGGTACGGGTTCGGGGAGGGGTTCGGGTAGGTCTTAGGGTATGGGTTAGGGTTAGGGTTAGGGCTAGTGTTAGGGTTAGGGCTCGGTTTAGGGTACGGGTTAGGATTAGGGTACGCGTTAGGGTTAGGGTAGGGGTTAGGGTTAGGGTACGCGTTAGGGTGAGGGTAGTTATTAAACCTATCCCACTCTCTAGATACCCCTTAGCACGTAAAGGAATATTATTTGGGGGTCCAGCCATGGAGAAGAGTTTAGACACGAGGAGAAGATAAGGAACACACCCATTATCAAGAAATCACATTAGGATTCTCTTTTTAACCTGTTCCTTAAAACACTAGTGCTTAGGAAATCTATTGGAGGCAGAAGAAGTCAAGAGTAGCTTAGGGTTAGGGTTAGGGTTAGGGTGAGGGCTAGGGTATGGCTTAGGGTACGGGTTCGGGGAGGGGTTCGGGT
This sequence comes from Balaenoptera acutorostrata, assembly GCF_949987535.1. NCBI lineage: Eukaryota > Metazoa > Chordata > Mammalia > Artiodactyla > Balaenopteridae > Balaenoptera > Balaenoptera acutorostrata. The sequence continues at coordinate 275,373 of NW_026646483.1, forward strand.
AGTGCATAGGGTATGGGTTAGGGTTAGGGTTAGGGTTAGTGTTAGGGTTAGGGCTCGGTTTAGGTACGGGTTAGGATTAGGGAACACGTTAGGGTTAGGGTAGGGGTTAGGGTTAGGGTACGTGTTAGGGTGAGGGTAGTTATTAAACCTATCCCACTCTCTAGATACCCCTTAGCACATAAAGGAATATTATTTGGGGGTCCAGCCATGGAGAAGAGTTTAGACACGAGGAGAAGATAAGGAACACACCCATTATCAAGAAATCACATTAGGATTCTCTTTTTAACCTGTTCCTTAAAACACTAGTGCTTAGGAAATCTATTGGAGGCAGAAGCAGTCAAGGGTAGCTTAGGGTTAGGGTTAGGGTTAGGGTGAGGGTTAGGTTATGGCTTAGGGTACGGGTTCGGGGAGGGGTTCGGGTAGGGCGTAGGGTATGGGTTAGGGTTAGGGTTAGGGCTAGTGTTAGGGTTAGGGCTCGGTTTAGGGTACGGGTTAGGATTAGGGTACGCGTTAGTGTTAGGGTAGGTGTTAGGGTTAGGGTACGCGATAGGGTGAGGTTAGTTATTAAACCTATCCCACTCTCTAGATACCCGTTAGCACGTAAAGGAATATTATTTGGGGGTCCAGCCATGGAGAAGAGTTTAGACAATAGGAGAAGATAAGGAACACACCCATTATCAAGAAATCACATTAGGATTCTCTTTTTAACCTGTTCCTTAAAACACTAGTGCTTAGGAAATCTATTGGAGGCAGAAGCAGTCAAGGGTAGCTTAGGGTTAGGGTTAGGGTTAGGGTGAGGGTTAGGGTATGGCTTAGGGTACGGGTTCGGGGAGGGGTTCGTGTAGGGCGTAGGGTATGGGTTAGGATTAGCGTTAGGGTTAGTGTTAGGTTTAGGGCTCGGTTTAGGGTACGGGTTAGGATTAGGGTACGCGTTAGGGTTAGGGTAGGGGTTAGGGTTAGGGTACGCGTTAGGGTGGGTGTAGATATTAAACCTATCACACTCTCTAGATACCCCTTAGCACGTAAAGGAATATTATTTGGGGGTCCAGCCATGGAGAAGAGTTTAGACACGAGGAGAAGATAAGGAACACACCCATTATCAAGAAATCACATTAGGATTCTCTTTTTAACCAGTTCCTTAAAACACTAGTGCTTAGGAAATCTATTGGAGGCAGAAGCCGTCAAGGGTAGCTTAGGGTTAGGGTTAGGGTTAGGGTGAGGGTTAGGGTACGGCTTACGATAAGGGTTCGGGGAGGGGTTCGGGTAGGGCGTAGGGTATGGGTTAGGGTTAGGGTTAGGGCTAGTGTTAGGGTTAGGGCTCGGTTTAGGGTACGGGTTAGGATTAGGGTATGCGTAAGGGTTAGGGTAGGGGTTAGGGTTAGGGTACGCGTTAGGGTGAGGGTAGTTATTAAACCTATCCCACTCTCTAGATACCCCTTAGCACGTAAAGGAATATTATTTGTGGGTCCAGCCATGGAGAAGAGTTTAGACACGAGGAGAAGATAAGGAACACACCCATTATCAATAAATCACATTAGGATTCTCTTTTTAACCTGTTCCTTAAATCACTAGTGCTTAGGAAATCTTTTGGAGGCAGAAGCCGTCAAGGGTAGCTTAGGGTTAGGGTGAGGGTTAGGGTACGGCTTAGGGTACGGGTTCGGGGAGGGGTTCGGGTAGGGTGTAGTGTATGGGTTAGGGTTAAGGTTAGGGTTAGTGTTAGCGTTAGGGCTCGGTTTAGGGTACGGGTTAGGATTAGGGTACGCGTTAGTGTTAGGGTAGTGGTTAGGGTTAGGGTACGCGTTAGGGTGGGGGTAGTTATTAAACCTATCACACTCTCTAGATACCCCTTAGCACGTAAAGGAATATTATTTGGGGGTCCAGCCTTGGAGAAGAGTTTAGACACGAGGAGAATATAAGGAACACACCCATTATCAAGAAATCACATTAGGATTCTCTTTTTAACCTGTTCCTTAAAACACTAGTGCTTAGGAAATCTATTGGAGGCAGAAGCAGTCAAGGGTAGCTTAGGGTTAGGGTTAGGGTTAGGGTGAGGGTTAGGGTATGGCTTAGGGTACGGGTTCGGGGAGGGGTTCGGGTAGGGCGTAGGGTATGGGTTAGGGTTAGGGTTAGGGCTAGTGTTAGGGTTAGGGCTCGGTTTAGGGTACGGGTTAGGATTAGGGTATGCGTTAGGGTTAGGGTAGGGGTTAGGGTTAGGATACGCGTTAGAGTGAGGGTAGTTATTAAACCTATCCCACTCTCTAGATAGCCCTTAGCACGTAAAGGAATATTATTTGGGGGTCCAGCCATGGAGAAGAGTTTAGACACGAGGAGAAGATAAGGAACACACCCATTATCAAGAAATCACATTAGGATTCTCTTTTTAACCTGTTCCTTAAATCACTAGTGCTTAGGAAATCTATTGGAGGCAGAAGCCGTCAAGGGTAGCTTAGGGTTAGGGTTAGGGTTAGGGTGAGGGTTAGGGTACGGCTTAGGGTACGGGTTCGGGGAGGGGTTCAGGTACGGCGTAGGGTATGGGTTAGAGTTAGGGTTAGGGTTAGTGTTAGGGTTAGGGCTCGGTTTAGGGTACAGGTTAGGATTAGGGTACGTGTTAGTGTTAGGGTAGGGGTTAGGGTTAGGGTACGCTTTAGGGTGAGGGTAGTTATTAAACCTATCCCACTCTCTAGATACCCCTTAGCACGTAAAGGAATATTATTTGGGCGTCCAGCCATGGAGAAGGGTTTAGACACTAGGAGAAGATAAGGAACACACCCATTATCAAGAAATCACAATATGATTCTCTTTTTAAACTGTTCCTTAAAACACTAGTGGTTAGGAAATCTATTGGAGGCAGAAGCAGTCAAGGGTAGCTTAGGGTTAGGGTTAGGGTTAGGGTGAGGGTTAGGGTTCGGCTTAGGGTACGGGTTCGGGGAGGGGTTCGGGTAGGGCGTAGGGTATGGGTTAGGGTTAGAGTTAGGGTTAGTGTTAGGGTTAGGGCTCGGTTTAGGGTACGGGTTAGGATTAGGGTACTCGTTAGGTTTAGGGTAGCGGTTAGGGTTAGGGTACGCGTTAGGGTGAGGGTAGTTATTAAACCTATCACACTCTCTAGATACCCCTTAGCACGTAAAGGAATATTATTTGGGGGTCCAGCCATGGAGAAGAGTTTAGACACTAGGAGAAGATAAGGAACACACCCATTATCACGAAATCACATTAGGATTCTCTTTTTAACCTGTTCCTTAAAACACTAGTGCTTAGGAAATCTATTGGAGGCAGAAGCAGTCAAGGGTAGCTTAGGGTTAGGTTTAGGGTTAGGGTGAGAGTTAGGGTACGGCTTAGGGTACGGGTTCGGGGAGGGATTCGGATAGGGCGTAGGGTATGGGTTAGATTTAGGGTTAGGGTTAGTGTTAGGGTTAGGGCTCGGTTAAGGGTTCGGGTTAGGATTAGGGTACGCGTTATTGTTAAGGTAGCGGTTAGGGTTAGGGTACGCTTTAGGGTGAGGGTAGTTATTAAACCTATCCCACTCTCTAGATACCCCTTAGCACGTAAAGGAATATTATTTGGGGGTCCAGCCATGGAGAAGGGTTTAGACACTAGGAGAAGATAAGGAACACACCCATTATCAAGAAATCACAATATGATTCTCTTTTTAAACTGTTCCTTAAAACACTAGTGGTTAGGAAATCTATTGGAGGCAGAAGCACTCAAGGGTAGCTTAGGGTTAGGGTTAGGGTTAGGGTGAGGGTTAGGGTACGGCTTAGGGTACGGGTTCGGGGAGGGATTCGGGTAAGGCGTAGGGTATGTGTTAGGGTTAGGGTTAGGGTTAGTGTTAGGGTTAGGGCTCGGTTTAGGGTATGGGTTAGGATTAGGGTACTCGTTAGGGTTAGGGTAGCGGTTAGGGTTAGGTTACGATTTAGGGTGAGGGTAGTTATTAAACCTATCCCACTCTCTAGATACCCCTTAGCACGTAAAGGAATATTATTTGGGGGTCCAGCCATGGAGAAGAGTTTAGACACTAGGAGAAGATAAGGAACACACCCATTATCACGAAATCACATTAGGATTCTCTTTTTAACCTGTTCCTTAAAACACTAGTGCTTAGGAAATCTATTGGAGGCAGAAGCAGTCAAGGGTAGCTTAGGGTTAGGGTTAGGGTTAGGGTGAGGGTTAGGGTACGGCTTAGGGTACGGGTTCGGGAAGGGGTTCGGGTACGGCGTAGGGTATGGGTTAGGGTTAGGGTTATTGTTAGTTTTAGGGTTAGGTCTCGGTTTATGATATGGGTTAGGATTAGGGTATGCGTTAGGGTTAGGGTAGGGGTTAGGGTTAGGGTACGCGTTAGGGTGAGGGTAGTTATTAAACCTATCCCACTCTCTAGATACCCCTTAGGACGTAAAAGTATATTATTTGGGGGTCCAGCCATGGAGAAGAGTTTAGACACCAGGATAAGATAAGGAACACACCCATTATCAAGAAGTCACATTAGGATTCTCTTTTGAACCTGATTTTTAAAACACTACTGTTTAGGAAATCTATTGCAGGCAGAAGCAGTCAAGGGTAGCTTAGCATTAGGGTTAGGGTTAGGGTACGGCTTAGGGTACGGGTTAGGTGAGGGGTTCGGGTAGGGCGTAGGGTATGGGTTAGGGTTAGGGTTAGGGTTAGTGTTAGGGTTAGGGCTCGGTTTAGGGTACGGTTTAGGATTAGTGTATGCGTTAGTGTTAGGGTAGGGGTTAGGGTTAGGGTACGCATTAGGGTTAGGGTAGTTATTAAACCTATCCCACTCTGTAGATTCCCCTTAGCACGTAAAGGAATATTATTTTGGGGTCCAGCCATGGAGAAGAGTTTCGACACTAGGATAAGATAAAGATCACACCCATTATAAAGAAATCACATTAGGATTCTCTTTTTAACCTATTCCTTAAAACACTAGTGCTGAGGAAATCTATTGGAGGCAGAAGCAGTCAAGGGTAGCTTAGGGTTAGGGTTAGGGTTAGGGTGAGGGTTAGGGTACGGGTTCGGGGACGGGTTCGGGAAGGGCGTAGGGTATGGGTTAGGATTAGGGTACGCGTTAGGGTTAGGGTAGGGGTTAGGGTTAGGGTACGCATTAGGGTGAGGGTAGTTATTAAACCTATCCCACTCTCTAGATACCCCTTAGCACGTAAAGGAATATTATTTGGGGGTCCAGCCATGGAGAAGAGTTTAGACACTAGGAGAAGATAAGGAACACACGCATTATCACGAAATCACATTAGGATTCTCTTTTTAACCTGTTCCTTAAAACACTAGTGCTTAGGAAATCTATTGGAGGCAGAAGCAGTTAAGGGTAGCTTAGGGTTAGGGTTTGGGTTAGGGTGAGGGCTAGGGTATGGCTTAGGGTACGGGTTCGGGGAGGGGTTCGGGTAGGGCGTAGGGTATGGGTTAGGGTTAGGGTTAGGGTTAGTGTTAGGATTAGGGCTCGGTTTAGGGTACGGGTTAGGATTAGGGTACGCGTTAGGGTTAGGGTAGGGGTTAGGGTTAGGGTACGCGATAGGGTGAGGGTAGTTATTAAACCTATCACACTCTCTAGATACCCCTTAGCACATAAAGGAATATTATTTGGGGGTCCATCCATGGAGAAGAGTTTAGACACGAGGAGAAGATAAGGAACACACCCATTATCAAGAAATCACATTAGGATTCTCTTTTTAACATGTTCCTTAAAACACTAGTGCTTAGGAAATCTATTGGAGGCAGAAGCCGTCAAGGGTAGCTTAGGGTTAGGGTTAGGGTTAGGGTGAGGGTTAGGGCATGGCTTAGGGTACGGGTTCGGGGAGGGGTTCGGGTAGGGCGTAGGGTATGGGTTAGGGTTAGGGTTAGGGATAGTGTTAGGGTTAGGGCTCGGTTTGGGGTACGGGTTAGGATTAGGGTACGCGTTAGGGTTAGTGTAGGGGTTAGGGTTAGGGTACACGTTAGGGTGAGGGTAGTTATTAAACCTATCCCACTCTCTAGATACCCCTTAGCACGTAAAGGAATATTATTTGGGGGTCCAGCCATGGAAAAGAGTTTAGACAAGAGGAGAAGATAAGGAACACACCCATTATCAAGAAATCACATTAGGATTCTCTTTTTAACCTGTTCCTTAAAACACTAGTGGTTAGGAAATCTATTGGAGGAAGAAGCAGTCAAGGGTAGCTTAGGGTTAGGGTTAGGGTTAGGGTGAGGGTTAGGGTACGGCTTAGGGTACGGGTTCGGGGAGGGATTCGGGTAGGGCGTAGGGTATGGGTTAGGGTTAGGGTTAGGGTTAGTGTTAGGGTTAGGGCTCGGTTTAGGGTATGGGTTAGGATTAGGGTACTCGTTAGGGTTAGGGTAGCGGTTAGGGTTAGGTTACGCGTTAGGCTGAGGGTAGTTTTTAAACCTATCCCACTCTCTAGATACCCCTTAGCACGTAAAGGAATATTATTTGGGGGTCCAGCCATGGAGAAGAGTTTACACAATAGGAGAAGATAAGGAACACACCCATTATCAAGAAATCACATTAGGATTCTCTTTTTAACCTGTTCCTTAAAACACTAGTGCTTAGGAAATCTATTGGAGGCAGAAGCAGTCAAGGGTAGCTTAGGGTTAGGGTTAGGGTTAGGGTGAGGGTTAGGGTACGGCTTAGGGTACGGGTTCGGGGAGGGGTTCGGGTAGGGCGTAGGGTATGGGTTAGGGTTAGGGTTAAGGCTAGTGTTAGGGTTAGGGCTCGGTTTAGGGTACGGGTTAGGATTAGGGTACGCGTTAGGGTTAGGGTAAGGGTTAGGGTTAGGGTACGCGTTAGGGTGAGGGTAGTTATTAAACCTATCCCACTCTCTAGATACCCCTTAGCACGTAAAGGAATATTATTTGGGGGTCCAGCCATGGAGAAGAGTTTAGACACGAGGAGAAGATAAGGAACACACCCATTATCACGAAATCACATTAGGATTCTCTTTTTAACCTGTTCCTTAAAACACTAGTGCTTAGGAAATCTATTGGAGGCAGAAGCAGTCAAGGGTAGCTTAGGGTTAGGGTGAGGGTTAGGGTGAGGGTTAGGGTACGGCTTAGGGTACGGGTTCGGGGAGGGGTTCGGGTAGGGCGTAGGGTATGGGTTAGGGTTAGGGTTAGGGCTAGTGTTAGGGTTAGGGCTCGGTTTAGGGTACGGGTTAGGATTAGGGTACGCGTTAGGGTTAGGGTAAGGGTTAGGGTTAGGGTACGCGTTAGGGTGAGGGTAGTTATTAAACCTATCCCACTCTCTAGATACCCCTTAGCACGTAAAGGAATATTATTTGGGGGTCCAGCCATGGAGAAGAGTTTAGACACGAGGAGAGGATAAGGAACACACCCATTATCACGAAATCACATTAGGATTCTCTTTTTAACCTGTTCCTTAAAACACTAGTGCTTAGGAAATCTATTGGAGGCAGAAGCAGTCAAGGGTAGCTTAGGGTTAGGGTTAGGGTTAGGGTGAGGGTTAGGGTATGGCTTAGGGTACGGGTTCGGGGAGGGGTTCGGGTAGGGCGTAGGGTATGTGTTACGGTTAGGGTTAGGGCTAGTGTTAGGGTTAGGGCTCGGTTCGGGTTACGGGTTAGGATTAGGGTATGCGTTAGGGTTAGGGTAGGGGTTAGGGTTAGGGTGCACGTTAGGGTGAGGATAGTTAATAAACCTATCACACTCTCTAGATACCCCTTAGCACGTAAAGGAATATTATTTGGGGGTCCAGCCATGGAAAAGAGTTTAGACAAGAGGAGAAGATAAGGAACACACCCATTATCAAGAAATCACATTAGGATTCTCTTTTTAACCTTTTCCTTAAATCACTAGTGCTTAGGAAATCTATTGGAGGCAGAAGCCGTCAAGGGTAGCTTAGGGTTAGGGTTAGGGTTAGGGTGAGGGTTAGGGTACGGCTTAGGGTACGGGTTCGGGGAGGGGTTCGGGAAGGGCGTAGGGTATGGGTTAGAGTTAGGGTTAGGGTTAGTGTTAGGGTTAGGGCTCGGTTAAGGGTACGGGTTAGGATTAGGGTACGCGTTAGAGTTAGGTTAGGGGTTAGGGTTAGGGTACGCTTTAGGGTGAGGGTAGTTATTAAACCTATCCCACTCTCTAGATACCCCTTAGCACGTAAAGGAATATTATTTGGGGGTCCAGCCATGGAGAAGGGTTTAGACACTAGGAGAAGATAAGGAACACACCCATTATCAAGAAATCACAATATGATTCTCTTTTTAAACTGTTTCTTAAAACACTAGTGCTTAGGAAATCTATTGGAGGCAGAAGCAGTCAAGGGTAGCTTAGGGTTAGGGTTAGGGTTAGGGTGAGGGTTAGGGTACGGCTTAGGGTACGGGTTCGGGGAGGGATTCGGGTAGGGCGTAGGGTATGGGTTAGGGTTAGGGTTAGGGTTAGTGTTAGGGTTAGGGCTCGGTTTAGGTTATGGGTTAGGATTAGGGTACTCGTTAGGGTTAGGGTAGCGGTTAGGGTTAGGTTACGCGTTAGGGTGAGGGTAGTTATTAAACCTATCCCACTCTCTAGATACCCCTTAGCACATAAAGGAATATTATTTGGGGGTCCAGCCATGGAGAAGAGTTTAGACACGAGGAGAAGATAAGGAACACACCCATTATCAAGAAATCACATTAGGATTCTCTTTTTAACCTGTTCCTTAAAACACTAGTGCTTAGGAAATCTATTGGAGGCAGAAGCAGTCAAGGGTAGCTTAGGGTTAGGGTTAGGGTTAGGGTGAGGGTTAGGGTACGGCTTAGAGTACGGGTTCAGGGAGGGGTTCGGGTAGGGCGTAGGGTATGGGTTAGGGTTAGGGTTAGGGCTAGTGTTAGGGTTAGGGCTCGGTTTAGGTTACGGGTTAGGATTAGGGTACGCGTTAGGGTTAGGGTAAGGGTTAGGGTTAGGGTACGCGTTAGGGTGAGGGAAGTTATTAAACCTATCCCACTCTCTAGATACCCCTTAGCACGTAAAGGAATATTATTTGGGGGTCCAGCCATGGAGAAGAGTTTAGACACGAGGAGAAGATAAGGAACACACCCATTATCAAGAAATCACATTAGGATTCTCTTTTTAACCTGTTCCTTAAAACACTAGAGCTTTGGAAATCTATTGGAGGCAGAAGCAGTCAAGGGTAGCTTAGGGTTAGGGTTAGGTTTAGGGTGAGGGTTAGGGTACGGCTTAGGGTACGGGTTCGGGGAGGGGTTCGGGTAAGGCGTAGGCTATGGGTTAGGGTTAGGGTTAGGGTTAGTGTTAGGGTTAGGGCTCGGTTTAGGGTACGGGTTAGGATTAGGGTACGCGTTAGTGTTAGGTTAGGGGTTAGGGTTAGGGTATGCGATAGGGTCAGGTTAGTTATTAAACCTATCCCACTCTCTAGATACCCTTTAGCACGTAAAGGAATATTATTTGGGGGTCCAGCCATGGAGAAGAGTTTAGACACTAGGAGAAGATAAGGAACACACCCATTATCAAGAAATCACATTAGGATTCTCTTTTTAACCTGTTCCTTAAAACACTAGTGCTTAGGAAATCTATTGGAGGCAGAAGCAGTCAAGGGTAGCTTAGGGTTAGGGTTAGGGTTAGGGTGAGGGTTAGGGTATGGCTTAGGGTACGGGTTCGGGGAGGGGTTCGGGTAGGGCGTAGGGTATGGGTTAGGGTTAGGGTTAGGGCTAGTGTTAGGGTTAGGGCTCGGTTTGGGGTACGGGTTAGGATTAGGGTACGCGTTAGGGTTAGGGTAGGGGTTAGGGTTAAGGTGCACGTTAGGGTGAGGATAGTTAATAAACCTATCACACTCTCTAGATACCCCTTAGCACGTAAAGGAATATTATTTGGGGGTCCAGCCATGGAAAAGAGTTTAGACAAGAGGAGAAGATAAGGAACACACCCATTTTCAAGAAATCACATTAGGATTCTCTTTTTAACCTGTTCCTTAAATCACTAGTGCTTAGGAAATCTATTGGAGGCAGAAGCCGTCATGGGTAGCTTAGGGTTAGGGTTAGGGTTAGGGTGAGGGTTAGGGTACGGCTTAGGGTACGGGTTCGGGGAGGGGTTCGGGTAGGGCGTAGGGTATGGGTTAGAGTTAGGGTTAGGGTTAGTGTTAGGGTTAGGGCTCGGTTAAGGGTACGGGTTAGGATTAGGGTACGCGTTAGTGTTAGGTTAGGGGTTAGGGTTAGGGTACGCTTTAGGGTGAGGGTAGTTATTAAACCTATCCCACTCTCTAGATACCCCTTAGCACGTAAAGGAATATTATTTGGGGGTCCAGCCATGGAGAAGGGTTTAGACACTAGGAGAAGATAAGGAACACACCCATTATCAAGAAATCACAATATGATTCTCTTTTTGAACTGTTTCTTAAAACACTAGTGGTTAGGAAATCTACTGGAGGCAGAAGCAGTCAAGGGTAGCTTAGGGTTAGTGTTAGGGTTAGGGTGAGGGTTAGTGTACGGCTTAGGGTACGGGTTCGGTGAGGGGTTCGGGTACGGCGTAGGGTATGGGTTAGGGTTAGGGTTAGGGTTAGTGTTAGGGTTAGGGCTCGGTTTAGGGTACGTGTTAGGATTAGGGTACGCGTTAGTGTTTGGGTAGGGGTTAGGGTTAGGGTACGCGTTAGGGTTAGGGTCGTTATTAAACCTATCCCACTCTCTAGATACCCCTTAGCACGTAAAGGAATATTATTTGGGGGTCCAGCTATGGAGAAGAGTTTAGACACTAGGATAAGATAAGGAACACACCCATTATCACGAAATCACATTAGGATTCTCTTTTTAACCTGTTCCTTAAAACACTAGTGTTTAGGAAATCTATTGGAGGCAGAAGCCGTCAAGGGTAGCTTAGCATTAGTGTTAGGGTTAGGGTACGGCTTAGGGTACGGTTTCAGGGAGGGGTTCGGGTAGGGTGTAGGGTATGGGTTAGTGTTATGGTTAGGGTTAGTGTTAGGGTTAGGGCTCGGTTTAGGGTACGGTTTAGGATTAGTGTATGCGTTAGTGTTAGGGTAGGGGTTAGGGTTAGGGTACGCATTAGGGTTAGGGTAGTTATTAAACCTATCACACTCTGTAGATACCCCTTAGCACGTAAAGGAATATTATTTGGGGGTCCAGCCATGGAGAAGAGTTTCGACACTAGGATAAGATAAAGCTCACACCCATTATAAAGAAATCACATTAGGATTCTCTTTTTAACCTATTCCTTAAAACACTAGTGCTGAGGAAATCTATTGGAGGCAGAAGCAGTCAAGGGTAGCTTAGGGTTAGGGTTAGGGTTAGGGTGCGGGTTAGGGTACGACTTAGGGTACGGGTTCGGTAACGGGTTCGGGAAGGGCGTAGGGTATGGGTTAGGATTAGTGTTAGGGTTAGTGTTAGGGTTAGGGCTCGGTTTAGGGTATGGTTTAGGATTAGGGTACGCGTTAGGGTTAGGGTAGGGTTAAGGTTAGGGTACACGTTAGGGTTAGGATCGTTATTATACCTATCCCACTCTCTAGATACCCCTTAGCACGTAAAGGAATATCATTTGGGGGTCTAGCCATGGAGAAGAGTTTAGACTCTAGGATAAGATAAGGAACACACCCATTATCAAGAAATCACATTAGGATTCTCATTTTAACCTGTTCCTTAAAACACTAGTCCTTAGGAAATCTATTGGAGGCAGAAGCAGTCAAGGGTAGCTTAGGGTTACGGTTAGGGTGAGGGTGAGGGTTAGGGTACGGTTTAGGGTATGGGTTCGGGGAGGGGTTCGGGTAGGGCATAGAGTATGGTTTAGGGTTAGGTTTAGGGTTAGGGTTAGTGTTAGGGCTCGGTTTAGGGTACGGGTTAGGATTAGAGTACGCGTTAAAGTTAGGGTAGGGGTTAGGGTTAGGGTACGCGTTAGGGTTTGGGTAGTTATTAAACCAATCCCACTCTCTAGATACCCCTTAGCACATAAAGGAATATTATTTTGGGGTCCAGCCATGGAGAAGAGTTTAGACACGAGGAGAATATAAGGAATACACCCATTATCAAGAAATCACATTAGGATTCTATTTTTAACCTGTTCCTTAAAACACTAGTGCTTAGGAAATCTATTGGAGGCAGAAGAAGTCAAGGGTAGCTTAGTGTTAGGGTTAGGGTTAGGGTGAGTGTTAGGGTATGGCTTAGGGTACGGGTTCGGGGAGGGGTTCGGGTAGGGCGTAGGGTATGGGTTAGGGTTAGGGTTAGGGTTAGTGTTAGGGTTAGGGCTCGGTTTAGGGTACGGGTTAGGATTAGGGTACGCGTTAGTGTTAGGGTAGGTGTTAGGGTTAGGGTACGCGATAGGGTGAGGTTAGTTATTAAACCTATCCCACTCTCTAGATACCCGTTAGCACGTAAAGGAATATTATTTGGGGGTCCAGCCATGGAGAAGAGTTTAGACAATAGGAGAAGATAAGGAACACACCCATTATCAAGAAATCACATTAGGATTCTCTTTTTAACCTGTTCCTTAAAACACTAGTGCTTAGGAAATCTATTGGAGGCAGAAGCAGTCAAGGGTAGCTTAGGGTTAGGGTTAGGGTTAGGGTGAGGGTTAGGGTATGGCTTAGGGTACGGGTTCGGGGAGGGGTTCGGGTAGGGCGTAGGGTATGGGTTAGGATTAGCGTTAGGGTTAGTGTTAGGGTTAGGGCTCGGTTTAGGGTACGGGTTAGGATTAGGGTACGCGTTAGGGTTAGGGTAGGGGTTAGGGTTAGGTTACGCGTTAGGGTGGGTGTAGATATTAAACCTATCACACTCTCTAGATACCCCTTAGCACGTAAAGGAATATTATTTGGGGGTCCAGCCATGGAGAAGAGTTTAGACACGAGGAGAAGATAAGGAACACACCCATTATCAAGAAATCACATTAGGATTCTCTTTTTAACCAGTTCCTTAAAACACTAGTGCTTAGGAAATCTATTGGAGGCAGAAGCCGTCAAGGGTAGCTTAGGGTTAGGGTTAGGGTTAGGGTGAGGGTTAGGGTACGGCTTACGATAAGGTTTCGGGGAGGGGTTCGGGTAGGGCGTAGGGTATGGGTTAGGGTTAGGGTTAGGGCTAGTGTTAGGGTTAGGGCTCGGTTTAGGGTACGGGTTAGGATTAGGGTATGCGTTAGGGTTAGGGTAGGGGTTAGGGTTAGGGTACGCGTTAGAGTGAGGGTAGTTATTAAACCTATCCCACTCTCTAGGTACCCCTTAGCACGTAAAGGAATATTATTTGGGGGTCCAGCCATGGAGAAGAGTTTAGACACGAGGAGAAGATAAGGAACACACCCATTATCAATAAATCACATTAGGATTCTCTTTTTAACCTGTTCCTTAAATCACTAGTGCTTAGGAAATCTTTTGGAGGCAGAAGCCGTCAAGGGTAGCTTAGGGTTAGGGTGAGGGTTAGGGTGAGGGTTAGGGTACGGCTTAGGGCACGGGTTCGGGGAGGGGTTCGGGTAGGGCGTTGGGTATGGGTTAGGGTTAGGGTTAGGGTTAGTGTTAGGGTTAGGGCTCGGTTTAGGGTACGGGTTAGGATTAGGGTACGTGTTAGGGTTAGTGTACCCGTTAGGGTGAGGGTAGTTATTAAACCTATTCCACTCTCTAGATACCCCTTAGCACGTACAGAAATATTATTGGGGGTCCAGCCATGGAGAAGAGTTTAGACACTAGGAGAAGATAAGGAACACACCCATTATCACGAAATCACATTAGGATTCTCTTTTTAACCTGTTCCTTAAAACACTAGTGCTTAGGAAATCTATTGGAGGCAGAAGCAGTCAAGGGTAGCTTAGGGTTAGTGTTAGGGTTAGGGTGAGGGTTAGGGTATGGCTTAGGGTACGGGTTCAGGGAGGGGTTCGGGTAGGGCGTAGGGTATGGGTTAGGGTTAGGGTTAGGGTTAGTGTTAGGGTTAGGGCTCGGTTTAGGGTACGGGTTAGGATTAGGGTTCGCGTTAGGGTTAGGGTAGGGGTTAGGGTTAGGGTACGCGATAGGGTGAGGGTAGTTATTAAACCTATCACACTCTCTAGATACCCCTTAGCACATAAAGGAATATTATTTGGGGGTCCATCCATGGAGAAGAGTTTAGACACGAGGAGAAGATAAGGAACACACCCATTATCAAGAAATCACATTAGGATTCTCTTTTTAACATGTTCCTTAAAACACTAGTGCTTAGGAAATCTATTGGAGGCAGAAGCCGTCAAGGGTAGCTTAGGGTTAGGGTTAGGGTTAGGGTGAGGGTTAGGGTACGGCTTAGGGCACTGGTTCGGGGAGGTGTTCGGGTAGGGCGTAGGGTATGGGTTAGGGTTAGGGTTAGGGTTAGTGTTAGTGTTAGGGCTCGGTTTAGGGTACGGGTTAGGATTAGGGTACGTGTTAGGGTTAGTGTACGCGTTAGGGTGAGGGTAGTTATTAAACCTATTCCACTCTCTAGATACCCCTTAGCACGTACAGGAATATTATTGGGGGTCCAGCCATGGAGAAGAGTTTAGACACTAGGAGAAGATAAGGAACACACCCATTATCACGAAATCACATTAGGATTCTCTTTTTAACCTGTTCCTTAAAACACTAGTGCTTAGGAAATCTATTGGAGGCAGAAGCAGTCAAGGGTAGCTTAGGGTTAGGTTTAGGGTTAGGGTGAGAGTTAGGGTACGGCTTAGGGTACGGGTTCGGGGAGGGATTCGGATAGGGCGTAGGGTATGGGTTAGAGTTAGGGTTAGGGTTAGTGTTAGGGTTAGGGCTCGGTTAAGGGTTCGGGTTAGGATTAGGGTACGCGTTATTGTTAAGGTAGCGGTTAGGGTTAGGGTACGCTTTAGGGTGAGGGTAGTTATTAAACCTATCCCACTCTCTAGATACCCCTTAGCACGTAAAGGAATATTATTTGGGGGTCCAGCCAAGGAGAAGGGTTTAGACACTAGGAGAAGATAAGGAACACACCCATTATCAAGAAATCACAATATGATTCTCTTTTTAAACTGTTCCTTAAAACACTAGTGGTTAGGAAATCTATTGGAGGCAGAAGCACTCAAGGGTAGCTTAGGGTTAGGGTTAGGGTTAGGGTGAGGGTTAGGGTACGGCTTAGGGTACGGGTTCGGGGAGGGATTCGGGTAAGGCGTAGGGTATGGGTTAGGGTTAGGGTTAGGGTTAGTGTTAGGGTTAGGGCTCGGTGTAGGGTATGGGTTAGGATTAGGTTACTCGTTAGGGTTAGGGTAGCGGTTAGGGTTAGGTTACGATTTAGGGTGAGGGTAGTTATTAAACCTATCCCACTCTCTAGATACCCCTTAGCACGTAAAGGAATATTATTTGGGGGTCCAGCCATGGAGAAGAGTTTAGACACTAGGAGAAGATAAGGAACACACCCATTATCACGAAATCACATTAGGATTCTCTTTTTAACCTGTTCCTTAAAACACTAGTGCTTAGGAAATCTATTGGAGGCAGAAGCAGTCAAGGGTAGCTTAGGGTTAGGGTTAGGGTTAGGGTGAGGGTTAGGGTACGGCTTAGGGTACGGGTTCGGGAAGGGGTTCGGGTACGGCGTAGGGTATGGGTTAGGGTTAGGGTTATTGTTAGTTTTAGGGTTAGGTCTCGGTTTATGATATGGGTTAGGATTAGGGTATGCGTTAGGGTTAGGGTAGGGGTTAGGGTTAGGGTACGCGTTAGGGTGAGGGTAGTTATTAAACCTATCCCACTCTCTAGATACCCCTTAGGACGTAAAAGTATATTATTTGGGGGTCCAGCCATGGAGAAGAGTTTAGACACCAGGATAAGATAAGGAACACACCCATTATCAAGAAGTCACATTAGGATTCTCTTTTGAACCTGATTTTTAAAACACTACTGTTTAGGAAATCTATTGCAGGCAGAAGCAGTCAAGGGTAGCTTAGCATTAGGGTTAGGGTTAGGGTACGGCTTAGGGTACGGGTTAGGTGAGGGGTTCGGGTAGGGCGTAGGGTATGGGTTAGGGTTAGGGTTAGGGTTAGTGTTAGGGTTAGGGCTCGGTTTAGGGTACGGTTTAGGATTAGTGTATGCGTTAGTGTTAGGGTAGGGGTTAGGGTTAGGGTACGCATTAGGGTTAGGGTAGTTATTAAACCTATCCCACTCTGTAGATTCCCCTTAGCACGTAAAGGAATATTATTTTGGGGTCCAGCCATGGAGAAGAGTTTCGACACTAGGATAAGAGAAAGATCACACCCATTATAAAGAAATCACATTAGGATTCTCTTTTTAACCTATTCCTTAAAACACTAGTGCTGAGGAAATCTATTGGAGGCAGAAGCAGTCAAGGGTAGCTTAGGGTTAGGGTTAGGGTTAGGGTGAGGGTTAGGGTACGGGTTCGGGGACGGGTTCGGGAAGGGCGTAGGGTATGGGTTAGGATTAGGGTACGCGTTAGGGTTAGGGTAGGGGTTAGGGTTAGGGTACGCATTAGGGTGAGGGTAGTTATTAAACCTATCCCACTCTCTAGATACCCCTTAGCACGTAAAGGAATATTATTTGGGGGTCCAGCCATGGAGAAGAGTTTAGACACTAGGAGAAGATAAGGAACACACGCATTATCACGAAATCACATTAGGATTCTCTTTTTAACCTGTTCCTTAAAACACTAGTGCTTAGGAAATCTATTGGAGGCAGAAGCAGTTAAGGGTAGCTTAGGGTTAGGGTTTGGGTTAGGGTGAGGGCTAGGGTATGGCTTAGGGTACGGGTTCGGGGAGGGGTTCGGGTAGGGCGTAGGGTATGGGTTAGGGTTAGGGTTAGGGTTAGTGTTAGGATTAGGGCTCGGTTTAGGGTACGGGTTAGGATTAGGGTACGCGTTAGGGTTAGGGTAGGGGTTAGGGTTAGGGTACGCGATAGGGTGAGGGTAGTTATTAAACCTATCACACTCTCTAGATACCCCTTAGCACATAAAGGAATATTATTTGGGGGTCCATCCATGGAGAAGAGTTTAGACACGAGGAGAAGATAAGGAACACACCCATTATCAAGAAATCACATTAGGATTCTCTTTTTAACATGTTCCTTAAAACACTAGTGCTTAGGAAATCTATTGGAGGCAGAAGCCGTCAAGGGTAGCTTAGGGTTAGGGTTAGGGTTAGGGTGAGGGTTAGGGTACGGCTTAGGGCACGGGTTCGGGGAGGGGTTCGGGTAGGGCGTAGGGTATGGGTTAGGGTTAGGGTTAGGGTTAGTGTTAGGGTTAGGGCTCGGTTTAAGGTACGGGTTAGGATTAGGGTACGTGTTAGGGTTAGTGTACGCGTTAGGGTGTGGGTAGTTATTAAACCTATTCCACTCTCTAGATACCCCTTAGCACGTACAGGAATATTATTGGGGGTCCAGCCATGGAGAAGAGTTTAGACACTAGGAGAAGATAAGGAACACACCCATTATCACGAAATCACATTAGGATTCTCTTTTTAACCTGTTCCTTAAAACACTAGTGCTTAGGAAATCTATTGGAGGCAGAAGCAGTCAAGGGTAGCTTAGGGTTAGTGTTAGGGTTAGGGTGAGGGTTAGGGTATGGCTTAGGGTACGGGTTCAGGGAGGGGTTCGGGTAGGGCGTAGGGTATGGGTTAGGGTTAGGGTTAGGGTTAGTGTTAGGGTTAGGGCTCGGTTTAGGGTACGTGTTAGGATTAGGGTACGCGTTAGGGTTAGGGTAGGGGTTAGGGTTAGGGTACGCGTTAGGGTGGGGGTAGTTATTAAACCTATCACACTCTCTAGATACCCCTTAGCACGTAAAGGAATATTATTTGGGGGTCCAGCCTTGGAGAAGAGTTTAGACACGAGGAGAATATAAGGAACACACCCATTATCAAGAAATCACATTAGGATTCTCTTTTTAACCTGTTACTTAAAACACTAGTGCTTAGGAAATCTATTGGAGGCAGAAGCAGTCAAGGGTAGCTTAGGGTTAGGGTTAGGGTTAGGGTGAGGGTTAGGGTATGGCTTAGGGTACGGGTTCGGGGAGGGGTTGGGGTAGGGCGTAGGGTATGGGTTAGGGTTAGGGTTAGGGTTAGTGTTAGGGTTAGGTCTCGGTTTAGGGTACGGGTTAGGATTAGGGTACGCGTTACTGTTAGGTTAGGTGTTAGGGTTAGGGTACGCGATAGGGTGAGGTTAGTTATTAAACCTATCCCACTCTCTAGATACCCCTTAGCACGTAAAGGAATATTATTTGGGGGTCCAGCCATGGAGAAGAGTTTAGACACTAGGAGAAGATAAGGAACACACCCATTATCAAGAAATCACATTAGGATTCTCTTTTTAACCTGTTCCTTAAATCACTAGTGCTTAGGAAATCTATTGGAGGCAGAAGCAGTCAAGGGTAGCTTAGGGTTAGGGTTAGGGTTAGGGTGAGGGTTAGGTATGGCTTAGGGTACGGGTTCGGGGAGGGGTTCGGGTAGGGCGTAGGGTATGGGTTAGGGTTAGGGTTAGGGTTAGTGTTAGGGTTACGGCTCGGTTTAGGGTACGGGTTAGGATTAGGGTACGCGTTAGGGTTAGGGTAGGGGTTAGGGTTAAGGTACGCGTTAGGGTGGGGGTAGTTATTAAACCTATCACACTCTCTAGATACCCCTTAGCACGTAAAGGAATATTATTTGGGGGTCCAGCCATGGAGAAGAGTTTAGACACGAGGAGAAGATAAGGAACACACCCATTAGCAAGAAATCACATTAGGATTCTCTTTTTAACCTGTTCCTTAAAACACTAGTGCTTAGGAAATCTATTGGAGGCAGAAGCAGTCAAGGGTAGCTTAGGGTTAGGGTTAGGGTTAGGGTGAGGGTTAGGGTACGGCTTAGGGTACGGGTTCGGGGAGGGGTTCGGGTAGGGCGTAGGGTATGGGTTAGGGTTAGGGTTAGGGCTAGTGTTAGGGTTAGGGCTCGGTTTAGGGTACGGGTTAGGATTAGGGTACGCGTTAGGGTTAGGGTAGGGGTTAGGGTTAGGGTACGCGTTAGGGTGAGGGTAGTTATTAAACTAATCCCACTCTCTAGATACCCCTTAGCACGTAAAGGAATATTATTTGGGGGTCCAGCCATGGAGAAGAGTTTAGACACTAGGAGAAGATAAGGAACACACCCATTATCAAGAAATCACATTAGGATTCTCTTTTTAACCTGTTCCTTAAAACACTAGTGCTTAGGAAATCTATTGGAGCCAGAAGCAGTCAAGGGTAGCTTAGGGTTAGGGTTAGGGTTAGGGTGAGGGTTAGGGCATGGCTTAGGGTACGGGTTCGGGGAGGGGTTCGGGTAGGGCGTAGGGTATGGGTTAGGGTTAGGGTTAGGGCTAGTGTTAGGGTTAGGGCTCGGTTTGGGGTACGGGTTAGGATTAGGGTACGCGTTAGGGTTAGTGTAGGGGTTAGGGTTAGGGTACACGTTAGGGTGAGGGTAGTTATTAAACCTATCCCACTCTCTAGATACCCCTTAGCACGTAAAGGAATATTATTTGGGGGTCCAGCCATGGAAAAGAGTTTAGACAAGAGGAGAAGATAAGGAACACACCCATTATCAAGAAATCACATTAGGATTCTCTTTTTAACCTGTTCCTTAAATCACTAGTGCTTAGGAAATCTATTGGAGGCAGAAGCCGTCTAGGGTAGCTTAGGGTTAGGGTTAGGGTTAGGGTTAGGGTGAGGGTTAGGGTACGGCTTAGGGTACGGGTTCGGGGAGGGATTCGGGTAGGGCGTAGGGTATGGGTTAGAGTTAGATTTAGGGTTAGTGTTAGGTTTAGGGCTCGGTTAAGGGTTCGGGTTAGGATTAGGGTACGCGTTAGTGTTAAGGTAGGGGTTAGGGTTAGGGTACGCTTTAGGGTGAGGGTAGTTATTAAACCTATCCCACTCTCTAGATACCCCTTAGCACGTAAAGGAATATTATTTGGGGGTCCAGCCATGGAGAAGGGTTTAGACACTAGGAGAAGATAAGGAACACACCCATTATCAAGAAATCACAATATGATTCTCTTTTTAAACTGTTCCTTAAAACACTAATGGTTAGGAAATCTATTGGAGGAAGAAGCAGTCAAGGGTAGCTTAGGGTTAGGGTTAGGGTTAGGGTGAGGGTTAGGGTACGGCTTAGGGTACGGGTTCGGGGAGGGATTCGGGTAGGGCGTAGGGTATGGGTTAGGGTTAGGGTTAGGGTTAGTGTTAGGGTTAGAGCTCGGTTTAGGGTATGGGTTAGGATTAGGGTACTCGTTAGGGTTAGGGTAGCGGTTAGGGTTAGGTTACGCGTTAGGGTGAGGGTAGTTTTTAAACCTATCCCACTCTCTAGATACCCCTTAGCACGTAAAGGAATATTATTTGGGGGTCCAGCCATGGAGAAGAGTTTACACAATAGGAGAAGATAAGGAACACACCCATTATCAAGAAATCACATTAGGATTCTCTTTTTAACCTGTTCCTTAAAACACTAGTGCTTAGGAAATCTATTGGAGGCAGAAGCAGTCAAGGGTAGCTTAGGGTTAGGGTTAGGGTTAGGGTGAGGGTTAGGGTACGGCTTAGGGTACGGGTTCGGGGAGGGGTTCGGGTAGGGCGTAGGGTATGGGTTAGGGTTAGGGTTAGGGCTAGTGTTAGGGTTAGGGCTCGGTTTAGGGTACGGGTTAGGATTAGGGTACGCGTTAGGGTTAGGGTAAGGTTTAGGGTTAGGGTACGCGTTAGGGTGAGGGTAGTTATTAAACCTATCCCACTCTCTAGATACCCCTTAGCACGTAAAGGAATATTATTTGGGGGTCCAGCCATGGAGAAGAGTTTAGACACGAGGAGAAGATAAGGAACACACCCATTATCAAGAAATCACATTAAGATTCTCTTTTTAACCTGTTCCTTAAAACACTAGTGCTTAGGAAATCTATTGGAGGCAGAAGCAGTCAAGGGTAGCTTAGGGTTAGGGTTAGGGTTAGGGTGAGGGTTAGGGTTAGGGTACGGCTTAGGGTACGGTTTCGGGGAGGGGTTCGGGTAGGGAGTAGGGTATGGGTTAGGGTTAGGGTTAGGGCTAGTGTTAGGGTTAGGGCTCGGTTTAGGGTACGGGTTAGGATTAGGGTACGCGTTAGGGTTAGGGTAAGGGTTAGGGTTAGGGTACGCGTTAGGGTGAGGGTAGTTATTAAACCTATCCCACTCTCTAGATACCCCTTAGCACGTAAAGGAATATTATTTGGGGGTCCAGCCATGGAGAAGAGTTTAGACACGAGGAGAGGATAAGGAACACACCCATTATCAAGAAATCACATTAGGATTCTCTTTTTAACCTGTTCCTTAAAACACTAGTGCTTAGAAAATCTATTGGAGGCAGAAGCAGTCAAGGGTAGCTTAGGGTTAGGGTTAGGGTGAGGGTGAGGGTTAGGGTACGGCTTAGGGTACGGGTTCGGGGAGGGGTTCGGGTAGGGCGTAGGCTATGGGTTAGGGTTAGGGTTAGGGTTAGTGTTAGGGTTAGGGCTCGGGATAGGGTACGGGTTAGGATTAGGGTACGCGTTAGTGTTAGGGTAGGGGTTAGGGTTAGGGTATGCGATAGGGTGAGGTTAGTTATTAAACCTATCCCACTCTCTAGATACCCTTTAGCACGTAAAGGAATATTATTTGGGGGTCCAGCCATGGAGAAGAGTTTAGACACTAGGAGAAGATAAGGAACACACCCATTATCAAGAAATCACATTAGGATTCTCTTTTTAACCTGTTCCTTAAAACACTAGTGCTTAGGAAATCTATTGGAGGCAGAAGCAGTCAAGGGTAGCTTAGGGTTAGGGTTAGGGTTAGGGTGAGGGTTAGGGTATGGCTTAGGGTACGGGTTCGGGGAGGGGTTCGGGTAGGGCGTAGGGTATGGGTTACGGTTAGGGTTAGGGCTAGTGTTAGGGTTAGGGCTCGGTTCGGGTTACGGGTTAGGATTAGGGTATGCGTTAGGGTTAGGGTAGGGGTTAGGGTTAGGGTGCACGTTAGGGTGAGGATAGTTAATAAACCTATCACACTCTCTAGATACCCCTTAGCACGTAAAGGAATATTATTTGGGGGTCCAGCCATGGAAAAGAGTTTAGACAAGAGGAGAAGATAAGGAACACACCCATTATCAAGAAATCACATTAGGATTCTCTTTTTAACCTTTTCCTTAAATCACTAGTGCTTAGGAAATCTATTGGAGGCAGAAGCCGTCAAGGGTAGCTTAGGGTTAGGGTTAGGGTTAGGGTGAGGGTTAGGGTACGGCTTAGGGTACGGGTTCGGGGAGGGGTTCGGGAAGGGCGTAGGGTATGGGTTAGAGTTAGGGTTAGGGTTAGTGTTAGGGTTAGGGCTCGGTTAAGGGTACGGGTTAGGATTAGGGTACGCGTTAGAGTTAGGTTAGGGGTTAGGGTTAGGGTACGCTTTAGGGTGAGGGTAGTTATTAAACCTATCCCACTCTCTAGATACCCCTTAGCACGTAAAGGAATATTATTTGGGGGTCCAGCCATGGAGAAGGGTTTAGACACTAGGAGAAGATAAGGAACACACCCATTATCAAGAAATCACAATATGATTCTCTTTTTAAACTGTTTCTTAAAACACTAGTGCTTAGGAAATCTATTGGAGGCAGAAGCAGTCAAGGGTAGCTTAGGGTTAGGGTTAGGGTTAGGGTGAGGGTTAGGGTACGGCTTAGGGTACGGGTTCGGGGAGGGATTCGGGTAGGGCGTAGGGTATGGGTTAGGGTTAGGGTTAGGGTTAGTGTTAGGGTTAGGGCTCGGTTTAGGGTATGGGTTAGGATTAGGGTACTCGTTAGGGTTAGGGTAGCGGTTAGGGTTAGGTTACGCGTTAGGGTGAGGGTAGTTATTAAACCTATCCCACTCTCTAGATACCCCTTAGCACGTAAAGGAATATTATTTGGGGGTCCAGCCATGGAGAAGAGTTTAGACACGAGGAGAAGATAAGGAACACACCCATTATCAAGAAATCACAATAGGATTCTCTTTTTAACCTGTTCCTTAAAACACTAGTGCTTAGGAAATCTATTGGAGGCAGAAGCAGTCAAGGGTAGCTTAGGGTTAGGGTTAGGGTTAGGGTGAGGGTTAGGGTACGGCTTAGGTACGGGTTCGGGGAGGGGTTCGGGTAGGGCGTAGGGTATGGGTTAGGGTTAGGGTTAGGGCTCGGTTTAGGGTACGGGTTAGGATTAGGGTACGCGTTAGGGTTAGGGTAAGGGTTAGGGTTAGGGTACGCGTTAGGGTGAGGGTAGTTATTAAACCTATCCCACTCTCTAGATACCCCTTAGCACGTAAAGGAATATTATTTGGGGGTCCAGCCATGGAGAAGAGTTTAGACACGAGGAGAAGATAAGGAACACACCCATTATCAAGAAATCACATTAGGATTCTCTTTTTAACCTGTTCCTTAAAACACTAGTGCTTAGGAAATCTATTGGAGCCAGAAGCAGTCAAGGGTAGCTTAGGGTTAGGGTTAGGGTTAGGGTGAGGGTTAGGGCATGGCTTAGGGTACGGGTTCGGGGAGGGGTTCGGGTAGGGCGTAGGGTATGGGTTAGGGTTAGGGTTAGGGCTAGTGTTAGGGTTAGGGCTCGGTTTGGGGTACGGGTTAGGATTAGGGTACGCGTTAGGGTTAGTGTAGGGGTTAGGGTTAGGGTACACGTTAGGGTGAGGGTAGTTATTAAACCTATCCCACTCTCTAGATACCCCTTAGCACGTAAAGGAATATTATTTGGGGGTCCAGCCATGGAAAAGAGTTTAGACAAGAGGAGAAGATAAGGAACACACCCATTATCAAGAAATCACATTAGGATTCTCTTTTTAACCTGTTCCTTAAATCACTAGTGCTTAGGAAATCTATTGGAGGCAGAAGCCGTCTAGGGTAGCTTAGGGTTAGGGTTAGGGTTAGGGTTAGGGTGAGGGTTAGGGTACGGCTTAGGGTACGGGTTCGGGGAGGGATTCGGGTAGGGCGTAGGGTATGGGTTAGAGTTAGATTTAGGGTTAGTGTTAGGTTTAGGGCTCGGTTAAGGGTTCGGGTTAGGATTAGGGTACGCGTTAGTGTTAAGGTAGGGGTTAGGGTTAGGGTACGCTTTAGGGTGAGGGTAGTTATTAAACCTATCCCACTCTCTAGATACCCCTTAGCACGTAAAGGAATATTATTTGGGGGTCCAGCCATGGAGAAGGGTTTAGACACTAGGAGAAGATAAGGAACACACCCATTATCAAGAAATCACAATATGATTCTCTTTTTAAACTGTTCCTTAAAACACTAATGGTTAGGAAATCTATTGGAGGAAGAAGCAGTCAAGGGTAGCTTAGGGTTAGGGTTAGGGTTAGGGTGAGGGTTAGGGTACGGCTTAGGGTACGGGTTCGGGGAGGGATTCGGGTAGGGCGTAGGGTATGGGTTAGGGTTAGGGTTAGGGTTAGTGTTAGGGTTAGAGCTCGGTTTAGGGTATGGGTTAGGATTAGGGTACTCGTTAGGGTTAGGGTAGCGGTTAGGGTTAGGTTACGCGTTAGGGTGAGGGTAGTTTTTAAACCTATCCCACTCTCTAGATACCCCTTAGCACGTAAAGGAATATTATTTGGGGGTCCAGCCATGGAGAAGAGTTTACACAATAGGAGAAGATAAGGAACACACCCATTATCAAGAAATCACATTAGGATTCTCTTTTTAACCTGTTCCTTAAAACACTAGTGCTTAGGAAATCTATTGGAGGCAGAAGCAGTCAAGGGTAGCTTAGGGTTAGGGTTAGGGTTAGGGTGAGGGTTAGGGTACGGCTTAGGGTACGGGTTCGGGGAGGGGTTCGGGTAGGGCGTAGGGTATGGGTTAGGGTTAGGGTTAGGGCTAGTGTTAGGGTTAGGGCTCGGTTTAGGGTACGGGTTAGGATTAGGGTACGCGTTAGGGTTAGGGTAAGGGTTAGGGTTAGGGTACGCGTTAGGGTGAGGGTAGTTATTAAACCTATCCCACTCTCTAGATACCCCTTAGCACGTAAAGGAATATTATTTGGGGGTCCAGCCATGGAGAAGAGTTTAGACACGAGGAGAAGATAAGGAACACACCCATTATCAAGAAATCACATTAAGATTCTCTTTTTAACCTGTTCCTTAAAACACTAGTGCTTAGGAAATCTATTGGAGGCAGAAGCAGTCAAGGGTAGCTTAGGGTTAGGGTTAGGGTTAGGGTTAGGGTTAGGGTTAGGGTACGGCTTAGGGTACGGTTTCGTGGAGGGGTTCGGGTAGGGCGTAGGGTATGGGTTAGGGTTAGGGTTAGGGCTAGTGTTAGGGTTAGGGCTCGGTTTAGGGTACGGGTTAGGATTAGGGTACGCGTTAGGGTTAGGGTAAGGGTTAGGGTTAGGGTACGCGTTAGGGTGAGGGTAGTTATTAAACCTATCCCACTCTCTAGATACCCCTTAGCACGTAAAGGAATATTATTTGGGGGTCCAGCCATGGAGAAGAGTTTAGACACGAGGAGAGGATAAGGAACACACCCATTATCAAGAAATCACATTAGGATTCTCTTTTTAACCTGTTCCTTAAAACACTAGTGCTTAGAAAATCTATTGGAGGCAGAAGCAGTCAAGGGTAGCTTAGGGTTAGGGTTAGGGTGAGGGTGAGGGTTAGGGTACGGCTTAGGGTACGGGTTCGGGGAGGGGTTCGGGTAGGGCGTAGGCTATGGGTTAGGGTTAGGGTTAGGGTTAGTGTTAGGGTTAGGGCTCGGGATAGGGTACGGGTTAGGATTAGGGTACGCGTTAGTGTTA
Source organism: Balaenoptera acutorostrata (assembly GCF_949987535.1). Taxonomy (NCBI): domain Eukaryota; kingdom Metazoa; phylum Chordata; class Mammalia; order Artiodactyla; family Balaenopteridae; genus Balaenoptera; species Balaenoptera acutorostrata. The sequence continues at coordinate 300,978 of NW_026646483.1, forward strand.
GGGTAGGGGTTAGGGTTAGGGTATGCGATAGGGTGAGGTTAGTTATTAAACCTATCCCACTCTCTAGATACCCTTTAGCACGTAAAGGAATATTATTTGGGGGTCCAGCCATGGAGAAGAGTTTAGACACTAGGAGAAGATAAGGAACACACCCATTATCAAGAAATCACATTAGGATTCTCTTTTTAACCTGTTCCTTAAAACACTAGTGCTTAGGAAATCTATTGGAGGCAGAAGCAGTCAAGGGTAGCTTAGGGTTAGGGTTAGGGTTAGGGTGAGGGTTAGGGTATGGCTTAGGGTACGGGTTCGGGGAGGGGTTCGGGTAGGGCGTAGGGTATGGGTTACGGTTAGGGTTAGGGCTAGTGTTAGGGTTAGGGCTCGGTTCGGGTTACGGGTTAGGATTAGGGTATGCGTTAGGGTTAGGGTAGGGGTTAGGGTTAGGGTGCACGTTAGGGTGAGGATAGTTAATAAACCTATCACACTCTCTAGATACCCCTTAGCACGTAAAGGAATATTATTTGGGGGTCCAGCCATGGAAAAGAGTTTAGACAAGAGGAGAAGATAAGGAACACACCCATTATCAAGAAATCACATTAGGATTCTCTTTTTAACCTTTTCCTTAAATCACTAGTGCTTAGGAAATCTATTGGAGGCAGAAGCCGTCAAGGGTAGCTTAGGGTTAGGGTTAGGGTTAGGGTGAGGGTTAGGGTACGGCTTAGGGTACGGGTTCGGGGAGGGGTTCGGGAAGGGCGTAGGGTATGGGTTAGAGTTAGGGTTAGGGTTAGTGTTAGGGTTAGGGCTCGGTTAAGGGTACGGGTTAGGATTAGGGTACGCGTTAGAGTTAGGTTAGGGGTTAGGGTTAGGGTACGCTTTAGGGTGAGGGTAGTTATTAAACCTATCCCACTCTCTAGATACCCCTTAGCACGTAAAGGAATATTATTTGGGGGTCCAGCCATGGAGAAGGGTTTAGACACTAGGAGAAGATAAGGAACACACCCATTATCAAGAAATCACAATATGATTCTCTTTTTAAACTGTTTCTTAAAACACTAGTGCTTACGAAATCTATTGGAGGCAGAAGCAGTCAAGGGTAGCTTAGGGTTAGGGTTAGGGTTAGGGTGAGGGTTAGGGTACGGCTTAGGGTACGGGTTCGGGGAGGGATTTGGGTAGGGCGTAGGGTATGGGTTAGGGTTAGGGTTAGGGTTAGTGTTAGGGTTAGGGCTCGGTTTAGGGTATGGGTTAGGATTAGGGTACTCGTTAGGGTTAGGGTAGCGGTTAGGGTTAGGTTACGCGTTAGGGTGAGGGTAGTTATTAAACCTATCCCACTCTCTAGATACCCCTTAGCACGTAAAGGAATATTATTTGGGGGTCCAGCCATGGAGAAGAGTTTAGACACGAGGAGAAGATAAGGAACACACCCATTATCAAGAAATCACAATAGGATTCTCTTTTTAACCTGTTCCTTAAAACACTAGTGCTTAGGAAATCTATTGGAGGCAGAAGCAGTCAAGGGTAGCTTAGTGTTAGGGTTAGGGTTAGGGTGAGGGTTAGGGTACGGCTTAGGTACGGGTTCGGGGAGGGGTTCGGGTAGGGCGTAGGGTATGGGTTAGGGTTAGGGTTAGGGCTAGTGTTAGGGTTAGGGCTCGGTTTAGGGTACGGGTTAGGATTAGGGTACGCGTTAGGGTTAGGGTAAGGGTTAGGGTTAGGGTACGCGTTAGGGTGAGGGTAGTTATTAAACCTATCCCACTCTCTAGATACCCCTTAGCACGTAAAGGAATATTATTTGGGGGTCCAGCCATGGAGAAGAGTTTAGACACGAGGAGAAGATAAGGAACACACCCATTATCAAGAAATCACATTAGGATTCTCTTTTTAACCTGTTCCTTAAAACACTAGTGCTTAGGAAATCTATTGGAGCCAGAAGCAGTCAAGGGTAGCTTAGGGTTAGGGTTAGGGTTAGGGTGAGGGTTAGGGCATGGCTTAGGGTACGGGTTCGGGGAGGGGTTCGGGTAGGGCGTAGGGTATGGGTTAGGGTTAGGGTTAGGGCTAGTGTTAGGGTTAGGGCTCGGTTTGGGGTACGGGTTAGGATTAGGGTACGCGTTAGGGTTAGTGTAGGGGTTAGGGTTAGGGTACACGTTAGGGTGAGGGTAGTTATTAAACCTATCCCACTCTCTAGATACCCCTTAGCACGTAAAGGAATATTATTTGGGGGTCCAGCCATGGAAAAGAGTTTAGACAAGAGGAGAAGATAAGGAACACACCCATTATCAAGAAATCACATTAGGATTCTCTTTTTAACCTGTTCCTTAAATCACTAGTGCTTAGGAAATCTATTGGAGGCAGAAGCCGTCTAGGGTAGCTTAGGGTTAGGGTTAGGGTTAGGGTTAGGGTGAGGGTTAGGGTACGGCTTAGGGTACGGGTTCGGGGAGGGATTCGGGTAGGGCGTAGGGTATGGGTTAGAGTTAGATTTAGGGTTAGTGTTAGGTTTAGGGCTCGGTTAAGGGTTCGGGTTAGGATTAGGGTACGCGTTAGTGTTAAGGTAGGGGTTAGGGTTAGGGTACGCTTTAGGGTGAGGGTAGTTATTAAACCTATCCCACTCTCTAGATACCCCTTAGCACGTAAAGGAATATTATTTGGGGGTCCAGCCATGGAGAAGGGTTTAGACACTAGGAGAAGATAAGGAACACACCCATTATCAAGAAATCACAATATGATTCTCTTTTTAAACTGTTCCTTAAAACACTAATGGTTAGGAAATCTATTGGAGGAAGAAGCAGTCAAGGGTAGCTTAGGGTTAGGGTTAGGGTTAGGGTGAGGGTTAGGGTACGGCTTAGGGTACGGGTTCGGGGAGGGATTCGGGTAGGGCGTAGGGTATGGGTTAGGGTTAGGGTTAGGGTTAGTGTTAGGGTTAGAGCTCGGTTTAGGGTATGGGTTAGGATTAGGGTACTCGTTAGGGTTAGGGTAGCGGTTAGGGTTAGGTTACGCGTTAGGGTGAGGGTAGTTTTTAAACCTATCCCACTCTCTAGATACCCCTTAGCACGTAAAGGAATATTATTTGGGGGTCCAGCCATGGAGAAGAGTTTACACAATAGGAGAAGATAAGGAACACACCCATTATCAAGAAATCACATTAGGATTCTCTTTTTAACCTGTTCCTTAAAACACTAGTGCTTAGGAAATCTATTGGAGGCAGAAGCAGTCAAGGGTAGCTTAGGGTTAGGGTTAGGGTTAGGGTGAGGGTTAGGGTACGGCTTAGGGTACGGGTTCGGGGAGGGGTTCGGGTAGGGCGTAGGGTATGGGTTAGGGTTAGGGTTAGGGCTAGTGTTAGGGTTAGGGCTCGGTTTAGGGTACGGGTTAGGATTAGGGTACGCGTTAGGGTTAGGGTAAGGGTTAGGGTTAGGGTACGCGTTAGGGTGAGGGTAGTTATTAAACCTATCCCACTCTCTAGATACCCCTTAGCACGTAAAGGAATATTATTTGGGGGTCCAGCCATGGAGAAGAGTTTAGACACGAGGAGAAGATAAGGAACACACCCATTATCAAGAAATCACATTAAGATTCTCTTTTTAACCTGTTCCTTAAAACACTAGTGCTTAGGAAATCTATTGGAGGCAGAAGCAGTCAAGGGTAGCTTAGGGTTAGGGTTAGGGTTAGGGTGAGGGTTAGGGTTAGGGTACGGCTTAGGGTACGGTTTCGGGGAGGGGTTCGGGTAGGGCGTAGGGTATGGGTTAGGGTTAGGGTTAGGGCTAGTGTTAGGGTTAGGGCTCGGTTTAGGGTACGGGTTAGGATTAGGGTACGCGTTAGGGTTAGGGTAAGGGTTAGGGTTAGGGTACGCGTTAGGGTGAGGGTAGTTATTAAACCTATCCCACTCTCTAGATACCCCTTAGCACGTAAAGGAATATTATTTGGGGGTCCAGCCATGGAGAAGAGTTTAGACACGAGGAGAGGATAAGGAACACACCCATTATCAAGAAATCACATTAGGATTCTCTTTTTAACCTGTTCCTTAAAACACTAGTGCTT